>NC_041387.1:310064555-310143833 GCF_002162155.2 Triticum dicoccoides
TATATGCAATCAAATCATCATAGCGCAGAAAATCATGAAGATAAGTTGAAACTGAAGACAAACCAAATGCGAAGTCTTTGCAAAAGTAACGCCATGAGTGAAACACTTCAAACAGAGAAATTTGGTGGTGGCGTTACCCACCGTATAGGAAGTATTAGACACAGACACGGCGCACAATTATCGTGGCACTCCGAAGTCAAATTCCATGTTAATGTATTCACCCTCAGAGTGTAAATCTTCATTGATTGAAGATATACATTACTTTGTGTGTTGCACATCTAAGTCATCAATATGCATAAGTGTTAGGATGTGTGCCTGATCAAAGGACATTAGAGGATTCCAAGATATTTAGCTCACACCGTAACTTGCAAAACCTTTTCTCATCCAAGGGCTTTGTGAAGATATCTGCAAGTTGCTCTTCAGTGTTGACATGAATGATATCGATATCTTTCTTCATGACATGATCTCTGAGAAAGTGATGATGAATTTCAATGTGCTTTGTCTTCAAGTGTTGGACAGGATTGTTGGCTATCTTGATGGCACTCTCATTGTCGCAGAAGAGAGGTACTTGTTTCAGGTTGATGCCATAGTCCTTGAGAGTTTGCTTCATCCATAGAAGCTGAGCACAACAGGATCTAGCAGCAATGTATTCAGATTCAGCAGTTGAGAGAGATACACAATTCTGCTTCTTTGAAGACCAACAGACAAGTGATCGACCAAGAAAATGACATGTGCCTGATGTAGACTTGCGATCCACCTTGTCACCAGCATAATCAGTATCCGAGAATCCAACCAAATCAAAATTTTAGCCCTTGGGATACCATAATCCGAGTGTTGGGGTGTAAGCCAAATATCGAAGAATTCGCTTCACAGCTAAGTGATGTGATTCCTTTGGTGCCGCTTGGAATCGAGCACACATGCAAACACTAAGCATAATATTTGGCCTAGATGCACATAGATAAAGTAAAGAACCAATCATGGAGCGGTATACCTTTTGATCGAACTCTTTACCATTGTCGTCGGGACCAAGGTGGTGTTTGGCTGGCATTGGCGTCGTATAACCTTTGCAGTCTTCCATTCCAAACTTCTTCAGACAATCTTTGAGGTATTTTTCTTGAGATATGAAGATGCCATTGCTTTGCTGACGAATTTGAAGACCAAGGAAGAACTTCAGTTCTCCCATCATGGACATCTGATATTGCTCTTGCATCATGTATCCAAACTCATCACTATACTTCTGGTTGGTGCAGCCGAAGATAATGTCATCCACATATATTTGGCACACAAACAGTTCGCCATCATATGTCTTCGTGAAGAGTGTGGGATCGAGGGATCCTGGTTTGAAGCCTTTGCTCTTCAGGAAGTCTTTGATCGTATCATACCATGCGCGAGGAGCTTGTTTGTAGGCCATACAGTGCTTTGTTTAGCTTGTACACCATATCAGGATGTTTTGGATCTTCAAAGCCAGGTGGTTGAGCGACATATACTTCTTCTTGAATCTTGCCATTGAGAAATGCACTCTTCACATCCATTTGATATAGCAAGATGTTGTGATGATTAGCATAGGCTAGCAGTATGCGTATAGCTTCAAGCCTAGCAACATGAGCAAATGTTTCATCGAAGTCAATTCCTTCAACTTGAGTATATCCTTGAGCCACAAGACGTGCTTTGTTTCTGACGACTTGACCATGCTCATCTTGCTTGTTTCGATATATCAATTTCGTTCCAATAATGTTATGCTTGCGAGGGTCAGGTCGCTTGACAAGTTCCCAAACATTATTCAGCTTGAGCTGTTGAAGTTCTTCTTGCATGGCTTGAATCCATTCAGGTTCCATAAAAGCTTCAACAACTTTCTTGGGTTCTGATATTGACACAAATGAAAAGTGCCCATAGAAGTTTGCTAACTGTGTTGCTCTTGAGAGAGTAAGCGGACCAGGCGCATTGATGATGTCAATTATCTTCTCGATTTGTACTTCATTTGCAACACGAGGATGAACTGGACGAAAACCTTGCTCATGCTGATCATTGTCATCATTGGGAGGATTGTCTTCGGTCTGAGCATTGTCTTCAGGTTGTTTTGGTGCAGAAATGATAAGTTCCTCTTCAGGCTGTGCTTTAGAGGGCATGATTTCACCAGTTCCCATCAGCTTGATAGATTCACTGGAAGGAGCTTCATCTAGTGTGCTTGGTAGGAGCTCTCGTTGTGAACCATTGGTTTCATCAAATCGCACATCCACTGTTTCAACGATTTTGTAGTGGAAGAGGTTGAAGACTCTGTAGGAGTGCGAATCCTTTCCATAGCCAAGCATGAAGCCTTCGTGAGCTTTGGGTTCAAATTTTGACTTGTGATGGGGATCCTTGATCCAGCACCTAGCACCAAAGACTCTGAAGTAGCTGACATTTGGCTTCTTGCCAGTAAGGAGCTCATAGGATGTTTTACCCAGAAGCTTGTGGATGTAAACACGGTTGATGATGTGACATGCAGTATCAATAGCTTCAGGCCAGAACTTTCTTGGTGTCTTGTACTCGTCGAGCATTGTTTGAGCCATCTCAATGAGGGTTCTATTCTTGCGCTCAACAATGCCATTTTGCTGAGGTGTGTATGGAGCAGAAAATTCATGAGTGATTCCCATTGTATCCAGATAAAGATCAAGGCCAGTGTTCTTGAATTCAGTGCCGTTATCACTTCTAATATGCTTGATCTTGACGCCATAATTGTTCATTGCTCGATTGGCGAATCGTCTGAAGACATCTTGTACTTCAGTCTTGTAGAGAATTATGTGCACCCATGTATATCTTGAGTAGTCATCAACAATGACGAAGCCATAGAGACACGCCGTTGTTGTGAGGGTGGAGTAGTGAGTAGGACCAAATAAGTCCATGTGCAACAGCTCAAAGGGTTGAGATGTCATCATGATTGTCTTCGAGGGGTGCTTGGCCCTCGTCATCTTCCCAGCTTCGCAAGCACCACACAAATTATCTTTCTTGAACTTGACACCTTCGATGCCTATGACATGCTTTTTCTTGACGAGAGTGTGTAAGTTCCTCATGCCAGCATGCCCCAGCCTTCGATGCCAAAGCCAGCATTCTGAAGCTTTAGCAAGAAGAAATACGGCAAGCTGTGGACCTGCTGAGAATCTACCATGTATAGATCACCTTTCCTATACCCTTAAAAGACTAGAGACTTGTCAGATTCCATTAGTACAAGGCAACGATATTTTCCAAATATCACAATCATGTTTAAGTCACAAAGCATTGAGAGAGACATTAAGTTGAATCCAAGGGATTCAACAATCATCACTTTATCCATGTGTTGATCCTTTGAGATTGCAACTCTACCTTGACCCAATACCTTGCCTTTACCAGTGTCAGCAAATGTGATTTGACTCTTGTCGGATGGACGCAAGGTTGAGTCCATGAGAAGACTTTGATCACCAGTCATATGATTAGTGCATCCGCTGTCAATAATCCATTCTGAAGCTTTTGGTGACATGCCCTTGGCACTGCGTGCCATGAAGCAGTAGGTGGGAGCAGGATCGTCCTTGTCATCATCAGCGTTGGTGTGGGAGTCATTGTCTTCGGTGTTGAAGATGGACTTGGCAACGTAGGCTGTGGCTAGAGCCAGACTTGCAATGCCAGAGTCGGACTCAGCTTCAGATTCCACCTCTGCCTCCTCAGAAGAAGACTCCTCCTCTAAATCCATTTCCTTGCCAACAAAAGCATGAGCCTTGCCAGATGAGCTCTTCTTATGAGATGAGGACTTTGATGTGGACTTGGAAGAAGACTTTGATGATTTCTTCTTCTTCTAGTCATCAGAGTTATATTCCTTGCTCTTCTTCTTCTTCTTCTTGTTGTCCCACTGAGGACACTCAGAGATGTAGTGCCCAGGCTTCTTACACTTGTGACATGTTCTCTTCTTGTTGTCTTGAGTGGAAGCTTCATCATTTCTTGAAATGGATCATGAAGACTTTCTAAAGCCCTTCTTCTTGGTGAATTTCTGGAACTTCTTCGCAAGCATAGCAAGCTCCCTTCCAATGTCTTCAGGATCATCAGAACCGCAGTCAGATTCTTCTTCTTCAAATGAGGAAACAACTTTTGCCTTCAAAGCACGAGTACGGCCATAGTTGGGGCCATAGATATCTCTTTTCTCAGAAAGCTGGAACTCATGTGTGTTGAGCCTCTCAAGTATATTAGACGGATCGAGAGTCTTGAAATTAGGACGTTCTTGTATCATGAGGGCAAGGGTGTCAAAGGAGCTGTCAAGGGATCTCAGCAGCGTCTTGACGATTTCATGCTTGGTGATCTCAGTGGCGCCGAGAGCCTGAAGCTCATTTGTGATGTCGGGGAGGCGATCAAATGTGAGATGGACATTTTCATTGTCATTTCTCTTGAAGCGGTTGAAGAGATTGCGAAGAACACTGATCCTCTGGTCTCTCTGTGTAGAGATGCCTTCATTGACCTTGGATAGCCAGTCCCAGACTAGCTTTGACGTTTCCAGGGCACTCACATGGCCATACTGTCCTTTGGTCAGATGACCACAGATGATGTTCTTTGCAGTCGAGTCCAGTTGAATGAACTTCTTGACATCAGTAGGGGTGACACCTTCACCAGTTTTGGGAATGCCATTCTTGACGACATACCAGAGGTCGACATCAATGGCTTCAAGATGCATGCGCATCTTATTCTTCCAGTAGGGATATTCTGTTCCATCGAACACGGGGCAAGCAGCGGAGACTTTGATTATCCCTGCAGTCGACATAGCTAAACTCCAGGTGGTTAAACCGAATCACACAGAACAAGGGAGTACCTTGCTGTGATACCAATTGAAAGTGCTAGTTATCGACTAGAGGGGGGGGGGTGAATAGGCGATTTTTATCTAAGTCTTCAAAATGTGGAAGTTTCGAAGACAAACAATAGAAATGACCTAATTGATATGCAGCGGAAGATAAACTACAACAAGCAAGCCATAGTCAAGTATGCAATAGCATTAACGTACGAAGACTAATAGCAGCTAGGTAGTAGGATCAGGATGGAAGATAGTATGAAGCCAATCAACAATAGTAGTCAAGCAATGAAGGCAATAAGATAAGACAGATAGGCAACGACTTCACGAAGACAAACTCAAATTAAAGCATGGAAAGGGATAGAACCAGTCACTTGTTGAAGACACAGGATTTGTTGGACCAGTTCCAGTTGCCGTGACAACTGTGCGTCTGGTTAGGGAGGCTGAGATTCAACTCAGAAGACCGTGTCTTCACCTTATTCCCCTTGAGCTAAGGACACTTAGTCCTCGCCCAATCACTCTGGTAAGTCTTCAAGGTAGACTTCCAAACCTTCACAGACTTCGTTCACCCGGCAATCCACAATGACTCTTGGATGCTCAGAACGCGACGCCTAACCGGCTGGAGGATACACAGTCCTCAAGTGTAATAAGTCTTCAGGTCACACATACAGAAAGACTTCAGAGATGCCTAACACTCTTTGGCTCTGGGTGTTTGGGCTTTGTCCTCGCAAGGATTTCTCTCTCAAAGTCTTCGAGGTGGGTTGCTCTCAAAACGACAAAAGCCGTAAACTAACTCTGAGCAGCCACCAATTTATGGTGTAGGGGGTGGGCTATTTATAGCCACAAGGCACCCCGACCTGATTTGTCCGAAATGACCCCGGGTCACTAAGGAACTGACATGTGTTCCAACGGTCAGATTTCAAACACACGCGGCAACTTTACTTGGGCTACAAGCAAAGCTGAGTCATCCAGCTCTGGATAAGATTTGCTCTCATTGTCTTCGCTCGAATACACAGGATTTGGGTTGAGCATCACTTCAGTCACTCTGACTTAGTTCACTTGGACCCCACTTAACAGTACGGTGGTTCCTATGACTCAACAAAGAAGAAAAGGAAACAACGAAACCACACAGTCTTCGCGCTCCATAGTCTTCACGCAATGTCTTCTCATGTCATAGTCTTCAATATGAATATCTTCTCATACCACCATTGTCTTCAATGTCTTCATACATTTTTACGGGTCATCTCCGGTAGGTAAACCGAATCAATGAGGGACACTTCCTGCGTTATCCTGCAATTCTCACAAACGCATTAGTCCCTCAACCAACTTTGTCGTCAATACTCCAAAACCAACTAGGGGTGGCACTAGATGCACTTACAGCAACAACACAATACATGCCTTGCAACCCCTGCTGTCACTGGGTAAGGACACCGCAAGATTGAACCCAAAGCTAAGCACTTCTCCCATGGCAAGAAAGATCAATCTAGTAGGCCAAACCAAACTGATAATTCGAAGAGACTTGCAAAGATAACTCAATCATACATAAAAGAATTCAGAGAAGATTCAAATATTTCTCATAGATAAACTTGATCATAAACCCACAATTCATCGGATCTCGACAAACACACTGCAAAAAGAGTTACATCGAATAGATCTCCACAAGAGAGGGAGAGAACATGGTATTGAGATCCAAAAGGAGAGAAGAAGCCATCTAGCTAATAACTATGGACACGAAGGTTTGTGGTAAACTACTCACAACTCGTCGGAGGGGCTATGGTGTTGATGTAGAAGCCCTCCTGGTCGATTCCCCCTCCGACGGAGCACCGGTGAAGGCTCCATGATGGGATCTCGCGGATACAGAAGGTTACGGTGGTGAAAATTGTTTTTCGTTGGCTCCTTGGATGTTTTCGGGGTACGTGGGTATATATAGGAGGAAGAATTACTTCGGTGGCCGCCCGAGGGGCCCCCGAGACAGGGGTGGCCGCCTCGATCACTTCTTGGCTTGCACTCCATGTCTGGAACACGTTCGTTCCAAAAATCACGCTCCCGAAGGTTTCATTCCGTTTGGACTCCGTTTGATATTCCTTTTCTTCGAAATACTGAAATAGGCACAAAAAAACAGCAATACGGGTTGGGCCTCCGATTAGTAGGTTAGTCCCAAAAATGATATAAATATGTAAAATAAAGCCCATAAACATCCAAAAGGGGTAATATAATAGCATGTAACAATCAAAAATTATAGATACGGTGGAGACGTATCAAGCATCCCCAAGCTTAATTCCTGCTCGTACTCGAGTAGGTAAATGATAAAAACAGAATTTTTGATGTGGAATGCTACCTAGCATAATTCTCAATGTAATTTTCTTTATTGTGGCATGAATGTTCAGATCCAAATGATTCAAAATAAAAGTTCATATTGATAAAAGAAATAGTAATACTTCAAGCATACTAATCAAAGCAATCATGTCTTCTCAAAATAACATGGCTAAAGAAAGTTCATCCCTACAAAATCATATAGTTAGGCTATGCTTCATTTTCGTCACACAAAAATGTTCCCAAATTCTAAACCCCCGATGACAAGCCAAGCAATTGTTTCATACTTAAATAATCTCAAACTTTTTCAACCTTCACGCAATACATGAGCATGAGCCATGGATATAGCACTATGGGTGGAATAGAATATGATGATGGGGATTGTGTGGAGAAGACAAAAAGGGAGAAAGTCTCACATTAACGAGGATAATCAACGGGCTATGGAGATGCCCATCAATTGATGTAAATATGAGGAGTAGGGATTGCCATGTAACGGATTCACTAGAGCTATAAATGAATGAAATCTCAACAAAAGAAACTAGTGGGTGTGCATCCAACTTGCTTGCTCATGAAGACCTAGGGCATTTGAGGAAGCCCATCATAGGAATATACAAGCCAAGTTCTATAATGAAAAATTCCCACTAGTATATGAAAGTGACAACATATGAGACTCTCTATATGAAACATGGTGCTACTTTCAAGCACAATATATGAGACTCGCTATATGAAGAACATGGTGCTACTTTGAAGCACAATATTGCCCCTTTTTATTTATCTTCCTTTTTTTCTTTTTCTTCTTTTTTTCTTTTTTCTTTTTTCTTTTTTTCTTTGGCCTTTCTTTTTTTTGGCCTTTCTTTTTTTTTCTTTGGGACAAGGCTCTAATAATGATGATCATCACACTTTTATTGATTACAACACATGAATTACAACTCAAAACTAGAACAAGATATGACTCTATATGAATGCCTCCGGCTGTGTACCAGGATGGTGCAATGAATCAAGAGTGACATGTATGAAATTATGCAAAGTGGCCTTGCCACAAATACGATGTCAACTACATGATCATGCAATGGAAATATGACAAAAGTAATGTATGTCATGATGATAAACAGAATGGTGGAAAGTTGCATGGCAATATATCTCGGAATGGCTATGGAAATGCCATAATAGGTAGGTATGGTGGCTGTTTTGAGGAAGATATAAGGAGGCTTATGTGTGATAGAGCGTATCGTATCACAGGGTTTGGATGCACCGGCGAAGTTTGCACCAACTCTCAAGGTGATAAAGGGCAATGCACGGTACCGAAGAGGCTAGCAATGGTGGAAAGGTAAAAGTGCGTATAATCCATGGACTCAACATTAGTCAAAAGAACTCATATACTTATTGCAAAAATTTAGAAGTCATCAAAAACCAAGCACTACGCGCATGCTCCTAGAGGGATAGATTGGTAGGAAAAGACCATCGCTCGTCCCCGACCGCCACTCATAAGGATGCACAATCCAAGTACACTTCATGTTTCAAATTTGTTACACAACTTTAACCATACGTGCATGCTACGTGACTTGCTAACTTCAACACAAGCATTCCTTAAATTCATAATCACCCAACAATCATGACTTTAATATCAATACCTCCATATCTCAAAACAATTATCAAGTATCAAATTGATCATAGCATCCAATTCACTTCCTATGATAGTTTTTATTATACCCAACTTTGATGCCTATCATTCTAGGACCAATTTTATAACCATAGCAAATACCATGCTATTCTAAGAGACTCTCAAAATAATATAAGTGAAGCGTGAGAGACTAGCAATTTCTACAAAATTAAGCCACCGCCGTGCTCTAAAAGATATAAGTGAAGCACTAGAGCAGAAAGTATCTAGCTCAAAAGATATAAGTGAAGCACAAAGCATATTCTAATAAATTTCAATCAAGTAGGATTTTCCCAAAAGGTGTGTACAGCAAGGATAATTGTGGAAAACTAAAAAGAAAAGACTAATATCATACACGACACTCCAAGCAAAACACATATCATGTGGCGAATAAAAATATAGCTCCAAGTAAAGTTACCAATGAACGAAGACGAAAGAGGGGATGTCTTCCCGGCGCATCCCCAAGCTTAGGCTTTTGGCTATTCTTGAATATATTGTGGTTCCATGGGCATCCCCAATCTTATGCTTTTGCCACTCCTTATTCCATAGTCAATCAAATCTTTACCCAAAACTTGAAAACTTCACAACACAAAACTCAACAGGAAATCTTATAATCCCCGTTAGTAAAAGAAAACAAAACCACCACATAAGGTACTGTAATGAACTCATTATTTATTCATTTTGGTGTTAAACCTACTGTATTCCAAGTTCTCTATGGTTCATACCACTTAATACTAGCCATAGATGCATCATAATAAGCTAACAACACATGAAAAACAGAATCTGTCAAAAACAGAATAGTCTGTATCAATCTGTAACTAACGCAAATTTATGGAACTCTAAAAATCCTACCAAAATAAGAGTCCTGTAAATTTTCTCTATTGATCAGCAGAAAAAGGAACCAACGCAAAAGAACATTTCTGTTATTTAACAAACCTAATTTCGTGCGTGCAAAGTTTTTGTTTTTCAGCAGAATCAAATTAACTATCACCATAGGTTATCCTATAGGTTCTACTTGGCACAAACACTAATTAAAACATAAAAACACATCTAAATAGAAGGTAGATGCAAAAAAATTTACTAAACAGAAAAAAACAAAAACACAAATAAAATTGGGTCGCCTCCCAACTAGCGCTATTGTTTAACGCCCCTAGCTAGGCATAAAAGCGAAGATAGATCTAGGTAGTGCCATCTTTAATTTTCAGTTTTTTAGCAGAGTCATGCTCGAATCCAGGAGGTTCTTTACGTTTCCCTTCATACTCAGAAATTTTTAGATCTAAAGAATCCAACCACTTATTGCAAAGAGTAATCAACATATTCATGCGGTGAAGATTTCCGCTAACACTTTTAAGAGACTCAAGAGACTTTTGTAATATTTTTGTTACTTCGCAAATCTTTCCGAACACTTGTGTTTCTTCTTGGGTAGGATGTCGTCCTCCCTTTCGATGAAATAGTGTTCCCACTATTCCCTCTATAATTTCATGCACAATACTAGGATCAATTTCAATAAAATTTCCATTGGCAATGCAATCCAAGAGTTGTCTATGCGTCATATTTAACCCAACATAAAAATTGCGAAGAAGAATTCTAAAGTTCACCTTTAGGGTGCAATTGCGATAGGATTCCATCATCCTATACCAAGCATCTTTTAAGTTTTCTCCTAGCCTTTGCTTGAAACTCGGGAGACATAGGAGCGGATAAGGAACTAGCCATTACGACAAGGTAAACGATCTAACACACGAGCAAACAGAAAAAGGGCAAGCGAAAAAGAGAGGATAAGATTGGGAAAGAGAGGGCAAATAAAACAGCACGGGTGAAGTGGGGGAGAGGAAAATGAGAGTAAAATGGCAAATAATGTAAATGCAAGGGAGATGAGTTTGTGATGGGTACTTGGTATGTCTTGACTTGAGCGAAGACCTCCCCGACAACGGCGCCAGAAATCCTTTTTGCTACATCTTGAGCTTGCGTTGGTTTTCCTTGAAGAGGAAAGGGTGATGCAGCAAAGTAGCATAAGTATTTCCCTTAGTTTTTGATAACCAAGGTATCAATCCAGTAGGAGGCTCCTCAAAAGTCCCACGCAACTACACAAATAAACAAACAACTCGCAACCAACGCAATAAAGGGGTTGTCAATCCCTTCACGGCCACTTGCGAAAGTGAGATCTGATAGAGATAGTATGATAAGATAAATATATTTTTGGTATTTTATATTATAGATGCGAAAAGGAAAGATGCAAATAAAAGTAGATTGAAAGCTTATATGATAAAAGATAGACCCGGGGGCCATAGGTTTCACTAGTGGCTTCTCTCGAGATAGCATAAGTATTACGGTGGGTGAACAAATTACTGTCGAGCATTTGATAGAAAAGCAAATAATTATGAGATTATCTAGGCGCGATCATGTATATAGGCATCACGTCCGTGACAAGTAGACCGACTCCTGCCTGCATCTACTACTATTACTCCACACATCGACCGCTATCCAGCATTCATCTAGAGTATTAAGTTCATAAGAACAGAGTAACGCATTAATAAAGATGACATGATGTAGAGGGATAAACTCAAGCAATATGATATAAACCCCATCTTTTTATCCTTGATGGCAACAATACAATACGTGCCTTGCAACCCCTGCTGTCACTGGGTAAGGACACCGCAAGATTGAACCCAAAGCTAAGCACTTCTCCCATGGCAAGAAAGATCAATCTAGTAGGCCAAACCAAACTGATAATTCGAAGGGACTTGCAAAGATAACTCAATCATACATAAAAGAATTCAGAGAAGATTCAAATATTTCTCATAGATAAACTTGATCATAAACCCACAATTCATCGGATCTCGACAAACACACCGCAAAAAGAGTTACATCGAATAGATCTCCACAAGAGAGGGGGAGAACATGGTATTGAGATCCAAAAAGAGAGAAGAAGCCATATAGATAATAACTATGGACCCGAAGGTCTGTGGTAAACTACTCACAACTCATCGGAGGGGCTATGATGTTGATGTAGAAGCCCTCTGTGGTCGATTCCCCCTCCGGCAGAGCACCGGCGAAGGCTCCAAGATGGGATCTCACGGATACAGAAGGTTACGGCGGTGGAAATTGTTTTTCGTTGGCTCCCTGGGTGTTTTCGGGGTACGTGGGTATATACAGGAGGAAGAAGTAAGTCGGTGGCCGCCTGAGGGGCCCACAAGATAGGGGGGCGCGCCCTCCTATCTCCTGGCCTCCTCGATCGCTTCTTGGCTTGCACTCCAAGTCCTCTGGATCACGTTCGTTCCAAAAATCATGCTCCTGAAGGTTCCATTCCATTTGGACTCCGTTTGATATTCCTTTTCTTTGAAATACTGAAATAGGCAAAAAAACAGCAATACATGTTGGGCCTCCGGTTAGTAGGTTAGTCCCAAAAATGATATAAATATGTAAAATAAAGCCCATAAACATCCAAAAGGGGTAATATAATAGCATGGAACAATCAAAAATTATAGATACGTTGGAGACGTATCACAAGGGAGGCAAGCCACAGGTGCGGAGTCCTGAGGAATCAGCCAAAGGTTTCCATTCCGGTGCAACAAGACCAAGACCACCAGGACGACAGGACGGAGGTCATCACCGAGCCCACCGCAACGTCACGACTAGGGGCTTTTCGCAGGCGAAGACCACTTTAGTCAGGATAAGTTGTACTACTTGTCCCCTTTCAAATCCGGTCATTGTGGGATCCCTTCCCGCCAACATTTGGGAAGAGGACCAAGGCCACTATAAATAGGACTTAGTCACCACCATAGAAAGAGAGATCCAGTCTAATTAACACCCCACCAGCTCTCTTGAGCTCAAGACCACCTCACCTCCTGAGGCCAGTTCATCCACCCTACTAGTTCATCCTCAGCCCTTCGAGGCAATCCACCAAAATGCTGGAGTAGGGTATTACACCGCAAGGTGGCCCAAACCAGGATAAACTGTTGTGTCCCTCTGTCTCTTCGAGCTCGTCGCGCTAGGCTTAGGAGGATCGCAAGTAGGCAGGCTGGGTAGGTTGAGATCTCCGCATGCACCCCAGAGTTCGAACCTTTCAAGGGTTTGTGGAACCCGTAATCCGACATTTGGCGCGCCAGGTAGTGGTGCGTCGGATCTTCTCTTCCGTCGATCGATCCACCGTCACTCCGACACCTCCATGGCTGACGCACGCCGAGCTCGCATCGAGCGTCGGGCCACAGTCGCTGCTCATGTTGCTCAGACGGCTCCGGCGGGCGATGGTTGTGTTTGCCGTGCTCCGTCTCTAGTGGACAACGTCGCCATGGGCCCTGCCGGGAGCAAGCTTCTTCGCTGCACCCTTCGGTGCGCCGTGATGATAACCCGCAAGTATATGGGATAGTTGTAGCCTCTTTTGATAAGTCAGAGTGTCGAACCCAACAAGGAGCTAAAGTTAGAACAAATACTCTCTCAAGTCCTATCGGCCACTGATACGACTCTACGCACGCTTGACGTTCTCTTTACCTAGAACAAGTATGAAACTAGAAGTACTTTGTAGGTGTTGTTGGATAGGTTTGCAAGATAATAAAGAGTAGGTAAATAAAAAGTAGGGGCTGTTTAGATAAATATGCAATAAAGTAAATGTTGTGAGTGGAAAAGTGGTGGTAGGAGTTGTGGAATTGTCCCTAGGCAATTGACTATGTTACTAGACCGGTAATCACTGTTGCAATTCTATTTGAGGGAGAGGCATAAGCTAACATACTTTCTCTACTTGGATCATATGCACTTATGATTGGAACTCTATCAAGAATCCGCAAATACTAAGGATTCATTAAGGTAAAACCCAAACATAGCATTTGTCACACCCTAGCTAGTTATGCATTAGAGTGTTGCATCATGTTTACTCATTCATCAGAAACTTGAAATGGGGATGACAGAACCCCCAGTCCCCTCTGAAACCAACTAGGGTTTACTAAAATAATTTTTCAATGAACCTGAAATGCCCTTCTAAAATGCCCATCATTTTTGCCTTGGTTCAGAACCTCTGCCAAAAGTGGTGCACATTTTCCTAGGCCATCCTAGGGTTTTGAATTAAATCATAACTATTTGAATTTTGGCATTTAAAATTATATAAAATATTTAAATGCTCAAATATCTCCAAACTAAAATGTTTCATGTTGGAAATAATCCAACTATGGACCAGGAGTAGTTTGGTGATTTTTGGAGTTGCCTAGGTATTTTATTTAATTCAACAAAGTCGCAGTTATATTAAATAAAAACAGAAATAAAGAAAGGGGAAGACTTACCTGTGCGGCCCAGCCCAGCCGGCCCAGCACTGTGCTGGCCCGTGCCAGCCAGCTGCTTCCCCTCGCCAGAGCAGGCAGGGAGGTGAGCATGGCGCGCCCGAGCTCGCCACGCACCACCCAGCCTCTCTGCATCGCCCTGGTCGCCGTTGCGCCGCGTGGATCGTCTTCTGGTCGTCGCCCCGACCTCGCCGACACCCCATTCACTCTCCCCCGGCTCTCCCTCACTCTCTCTCTCTCACGGCCGAAGCTCACCGTCGCCGCCGTTCGCCTTAGCCACCGTCTCCGACCACCCCTCGCTTCCCCGACCAGCTCAGAAGCTCCGCCTCGACTCCTTCTTCCTCCCCACCGCTCCACGGGTCCCCGGAAGCCCTGCATCGCTGCCACGTCGTCGTTCCCCTCTTCGGACTCCGACCACCGTCGCCGTCAAATTCGTCGTCTCCGACGCGTCCCCGAGCCCGCTTCGACGCCCACTGCAACCGCGGTGAGCTACGCCACCGTTTCCCCCTTCTCCCCTGCTCTCTCCCGACCCCTAGGCCCTAGCCCCACCGCGGCCGAAAGCTTCACGCCACCGGCGATGTCGCCGTCGTGGCCACGATCGCCGTAGCGCCCAACCGAGCACGCCATCGTGCTCCACATCTCACTAGGAGCACGTAGCACGCTCCAACACCCCCCCTAACACCCTGCAACACCGTTCCCGTGCACGACCGAACCCCGGCCGCCGCAGCCGAGCTCGCCGCCGTCGACTCCGGCCACCCCGACCCCAACGGACTCCGCCAAGAGCCGCGGGTCGTCCTCAGCTTCACTCCGGTGGCCTCCGCGGTTCATTTGGTGGCCGAAACGACCAAAACCACTATCGCCGCCGCACTGATGGTCGCCGCCGGCCAGAACTCCGGCGAGCTGACATGGCCTAGTTAATTAGCCACTAAACCACCACCTACTGACGCTGACAAGTGGGCCCCAGGGCTTAGTCAAAGCTAACCAGCCCGGGTCAACACGGGATTAGCCCCTGTGTCACTGACGTGTGCACCCCACACGTCAGGTTTGACCCGAGCCAGCCCTGTTGACCTGCTGATGTCACTGTGACGTCAGGCTGACGCAGTAAATGATATTTCTGGATTTAAATTAAATCAGGAAATTCCAGAATATTAATTAAACTTCAAAAATTCATAACTTTTATTCTGTAACTCCAAATTGGACAAATTATATATGAAAAATGATCAGAAAAATCCAATCTATCCATCTGTACTATTTTCATGCATGATCCAACAAGTTAAATGGATGTTTTAATCAGAACAAGGAAAAGCACTTTAAAAGGCCATATTTGAAATTGAAATTTGAATCTTTGACTCAAATTTGTTCAAACCCTTCTGGCTTTAGTTGCATTAGCCCAACACACTCATATTGCCATGTTTCATGCATGCATCATATTGTTACACATTGTTTGGTGATGCCTGTGTATCGTTATCCTTTACGACAGGATCTGTCCCCGAGGAGTACCGTGACTACCCTAACGAAGAACCGTATCCGTGCATCGAACCATCAGGCAAGCAACCAACCATTTGATCATATCGATACAATCCCATGTTCTCGCTCCTGCTCTCTTTTACTGCATTAAGACAACGCGATTCAAACTGCTGTGTGCTACGGTAGTTGAACCCATTTCCTCTGCATGACCTGTCATTGCCACAGTAACTAGATGAAACCCACTAGCATGTGTAGGAGTTGATTGAGCCATATGTATGTGTTGTTCCTACCTTGCTATGCCTGCTATGCTTAGAGTCGTGTCAGGTCTGGTTCATCTGGGTGATGGGCTAGAGTGAAATGATTATGTCGGTAATGAGAGTGGTGTGGTGAACACGATTTGGTAAAGGTATCGATGAGAGGCCATGTAGGAGTACATGGTGGGTTGTTTCATTGAAGCCGACCCTAAGCACTGAGATCTGTATGTGTGATTTAAGAATCAGCTACTACCATACATTGGGCCCTGAAATATGACCCCGCTCGACTTCTTATTCACCCTAGCTCTCTGTCCAGGAGTTGCAAGTAGTTTCTGGTGTTTGTAGCCTACTGGAGGCCGTGGACAGCGCTGACCGTAGGGGTGGGCTGTGATGCGGTAGGTACGTGGCCGGGTGTACCGAATACCCGTTAGGTATCTCGGGAACCCTGTTCACATCGTTCGGGGCCGTATGGGAAACCTCGGCCGGACTCCCTGCGGATGGAACCTGAATAGGCGATAAACCTGGACTAGAGGCTTAAGTGTTTAGGTAGGTCGTGGTCTACACCCACGTCGGCTTTCGCTTGAAGTCTGCCGAGCACATGTCGTGTGCAGACGCTAAGTGGTGGAAGCATGTATGAAGAAGTACACCCCTGCAGGGTTAACATGATCTATTCGAATAGCCGCGTCCGCGGTAAAGGACTACTTGGTTGCCTATACAGTTCATAGACAAGTAAATGGAAACTACTAAAAGCCTCAAGATAAGTGTGAGTGCCGAGGATGGCTCTTCCGTAGGAAGACGGAGGTGGATCCTCGGTAGTGTATTGAAGTGGTGAGTAGTGGACTCGAGTGCGCAAAACATTTCAAGTTGGTGTATCGTAGGATAGCCTAGCCAAGAGTCAAAGCTGGCTTGCTGCAATAACTCCACCAACCCTTCTTGATACTATGCATGTATGTAGGATCTGATGTAAGTCTTGCTGAGTACCTTTGTACTCATGTTGCTATAATCTACATTTTTTACAGAAGACGCTGCAACCCCTTCTGATGGGTTCTATGTAGACGTTGACATCAACGAGTAGGCTAAAGACCCAGGTGGTGACCCTGAGCTTGTGATGGACCACGTAGTATAGCTAGGCTTTCCAAGCCTCTTTTATTTTACTAGTTGTCTGTACTCAGACAAGTTACTTCCGCTGTTGGCCTGTATGACTGTATGACTTGTATGTTGGGTCGTGAGACCCGTACCTTTGTGTGTATGTTATGTATGGCTCTCTGAGCCTTAAATAAAGTACTTGTGTCGTAGAGTCATGTTGTGATGCTCCGTTGTATTTGCACATATCGAGCATATTGTGTGTATGTTTGAAATGCTTGGTATGTGTGGGATCTGACTATCTAGTTGTTTATCTTTAGTAGCCTCTCTTACCGGGAAATGTCTCCTAGTGTTACCGCTGAGCCATGGTAGCTTGCTACTGCTCTGGAACACTTAGGCTGGCCGGCATGTGTCCTTCTTCGTTCCTGTGTCTGTCCCTTCGGGGAAATGTCACGCTTTGAGTACCGGAGTCCTGTTAGCCCGCTACAGCCCGGTTTACCGGAGTCCTGCTAGCCCAGTGCTACAGCCTGGACCCACTTGCTGATGACCGACACGTTCGAAGCTGGGTCATGGATGCCTGTCCCTGTAAGTCTGTGCCACTTTGGGTTTACGACTAGTCATGTCAGCCCGGGCTCTTTATCATATGGATGCTAGCGACACTTTCATATACGCGAGCCAAAAGGCGCAAACGGTCCCGGGAAAAGGTAAGACGACACCCGTGGGGATACCGTGCGTGAGGCCGCAAAGTGATATGAGGTGTTACCAGCTAGATCGATGTGACATCGAGTCGGGGTCCTGACAGCGTTGGTAGCTTTAGTTGCATTAGCCCAACACACTCATATTGCCATGTTTCATGCATGCATCATATTGTTGCACATTGTTTGGTGATGCCTGTGTATCGTTATCCTTTACGACAGGATCTGTCCCCGAGGAGTACCGTGACTACCCTAACGAAGAACCGTATCCGTGCATCGAACCATCAGGCAAGCAACCAACCATTTGATCATATCGATACAATCCCATGTTCTCGCTCCTGCTCTCTTTTACTGCATTAAGACAACGCGATTCAAACTGCTGTGTGCTACGGTAGTTGAACCCATTTCCTCTGCATGACCTGTCATTGCCACAGTAACTAGATGAAACCCACTGGCATGTGTAGGAGTTGATTGAGCCATATGTATGTGTTGTTCCTACCTTGCTATGCCTGCTATGCTTAGAGTCGTGTCAGGTCTGGTTCATCTGGGTGATGGGCTAGAGTGAAATGATTATGTCGGTAATGAGAGTGGTGTGGTGAACACGATTTGGTAAAGGTATCGATGAGAGGCCATGTAGGAGTACATGGTGGGTTGTTTCATTGAAGCCGACCTTAAGCACTGAGATCTGTATGTGTGATTTAAGAATCAGCTACTACCATGCATTGGGCCCGAAACCATTGGACCCTCTCGACTTCTTATTCACCCTAGTTCTCCGTCCAGGAGTTGCAAGTAGTTTCTGGTGTTTGTAGCCTACTGGAGGCCGTGGACAGCGCTGACCGTAGGGGTGGGCTGTGATGCGGTAGGTACGTGGCCGGGTGTACCGAATACCCGTTAGGTATCTCGGGAACCCTGTTCACATCGTTCGGGGCCGTATGGGAAACCTCGGCCGGACTCCCTGCGGATGGAACCTGAATAGGCGATAAACCTGGACTGGAGGCTTAGGTGATTAGGTAGGTCGTGGCCGACACCCACGTTGGGCTTCCGCTTGAAGGTTGCCGAGTACATGTCGTGTAAACGACGGTAAGTGGTGAGAGTGTGTATGAAGAAGTACCCCCTGCAGGGTTAACATGATCTATTCGAATAGCCGCGTCCGCGGTAAAGGACTACTTGGTTACCTATACAGTTCATAGACAAGTAAATGGAAACTACTAAAAGCCTCAAGATAAGTGTGAGTGCCGAGGATGGCTCCTCCGTAGGAGGACGGAGGTGGATCCTCGGTAGTGTATTGAAGTGGTGAATAGTGGACTCGTGTGCGCAAAACTATTTCAAGTTGAAGTATCGTAGGATAGCCTAGCCAAGAGTCAAAGCTGGCTTGCTGCAATAACTCCACCAACCCTTCTTGATACTATGCATGTATGTAGGATCTGATGTAAGTCTTGCTGAGTACCTTTGTACTCATGTTGCTATAATCTACATTTTTACAGAAGACGCTGCAACCCCTTCTGATGGGTTCTATGTAGACGTTGACATCAACGAGTAGGCTAAAGACCCAGGTGGTGACCCTGAGCTTGTGAAGGACCACATAGTATAGCCAGAGACTTTCCAAGCCTCTTTTATTTTACTAGTTGTCTGTACTCAGACAAGTTACTTCCGCTGCTGGTTTGTATGACTGTATGACTTGTATGTGGGGTCGTGAGACCCGTACCTTTGTGTGTATGTTATGTATGGCTCACTGAGCCTTAAATAAAGTACTTGTGTCGTAGAGTCATGTTGTGATGCTTCATTGTATTTGCACATATCGAGCATATTGTGTGTATGACTGAAATGCTTGGTATGTGTGGGATCTGACTATCTAGTTGTTTATCTTTAGTAGCCTCTCTTACCGGGAAATGTCTCCTAGTGTTACCGCTGAGCCATGGTAGCTTGCTACTGCTCTGGAACACTTAGGCTGGCCGGCATGTGTCCTTCTTCGTTCCTGTGTCTGTCCCTTCGGGGAAATGTCACGCTTTGAGTACAGGAGTCCTGTTAGCCCGCTACAGCCCGGTTTACCGGAGTCCTGCTAGCCCAGTGCTACAGCCCGGACCCACTTGCTGATGACCGACACGTTCGAAGCTGGGTCATGGATGCCTGTCCCTGTAAGTCTGTGCCACTTTGGGTTTACGACTAGTCATGTCAGCCCGGGCTCTTTATCATATGGATGCTAGCGACACTTTCATATACGCGAGCCAAAAGGCGCAAACGGTCCCGGGAAAAGGTAAGACGACACCCGTGGGGATACCGTGCGTGAGGCCGCAAAGTGATATGAGGTGTTACCAGCTAGATCGATGTGACATCGAGTCGGGGTCCTGACAGCATTAAAGTATCAAGTCCCCTTTATCCCATACGCAAACAACCTACTTACTCGGATCTGTGCTTCTGTCACTCACACCACCCACCATAAGCAAATCATAAACATATTGAAAACCCTACAGCGGGAATCCCTCACGCTTGCGCAACACAGAGGGCACAATTGGACAGCACCAATAATAAAACATGCAACTCAAACCAATCATAGCAATTCATCAATCACCGGTAGGACAACGAAAATCTACTCAGACATCATAGGATGGCAACACATCATTGGAAAATAATATGAAGCATAAAGCCCCATGTTCAAGTAGAGGGTACAGCGGGTTGCGGGAGAGTGGACCGCTGTAGATAGAGGGTGGAAGTTGATGGAGATGTTGGTGAAGATGGCGGAGGTGTTGGTGAAGATCGCAGTGATGATGATGGCCCCCAGCAATGCTCCGGCACCACCGGAAGCAAGGGGGAGAGAGGCCCCGTTCTTCTTCTTCTTCCTTGACCTTCTCCCTAGCTGGGAGAAGGGTTTCCCCTCTGGTCCTTGGCTCCCATGGCGTGGGAGGGGCGAGAGCCCCTCCGAGATTGGATCTATATCTCCGTTTCTGCGTTTTGGAATTCTGCCCTCGCACCGTTTCCTTTATATCTGGAGATCCGTAACTCCGCTTGGATTGAAATCTTCGCCCAGATTGTTTTCCAAAAATTAGCTTTCTTGCGGCCAAAGAAGGGCATCAATCGCCTTACGAGTTGCCCACGAGGGTGGGGGCACGCCCACTTTAAGTGGGCGTGGGCCCCTATCTCGTGGCCACCTCGGGCATCGTATCACGTTGATTCTTCCTCCCAAAAATAAAAAATAATCCAAAATAATTCTCCATCCGTTTTATCCCGTTTGGACTCCGTTTGGTATGGGGTTTCTGCGAAACACAAAACATGCAATAGACAGGAACTGGCACTGGGCACTGGATTGTTAGTCCCAAAAATAGTATAAAAAGTTGCCAAAAGTATATGAAAGTTGAATAATATTGGCATGGAACAATCAAAAATTATAGATACGACGGAGACGTATCAGCATCCCCAAGCTTAATTCCTGCTCGTCCTCGAGTAGGTAAATGATAAAAAAGATAATTTTTGATGTGGAATGCTACCTAGCATAATCTTGATCATAAGTCTAATCATGGCATGAATATTAAGACACGAATGATTCAAGGCAATAGTCTATCATTTGACATAAAAACAATAATACTTCGAGCATAACAACCAAGCAATTATGTCTTACCGAAATAACATAGCCAAAGAAATCTCATCCGTACAAAATCATATAGTCTGGCTATGCTCCATCTTAATCACACAAAGCATTCAAATCATGCACAACCCCGATGACGAGCAGAGCAATTGGTTCATACTTTTTAACGCGCTTCAGCTTTTTCAACTATTACGCAATACATGAGCGCAAGCCATGGACATAGAACTATAGGTGGAATAGAATATTATGGTGGAGGTTTATGTGGAGAAGACAAAAAGGGAGAAATTCTCACATCGATGCGGCTAATCAACGGGCTATGGAGATGCCCATCAATTGATGTAAATGCGAGGAGTAGGGATTGCCATGCAACAGATGCACTAAGAGCTATAAGTGTATGAAAGCTCAAACTAGAAACTAAGTGGGTGTGCATCCAACTTGCTTGCTCATGAAGACCTCGGGCGTTTGAGGAAGCCCGTCATCGGAATATACAAGCCAAGTTCTATAATGAAAATTCCCACTAGTATATGAAAGTGATAACTCAAGAGACTCTCTATATGAAGAACATGGTGCTACTCTGAAGCACAAGTGTGGTAAAAGGATAGTAACATTGCCCCTTCTCTCTTTTTCTCTCATTTTTTTCTTTTATTTTTCATTTTTTTTATTTTTTTCTTTCTTTTTGGTGGGCTTCTTTGGCCTCTTTTTTTATTTGGGCTTCTTTGGCCTCTTTTATTTTTCATAAAGTCTGGAGTCTCATCCCGACTTGTGGGGGAATCATAGTCTCCCTCATCCTTCCCTCACTGCGGCAATGCTCTAATAATGATGATCATCACACTTTTATTGATTTACAACTCAAAGCTAGAACTAGATATGACTCTATATGAATGCCTCCGGCGGTGTACCGGGATATGCAATGAATCAAGAGCGACATGTATGAAAATTATGAAGGTGGCCTTGCCACAAATACGATGTCAACTACATGATCATGCAAAGCAATATGACAATGAATGATCAAGTCATGTATATGATGATGATGGAAGTTGCATGGCAATATATCTCGGAATGTCTATGGAAATGCCATGATAGGTAGGTATGGTGGCTGTTTTGAGGAAGATATAAGGAGGCTTATGTGTGATAGAGCGTATCATATCACGGGGTTTGGATGCACCGGCGAAGTTTGTACCAACTCTCGAGGTGAGAAAGGGCAATGCACGGTACCGAAGAGGCTAGCAATGATGGAAAGGTAAAAGTGCGTATAATCCATGGACTTACATTAGTCATAAAGAACTACTATACTTTGCAAAAGTTTATTAGCCCTCGAAGCAAAGTACTACTATGCATGCCCCTAGGTGGATAGATTGGTAGGAAAACACCATCGCTCGTCCCCGATTTCCACTCATAGGGAAGACAATCAAAGAACACCTCATGCTCCAACTTCGTCACATAACGTTTCACCATACGTGCATGCTACGGGACTTGCAAACCTCAACACAAGTATTTGTCAATTTCACAATTAGTCAACTAGCACGACTCTAATATCACCACCTTTATATCGCAAAACTATTGCAAGGAATCAAACATATCATATTCAGTGATCTACAAGTTTGTGTAGGATTTTATGACTAACCATGTGAACGACCAATTCCCGTCATCTCTCTAAATAGATATAAGTGAAGCAAGAGATTTTAATTCTTTCTACAAAAGATATGCCCACGCTATAACGAATATAAGTGAAGCAAAAGAGCATTCTACAAATGGCAGTTTTCTATGTGAAGAGAAACAGGCAATCCAAACTTCAAATGATATAAGTGAAGCACATGAAGCATTCTATAAAGCCATGCTCAAAAGATTTAAGTGAAATGCAATGAGCCTTCTAAAAATCAACCAAGTACTATCTCATACCAGCATGGTGCATAAAAGAAAAGTGAAAACTAAATGCAAAATACGCTCCAAGACTTGCACATATCGCACGAACGAAACGAATACGAAAACATACCAATACTTGTTGAAGAAAGAGGGGATGCCTTCCGGGGCATCCCCAAGCTTAGAAGCTTGAGTCTCCTTGAATATTTACTTGGGGTGCCTCGGGCATCCCCAAGCTTGAGCTCTTCCTCTCTTCCTTTTCCTCATATCGAGACCTCCTCGTTTAGACACTTCATCCACACAAAACTTCAACAGAAAACTCGGTAAGATCCGTTAGTATAATAAAGAAAATCACTACTCTAAGTACTGTTGAAAACCAATTCATATTTTGTTTTTGCATTGTGTCTATTGTAATATAACTTTTCCATGGCTTAATCCACTAATATAAATTGATAGATTCATCAAAATAAGCAAACTATGCATCAAAAACAGAATCTGTCAAAAACAGAACAGTCTGGAACAATCTGAACATCCACCGTACTTCTGGTACCCCAAATATTCTACCAAAATTAGGAAAAATAAAAACGTTGTGTATCAAGACAGTGCAATAGGAATCATAACCAATTGACGTTCCAGTTAAAAATGTAAAATCGCTTACTACAGCCAAAGTTTCTGTCCTGCACCGTACAAACCAACAAGCATTGTAAACATCCTAAAGGCAAACCTTAGCACATTATTTCTATAATACAATGGAATTGTACAAGGGGGTAATTATTTCTGATGAAAAGTTTCTGTAATTAAGATTCACAAAGTTTCCGTGATCATGAACAAAGTTCAAGGAGCTCTCCCACTTCAACAATGCTTGTCTTTCTCACTTTCACTTTCCTTTTTGAAAAGTTTTTAGGTTCCCCTCTTTATTTTTGTGTTTTCAAACTATACGAAAGCACTCAACAGAAATAAATGACTCTCTAAAACTTCCGGGTTGTCTCCCTGGCAGCACTTTCTTTAAAGTCATTAAGCTAGGCATATAGTGCTCAAGTAACGGATCCACCCGGATCCCAAGGTATATCAAAGCCAATTTTAATTAACAATGATTTGTAATTTAGTAGTGAGCATAAAGTAACATATATCAAGCAAAGGCGAAGTCTAACTCTCTTCCTATGCATCGGCATGTCATAAAAGAACAATTCATGCATACCAAGTAAAGGCCAATGCATAGTATAAGCAGTTTCTTGCAATTCTATCATGTTGGAAACATAGAGATGTGGAGATATAGTTCCTCTCTCATAATAATTGCAAGTAGAAGCAGCAAGGACATGCATATTATATCTATCAAAATCATCATGTGCAACGGTAAAAGGCAACCCATCAATATAATCCTTACTAAGCGCAAACTTCTCCGATATAGTGTAGTCGGGAGAATTCAAAAAGATAATAGAACTATCATGCGTGGGTGCAATAGAAACAATTTAATGTTTAACATAAGGAACTATATCAAGTTCATCTCCATAAGCATAATTCATATTGGCATCTTGGCCACAAGCATAGCAAGCATCATCAAAAAGGGATATTTCAAGAGAATCAACGGGATCATAGCAATCATCATAGCAATCATCCTTCGGTAAGCACGAAGGGGAATTAAACAATGTACGAGTTGAAGAGTTACTCTCATTAGAAGGTGGGCACGGGTGATCAATCCGCTCTTCCTCATTTTGTTCCTCGCTCTCCTCATTATCTTTTTCATCCAATGAGCTCATAGTTTAGTCAATTTCTTCTTCCATAGCTTCCTGCAAAATATTAGTCTCTTCTTGGACAGCAGAGACTTTCTCAATAAATGCATTAATATTGTAATTGTATTCATAATTTTCATAGCAATCTCTAAGTATAGCAAGATTTTCAGGCCTATCAACACCATCATCATCAAAAGCTTCATACTTTTCAAACAAGGAACAATTGTATTGGTGCCCCTAGTTGGGTCACGCTCGACTGATTTGCCCCTAGTTTTTTAACAATTGTGATTTTTCCTAGCTCACTTCACTCGCCTTGTGTTTTTGCCCTTCTGTTTTTGCCCTTCTGGGGCGGTTCCGACCAATGAGCAGTCGCCACGCGGCGAACCGTGATTGGTCGGAACCGCCCCGGAAGGGCAAAAACACAAGGCGAGTGAAGTGAGCTGGGCAAAACCGCAATTGTTGAAAAACTAGGGGCAAATCAGTCAAGCGTGACCCAACTAGGGGCACGAATGCAAAAATCCCTTCAAACAAAGATTCAATTTCATAAGCAGCCTTAAAAGCAACAAATTCTTTTATTTGTTCAACATCATAGTAATCATATATACCATTAGCATAAGAAGCTAAGGTTTCATTATCATTAAATTTGCATGAAAAGGGAAGGTGTGGAGCCTTCATCCTAGAGCAACAAGTAATATCATATCTCAAGCATAGATCCTGAGCATACCAACGCAACACATTAATTTGATCCCATAATAGTTTCCCTTTTTGTGTAAAGCCATAATCCCTAAAGTATTCACGTTGATCCAACGTGTCTCCCATTATAAAGTTGAATGGGGTTTTCTCAGGATTACCAAAGTAGTACATAATATCTTTCACATAATGAGAATCGAGGGTTTTAGGAGTTACCCCGTCTCCATGAGTAGCAAGTACACCTAATTTTTTTGGTATTTCGTGTTCCATGTCCATAACTAAAGATAGAGAACAACTAAGAACAGCAAATAAAAATTACTTAGTGATAAAGAAAACAAGCACACACGAGAATATTCACCCCACGCTATGACTCCCCGGCAACGGCGCCAGAAAAAAGGTCTTGATAACCCGCAAGTATACGGGATAGTTGTAGCCTCTTTCGATAAGTAAGAGTGTTGAACCCAAAGAGGAGCTAAAGGTAGAACAAATACTCTCTCAAGTCCTATCAGCCACTGATACGACTCTACACACGCTTGACGTTCGCTTTACCTAGACCAAGTATGAAACTAGAAGTACATTGTTGGTGTTATTGGATAGGTTTGCAAGATAATAAAGAGTACCTAAATAAAAAGTAGGGGCTGTTTAGATAAAGATGCAATAAAGTAAATGTAGCGAGTGTGGAAAAGTGGTGGTAGGAGTTGTGGAATTGTCCTTAGGCAATTAACTATGTTACTAGACCGGTAATCACTATTGCAATTCTATTTGAGGGAGAGGCATAAGCTAACATACTTTCTCTACTTGGATCATATGCACTTATGATTGGAACTCTAGCAAGCATCCGCAAATACTAAAGATTCATTAAGGTAAAACCCAACCATAGCATTAAAGTATCAAGTCCCCTTTATCCCATACGCAAACAACCTACTTATTCGGGTTTGTGCTTCTGTCACTCATGCCACCCACCATAAGCAAATCATAAACATATTGCGAACCCTACAGCGGGAATCCCTCATGCTTGCGTGACACGGAGGGCACAATAGAACAGCACCAATAATAAAACATCCAACTCATACCAATCATAGCAATTCATCAATCACCGATAGGACAACGAAAATCTACTCAGACATCATAGGATGGCAACACATCATTGGAAAAGAATATGAAGCATAAAGCACCATGTTCAAGTAGAGGGTACAGCGGGTTGCGGGAGAGTGGACCACTGTAGATAGAGGGGGGAAGGTGATGGAGATGTTGGTGAAGATGGTGGAGGTGTTGGTGAAGATCGCGGTGATGATGATGGCCCCCGGCAGCGCTCCGGCACCACCGGAAGCAAGGGCGAGAGAGCCCCCCTTCTTCTTCTTCTTCCTTGACCTTCTCCCTAGATAGGAGAAGGGTTTCCCCTCTGGTCCTTGTCTCCCATGGTGTGGGAGGGGCGAGAGCCCCTCCGAGATTGGATCTATCTCTCTGTTTCTGCATTCTGGAATTCTGCCCTGGCACCGTTTCCTTTATATCTGGAGATGCGTAACTCCGATTGGATTGAAACCTTCGCCCAGATTGTTTTCCAAAAATTATCTTTCTTGCGGCCAAAGAAGGGCATCAACCGCCTTACGAGTGGCCCACGAGGGTGGGGGCGCGCCTACTTTAAGTGGGCGTGGGCCTCTATCTCGTGGCCACCTCGGGCATCGTATCGCATTGATTCTTCCTCCCAAAAATCAAAAATATTCCAAAATAATTCTCCGTCCATTTTTATCCCGTTTGGACTCCATTTGATATTGGGTTTCTGCGAAACATAGAACATGCAACAGACAGGAACTGGCACTAGGCACTGGATCAATATGTTAGTCCCAAAAATAGTATAAAAAATTGCCAAAAGTATATGAAAGTTGAATAATATTGGCATGGAACAATAAAAAATTATAGATACGACGGAGACGTATCACGTGACAGACGCACCGCCACTCCGTCGCTAACCCCAGCAGCTTCATCCTCCCACGCGCATCACGGCCCGGTGAACGTGCAGGCCGCCCTGCTCATGGTGCGGGAGCTCCTTTGCTACCACCCGGTCGATGACTTCTACGAGGAGTGGCTCAAGCGGGTCGCTGAGCTGGTCAGCGCAGCTGGGGGCTCCACTGCACCGGCCCGCTCGCTGCCCCAGCAGCCGACTGCCGCGGGCGACGTGGCTCACGGGGCTCCTCCACCACCTCCGGCCTAGCGTGTCATCATCGAGCCAAGGCGTGCAGCACCACGGCACGACCCACCGCGCCAGGTGCCTGCACGGGAAGAGGCGAGCTGCTAGGTGGTGCAGTGGCCTTAAGGGGAGGCACGCATGCTTCCTGCACCCCCACGCCAAGCCCACGTGCCGCCACAGGAGGTGGCAACACGCGTGCACCAGGACTAGGTCCCACCTCCTCATCGGGCACCAGTGGCCATAGCAGGATGTCGTGCGTTCACCTCGGAGCTCCGCAACATCGTCTGGCCGAGCAAGTTCAAGCCTGACCTGCCCCCACGCTACAACAGCACCACCGACCCCGCCGAGTTGCTGCAGCTCTATGAGCTGAGCATCAAGGAGGCCATTGGCGATGAGAAGATCATGGCGAACTAGTTCCCTATGGCCCTCAAAGATGGCGCGCGTTCTTGGCTCCCGAATCTCCGCGTGGGATCGGTCTCTTCCTGGGAGGAGATGCACAACCGCTTCATCGCCAACTTCCAGGGCACTCGCGACCGTCTGCTGGCCGCGGGTGACCTGCCTCGCATCAAGCAGCAGCCAGGAGAGACCCTACAGAAGTACATCCAGCGCTTCAACAACATTCGCCTCAAGATCCCCAAGGTGTTGGACGAGGCCATCATTTCAGCATTCGCTGATGGCGTCGCGATGTCAAGATGAAGGATGAGCTCGCCATCCTTCAGGACCTCTGCATGGCTTGGAGATGTTCAACATGGCAAACAAGTGTGCAAGGGCTGAGGAGGGGCGCCTCCTCGTCGAGCTCCCCGATGCTGACCCCGAAGACAAGAAGGCCAAGGCCAAGGACGTAAAGCGCAAAGGGAGGACGCGCTCGATGCCGAGCAAAAGATGAAGCGCGGCTACGACCACCCCAAGTCGTCCAAAGGCAACCGACCGTTCTGCGTCTTCCACCACGTCCATAGCCACAACATCAACGACTGCCAGGAGCTCAGGGCCCTCCGCGATGGGTGCCTCGGTCGACGCCCCGAGCGCAACTATCGAGGCTACGGCCATGGAGGTGGCCGAGGTGGAGGATGCTGGGACGGATGCGACAATCGCCAGGAGTGGCATGGCCATTCTCGGGAGGACCGTTGGCAGGGCCAACCTCGCGAGGGGCTTCGAGGGAGCAGCCTCGCGAGAAGCACCCTCAAGCCAATGCCGTTCTTCCTCAACGCCTCCACCACTAAGAAGGAATGAAGATCATCACCAGGACAAGGGGGCTGGGGGCTTCCAGGAGCTTCGAGCAATTGCCTACATCCTGGGAGGCTCACAGGCCCCCGCTTCTCACCGCATCTTCAAGCAGTTCGCGCGCGGGGTGAACACAGCGCTCCCCAAGCCTGAAGCAAGTCGCCCTATCAAGTGGTCCAAATGCGCCATCACCTTCAGATCCTCAGACCAACTCAAGTGCGCGGCCACTACCGACGCGCTCCCCATGTTCTGCTCTCCCGTCATCAGCAACGTGGTCGTCACCAAGACTCTCATCGATGGTGGAGCGGGTCTCTATGTTCTATCTGTTCAAACATTCGACATGCTCCAAGTGCCGTATTACCAGCTTCAGCCCACCAAGCCATTTTCAGGAGTGACTGATGGTTCCACACACCCGTATGGCAGGTCCGACTCCCTGTGACCTTCCGCGAACGCAACAACTACCACATCGAGCTCATCAACTTCGACGTCGCCAAAATTCGCCTGCCGTACAACGCCATCCTACGGTACCCAGCACTGGCCAAGTTCATGGCAGCGATGCACCATGACTACAAGGTCCTCAAGATGCCAGGAAGCGGAGGCGTCATCACGGTCGCATTCCAGGAAAAGGACGCGGTGTGCTCTCTAGAGCGCGCCTTCCAGGCTGTGGCGGTCGAGAACCCCGAAGATGAGAGAGGTGCCCTCCCTCCCGAGGTCGCCCTCAAGACAAAGAAGCTGCAGCTCAGTGAGGGATCTCGTGAGGAAGCCTCGCCCGAGGACGCCGCGCTGAGCCTCGCGTCCTCGGACGGGGCGCCTTCACCCATCGCATAGGAAGGCGCGCCTGGCACCCCTCTCAGGCTGGGCTCGAGGGCTCTCCTATGGAGGGCCTCAGACCTATCAAAGGTCACGAGGGAGGCGCTCGGGCACCATGTGCAGGCGCGCTTTAGTGCACGCTTCCTAAGAGAAGGCATCAGGCGGGAGGCACTAGGCGTTCAGGAGTTCATCGGCAAGGCAATCGAGGAGATTCGAGAGGCAAGGGTTCTGCAAGGCGACCACCACCTACCGTGAGGCGCGGCTCACGGACCTGGTGAGGTTAAGGAGTTCCGTGTCTGCATCGACATCCCAGGGCTCAACAAGGCCGCATCTCTGCAACTCTTCTGGCTGTCTCATTTCGGCCGATGCGAGGCCCCCCCCCCACAATTACCTCCACATGCCTTTCGGCCTACCAGGCATGGTTGTGGTGTTCTAGCGCTGCACAAGGGATGCCCTGGTGGCTCGCAAGGCCAAGCACCAGGCAACCCTGTCGGAGATGGAGGAGCACCCCCAAGAGCCTCCCAGGCCCTCCGGGCCTCCCAAGGCTCGGGTCCAGGGCGGCTCATGAGGAACGACTCCAGCAGAGCGTGTCTTTCGCTACCCCAACACCTCTTTAGTGATGGTACCAGGTGACATCTCTCTAGTTCGTTCAGTTTGGGGGTGCCCCTTGGGCTGCATCATCCCCAGGTCGCGTGGGTCCGTCCCTGCGGCGTGTATCCTTTTGCATTCATCAGGATTGTCTAACTTACTACTATGAGTTTATCTATGATCATCACTCTGTGGCCTCGAGTCTTAACCGCCTCACGGTCTCCCCGTGTCTGCTGGCTTGTCCCTCGCTCATCTCGTTGCATGGCTACTCACGTTGGCGTGGCGCTTGTGCTCGGGTCCGTCCCTGCAACACTGACAAACCCAAGGACCGAGCTTTGGCTCATGACCCGCCTCGCGCATGCCACCTCACTAGGTCCTCGGTGCCTTCGTCTGGCGCTTGGGTCCCTAGGCGGACAGCCCACTCCGCAAGGGTTCTCGTCCTCTTCTATCATCTAACCCGCAGGTCCGCCTAGCGATGATTCACGGGCCAACTTTGATGACCGCCATCTCACCTTGTGAGACGCTTGCACGTTAAAGGGGGAGGTCCCGAGCATTGCGGCTTGGGAGCTCCTACTGGCCTCCAGCCCTCACCCCTGGCCTTGACCACGGCACCGCGACCTGGTATACCAGCAGTGGCTGACCTCGCTCGAGGGCGGAGACCCGAGGATGTAGAGCACCTGGGCGAGAGAGGCGAGAGGGTGGTTGTTGCGGGCCGTGCCTAATGATACCACCACAAACGCAAGAGCAGGCACCCTCCTCCCGACGGATGAGGACTACAAAAGATAAGTCACATTCGCTGTGACACCGGTCTTGCTCCCTGCGCGCCCCACCCTCGCAATCCCCCTCCGGTGGCTTCACTACCATTTACGGTTCTCTGGGCGGCTGCTTGCACGCCAAGGGGGACCTCATGAGCATCGCGTCTCATGATCTCTCACCGGACCTCGGGCGGCTCACCTCCTAGCCTTGACCATGACATCGCGACCTAGCATACTAGCAATGATTGAAGCCTGCCTGGGGACTAGGTTCCGTCGGCGTAGAGCGTCGCGCTGTCTAGGGAAAAGAAAAGGGAGGAATCACGCCGAACTGGGATACGCGACTTCATCACAGAATCAGAAAATGAAACGCTGGTATTAAATACACACCGATCCTTACAAACCCCATGGGGGCTAGTTTTCATTCCGCGCAGGGAAAGCAAAATAAGGAAGAATACTACTAAGCTGTCGGGCATCACTGGCGATGCCGGGCGGCAGCCGCTACTGCGCTCCGACCACGGTATGAGCTTTGCGGTACATAGCTATCATCGCCTTGACTCCGGAGATTCGCTGGGCTCAGGAGAGTCTCTGGATTCCCAGGAGTCATTGTTGCTGCTAGAGGAGGCGCCAAGGGGGACAGAAGTAGGTCCAACACCCAAGACTGCACCCTGCAGGCTGCTTGCTCCAGGGCAGCACTCCAGCCGTTCACCCTCCTCATTGAAGACCTTGAAGAACAAGGTGGATGTGCCATCATACTCGAAGTGAATCGCGAGGGATCCCTCGGGACGGCAAGCCCGAGCGACCTCACCCCATCCGCGGGTCATGAAGACGTCTCCGGGGGCAACACCTCGACCTCAGCTCCGGTTGCCAAGCTGCAGCACCCGGCGTGCTACAGCCACAGCTCAAGCACCCGGCGTGCACGCTAGCGAAGAACCTCGGGAGCCGGATCCAAGAATCGGGAGGTATCACCGCCCACACCACAAACTCGCGTGAGCTGCCATCGACATGAGCCCAATGGCACGGTCAGCAAGGCAATGGTGGCCCATCCTCCATCGTTGGGGGCCGCTCGATGGCGGACATCTTCATCCCGAGCGCGGGCGTACATGGGGAGGGGGAAGCCAGACGGAGGCCTCGATTTCCAAGGCCTGGTCACCTCTCTCCCCACACTGGCATCATGAGGGATGCGGAGTTGCTTCTTCGTTTGGAGAGGATCATGCCCCTTCCTAGGGGCCTTCCCCTTTTCGGCCACCGAGAACCTCCTGATCGGCGCCATGGAAGCAAGACGAAGAAGGAGAAGAAGCGGGCGGCAGGAAGACAAAGAAGAGATGAGCAGTGGGGGACTCTGCCCCTCCCCCACATTTGTAGCCAAGGAAGGCCAACCGCCAGCCTCCACGACCTCGCGCCATGATGATCTTCTGCATGCCTCATCGTTCCGTCAAGTCGAACAGTTGCCGAGGCAGCATGGGGAAGTGGAGACGCCCACGTCCCATCAATCGCCACGCGTCATCAAGGCCATAGGCGGTTAGGGCCCGCGGCGCTCCACACTTGCCCTTTGGCTTCGCCTGGAAGCCAAGTCCGAGCACGCCTTGGGCCTGGGGGCTACTGTCTGTGTTCTGGATATGGGGGTATCCAGACTTGCCTGCCTGCGGCCCACCGCGTAGCTCCATCGACGGCCTGGTACAACCCAACTTTGACATCAACAACTCAAGACCCTCGCGAGGGGCCAAGCCTCGCGAGGCGGACGACGCCAAGACCCCCGAGGGGATCGGCCTCTTCAGGCTGGCTCGTGAGGGGCAGAGAATTCTATGCAAGGTGCACCTCACGAGGCTCAGTTGACGTGAGGCATGACGACCAAGGCCATGCGGGCGCCAGATGGGCGTTAGCGGGTGGAGAGCGCCAGTTTCCTCTTTGGTGCAAGGGAGGCAAGCCACAGGCGCGGAGTCCCAAGGAATCAACCAAATGTTTCCATTCCGGTGCAACAAGACCAAGACCACCAGGACGGGAGGACGGAGGTCATCACCAAGCCCACCGCAGCGTCACGACTAGGGGCTTTTCGTAGGTGAAGACCACTTTAGTTAGGATAAGCTATACTACTTGTCCCCTTTCAAATACGGTCGTTGTGGGATCCCTTTCTGCCAACATTTGGGAAGAGGACCAAGGCCACTAGAAATAGGACTTAGCCACTATCATAGAAAGAGAGATCCAGTCTAATTGACACCCCACCAACTCTCTTGAGCTCAAGAACACCTCACCTCCTGAGGCCAGTTCATCCACTATACTAGTTCATCCTCGGCCCTGCAAGGCAATCCACCAAAATGCTGGAGTAGGGTATTACACCGCAAGGTGGCCCGAACCAGGATAAACTGTTGTGTCCCTCTATCTCTTCGAGCTCGTCGCGCTAGGCTTAGGAGGATCGCGAGTAGGCAGGCTGGGTAGGTTGAGATCTCCACACGCACCCTAGAGTGCGAACCTTTCAAGGGTTTGCAGAACCCGTAATCCGACAACCAAGTAACCAGTTGGGCGGCTTACAACTGTAATTTTGACCCACCATATCTTTTATTCCTTGGTCACAGGTCTTTGACCCAGCCAACCATGGCAAAAAAACCCACTTCCTATGACTAGGAAGCCTCCCAAGTCCTAGAGGTCATGCTTAAAGAGTTTGTGGATATGGGTGTCTTACCTTCCAAAGAAGTCATTCACTGGCGGGTTCCGGGTCCTGAAGTTACTCCATAACCCAGAGAAGGTGAAGTGGTAACCTTTTGTAGGCTACCTTTTCCGTGGCTTTTCACCGCCCGGGTTAAAGTTTTTCTGGGTCGTTTTGCACTTTTATAATCTTCATCCTCAAGATATCAGCCCCAACTCCGTCTACAACATATGCCAGTTCTAAGTATTATGTGAGGTGTATCTACAAGAAGAGCCTAACGTTAACCTCTTCGAGGATTTCTTTTATATTAACCGCTAGACTAAGATGACAGATGGACCTAGTCTAGAACTTGGAGGTGTTTCCATCTAGCGGCGAAGAGATATGACCTTCCCTGCAGCTAACCTACCAAGCCACCCCAAGGGTTGGAACTGAACCTGGTTTTACTGCAGAAACACCGCCCCAGCTGAAGAGAATCCCCTGCCGAGTTATCGCCCCTACCGGCTCAACACCAACACCGAGCTCCCAGGCCGACTCGCAGCCACAGAGCGCGCCCAATACACACCAACTTTTTCAAATATAAGTGCTTTAATCGCGAATGGCTTATCTGGAGTTGATTTGGCTCGTTGCTGGGTGTCATGGAGGATCTTGCCTTTGAGCTGGAGGGGCGGCTTAATGTGCGAATATACTAGTAAGGTAAAGGACCCACAATGTTACAACCAAAAACCTTTGACTGACAAAGAGGTTAATGAAATGGTCAAGTCTTTGCTTGGAGGACCTCAAGAGAACTGCAATGAGGTGGGACTGATCCCCTTCTGCACTCTTAATCCGGCCCCTCCTGTAAGTACTCTTATTAAACTTTCTTCTCACTTATTCATCCTTTATACTCTTACTCCTTTTAAACCATTGTCAATGTGTATACATATATGCAGGCTAGTCACGCCTTCTGGAAGAAAAAGATAACAACCGTTCTACCACTTAAGAAAACGAAGGCAGTGAAGACTAAAGCTCCTGGTCGTCGTAAGAAGCAAACGGCGGAAGAGCTACTTGAGTTGGACAAGTCGGAGGTAGAACTTGACTCCCTTGGACTCTTTTTCATACAACTTATTGATGCTGATCCCTCTCAGGATTACACGGAGAGAAGCCAGGCCAACATGGAAGAGGTAATTCCTGTCTCCTCCGACTCAGAACCCTTGCCAAGAAACAAAACACGGCGGGTCATTGGGAAAGTAAGAGTTTCTCATCCTCTTGCTTATCTCGACCCAAACTTTCTTTTGAAGAAATGAAAATACGAGTCCAGGCGTCAAACCCGGAGCAGTGGCACCTAAGACCTAATGGCCGACTTATCCAACACGCCGGCTCCCTATAAACGTCATAATGAGATGCCTCACAGCCCGACTCCATCCCTTCCAAAGGCTGGTCTCACGCGTCAACCTCTTAATTCTTCTCACTCAAATTATCAAGGAATGCCTCCATCCTCTGGCGACTCAACCAGAACACAGCTTCCTATCTTTGTTAAATCTTTTGTTAAAAATCTTTTGTTACATACTCATAAACTCTTGTATTCTTGTCATAGGGGCAAGGCAAAGCCGGGTAAGAAACAAAAGTTGGGCAGCTCTTCAAAAGATCCCAAGGCTTCTGAGATGGAGAAGCAGGTGCCGGAGGCCCTTGAAGCCTCAATCCAAAATCCTGAAGATCCTATGAACTAGCAAGACGACCCGCCTCCACAGACTGATGTTGCGTCCTTTGAGCCTATGGGCACTGAGGTTAACCCGGCAACCAGCCATGACCCACCGAGTCCTAAGCCGCCCTCTCTTGCCAAGTCATCTAATAAAAGTCCTACTGAGGATGATGCTGAAGACGTTACTGTTACTGGGTCAACTTTTAAGGCGCCTGAGGTCTCCAGAGTAATGACCAAACATTCAGCTAAGGAAGAAACACCTTCTTTGGAGAAAGGCAAGGCTAAACTGGATTTGGAAAACTATTCCTCTTTTAGTGCAATCTAGCTCCATGCAGGCTACTTAAGCAGCCTCCATACAATCTGGGACATGGAGGCTAGCTTAGTTAATCTGATGAAACAGAGATATGAGGTATGTTTTTTGACCCCTTTCCGCCTTAGCATATATACATACTCATGTAGCCCCAAGTCTTAAGTATAGGAAAAACATTGGGTATGCTTGACACTTTATGAAAACTTCCAAAGTGTAGCCCCCAAGGGCTGGCTTATTATAACAAGATGAGACGGGTCTTCAAAATATCAACTTTGAATGAACCTCGCGTAGCTCGCAAGGGCCAGCTCATATTAATAAGATGAACCGAATTGTCCCAATATGCATCTTAAAGAACCGCACGTAGGCCCCAAGGGCCGGGTTATCTTGACAAGATAACACGGGTCTCGTGATTACTCATCATAAAAGAATGTAGCCCCCAAGGGCCGGCTTATTGTTGAGCCGAGTCAAATATAATTTGAAATGACCTACATTAGCCCCCAAGTGCCAAGTGACAAAACATGCTGTTGAAACTTAAAGCTGCCTACACATTGAGGGAGAAACTTTATTCTGGAAGCCTGCGAACCCTTGTGGTTATAGCAAATTTAAAGAAACCTCCAACTACTATCAAGACTGTGCTGGAACAACTGTCAACTGTGCCATCACAGATTGAAGAAATAAAGCTACCAGCCGCCCGCGTAGGAGCCCTTAATGCTTTAAGTCGGGCTAAGGCTTGGCAATCAGAACTAGACCCGGCAAAGATGACCTGAGGGTGTCCAGAGTTCAATGCTGATGGCTCGATCTTCCAAGAAGAATACTTTGCCAAATATGCTCGGGAGATGCGGCCTCTAGCGTGTCAACTTGCGCAAGGGGTGGATCTGTCCAAATATCAGGCGGCTTATGAAAACTACAACACCAGGATCAAGCCGCCATCTCATGAAATCATGGATTTAACTCCTCCAAGGCGCAAGCACGATTTTTCCCTGATTTTGATCCTTTGCTTATGTTTAATGATGAAGCTACCTTCGAGGCTTTAACCGACAATGACTGGACATCGGCTTCTCTCTAGATGGTAGACGAGGGAGAGCCGGCACGGGGTGACCTAGAGGCCTCTACCTCAAGGCGTCAGTGTGACAATAACCCGCCAGGCCAAAACCCAGACGACACTAATGTCGGCTCAACGGAGTGATGTAACTCCAGAAATACTTGGTCAAAACTTTTGGGCTCAGCTATAGACTTGTAATAGGTAGGTGAAAAACAATTATCTGCTTTGCCATGCCTTCATGCATGTTCTTATCAACTTATGCTTCAACAACTTGAATCTTCTGTGATTTTATCATACCCAGCTCTGATTGCAATATTGCCAACAAACTTTGGCGACCTATATAATCTGTCAAAGAGGCATTAATCTTTCAATTGGCAGCTTATAATCATAAACCAGGGCGAGTTATATAACTCAACAACCAGGGCAACTTATAATCATCTCCAGTCTATGAAAAGATCCCTTTTGGTGACTTATAACGTAATAAACTCAATATGGAGCAATATAACCCGAATCAGTATGACCCGACAACTTCTCATCTGTAAAAGGTGTTTGCAAAACAAAAATATAGAGTAGGCATAATTTTTATTAAGCCGACTTGCAAAGCACGACCAAAATAGATTGATTTTTGAAAAAAAACTCAACATTTTGCTTCAAAGAAGCTTGGCATGAAAAGCCTTTTTATCTCGTAAGTCGGCTCTCGCGTGACATAATTCCATCGCTTAAACCTTAACTAGTTTAGGGTCTTATCGAAAAGATTGACTCTTAAGAGTATGAACGGGCCACATAGTGGAGAGACTACAACAGACATGTGAGTTTCTCCTAGCTCACTGTAAGCTCGCTCTCACGTGTTATAAACCGCCATTTTAACCTTGACTAGTTCAGGGTCTTATTTAAAATATTGATTGTCAAGAGTTCGGCGGGTCACCTGGTGGAGTAGCAAGTTGCAAACAGGCAGGTTTAACTGAGTCATGGCATAAAAGCCGGTCAAAGTGGGTTATAAAGTTATACTCATAAAGTAGGAAGCCCCCAAGTGACCTATGGCATGAAAGCCTATCAAGAGGGATATAAAGCTATGCTCATAGAGCAGGAAGCCCCCAAATGACCTATAACATGGCATAAAAGCTGATCAAGAGAGTTATGTAGCTATGCTCATACAGCAGGAAGCCCCCAAATGACCTATAACATGGCATAAAAGCCGATCAAGAGGGTTATGTAGCTATGCTCATAGAGCAGGAAGCCCCAAAATGACCTATAAAATGGCATAGAAGTTGATCAGGAGGGTTATGTAGCTATGCTCATAGAGCAGGAAGCCCCCAAATGACCTTATGTTGTAATCAGTAATCACTCTTGCTTGGAAAATTTGAGATAAAACAACAGAGGACCCGAAAGTGGGGATGCCAGCTTTATTATACCGATGATAAAAAAGTATGTACATCAATGAAGGTATATACAATGATGAGAGAAAGTGACTCAAGTGTAGTAAGGCCGAAGATGAGCAATGTTCCAAGGCCGATGGGTCTCCTCTTCAGATTTGCTGGAATCTTTGTGCTCTCGTATATCAATGAGGTAGTAAGTCCCATTGTTGAGATTTTTGCTGACCACAAAAGGTCCTTCCCAAGGAGGCGAAAGCTTATGCATCCCTGTCTGGTCTTGAATCAAATGGACCACTAAGTTGCCCTCCTGAAAAGTCCGGCTTCGAACTCTATGACTGTGATAGCGATGTAGGTTTTGTTGATATATCGCTGAACAAGCTGCTGCAAGATTACATTCCTCCTCAAGAGCGTCCAAAGCATTTTGACGCACCGTCTCATTGTCAACCTCCACATAAGCTGCCACTCTGGGCGAGTCGTGATGAATATCACTGAGGAGCTCTACTTCAGCTCCATAAACCAAGAAGAAGGGTGGATAACCCGTTGATTTGTTGGGGGTGGTCCTGATACTCCAAAGAACCGAAGAAAGCTCTTCCACCCAACAACCCAGAGTACTTTTCAAATGAACCATGAGCCAGGGTTTGTTACCTCTCAAGATCTCCTGGTTAGCCCGATTAGCCTGACCATTGGACTAAGGATGTGTAACTAATGAAACATCAAGCCGGATGTGCTCTCGTTGACAAAACTCTTTCATAGCACCTTTAGACAAATTTCTCCCATTATCAGTGATGATACTATGAGGATAGCCAAAACAGAAAATTAGCTTGTTGACAAATTAAACTCCAGTAGCCGCCTCACAATTGCTGACTGGCTCTGCCTCAACCCACTTGGTAAAATTATCAACCGCCACCAGAAGGTGGGTCTTCTTATCCTTAGATCCCTTGAAGGGTCCAACCATATCAAGCCCCCAGATCGCAAACGACCAAGTGATTGGGATCATCCACAATTCCCGAGCTGGCACATGAGCTTGCCTCGAAAATTTCTGATACCCATCACACTTACTAACAATATCCTTTGCATCTACATGAGCCATTAACCAGAAAAATCCCCGACGAAAAGCCTTGGCCACCAACGATCGTGAGCCAGCATGATGACCACAGTCACCTACATGTATCGCTTGCAAAATTTCATGACCCTCTTCAGGAGAGACACAACATTGGAAAACACTAGTCACGCTGCATAGATGTAACTCGCCATCCTTAATAGTCATAGATTTAGAACGCTGGGTCATATGTCTCACTAAGTTTCCATCCTTTGGTAACTCGTCGCGAGTGAGATAAGACAGATAAGGCAACGTCCAGTCAGGAATAGCATGAAGAGCCGCCGCCAATTGACCCTCCGGGTCAGGTATAGTAAGATCCTCCTCAGATAGTAACTTGACCGAATGAGTATGTAAAACAGCAAGGAAAACATTAGGAGGTACCGACTTATGCTGAGACCTAAGACGGGGTAGTGCATCCACTGCCTCGTTCTTCTATCGATCAATGTGATCCACCTGGTAACCTTTAAAGTGACCAGCAATGGTTTCAACTGCCTGACAATAAGCCGCCATGAGCGGGTCTTTAGAATCCCACTTGCCTGAGACTTGCTGAGCCACCAGGTCTGAGTCACCCAGACATCTGGCTTAATTTCATCTCCTTAGCCATATGAAGCCCATGGAGCAAAGCTTCATACTCAGCTGCATTGTTAGTACAAGGAAACATTAACCTTAAAACATAACTAAATTTATCACATCATGGGGAAGTCAAAATAACTCCAGCCCCGAGCCTTCCAATTACCTAGAACCATCAAAGTGGATTATCCAATACGCGTTAGCAGGCTCCTCCTCAGGTGTTTGCATCTCTGTCCAGTCATTGATGAAATCCACCAAAGCTTGAGACTTAATAGCTATCCTTGGCACATACTTCAAATTATGAGGCCCAATCTCAATTGCCCACTTAGCATCCTGGCCTATGGGCTCCCTGTTTTGAATAATATCCCCCAAAGGAGCAGAGCTGACCACAAAAATAGGATGCCCAAGGAAATAACATTTCAGCTTACGACTTTCCATGAACACCCCAAACAGCAACTTCTGCCAATGTGGGTATCTTTGCTTGGATTCAGTCGAAACCTCACTGATATAATAAGCCAGCCGCTGAACTGGGTACTCCTTACCTGCCTCCTTGCGCTCCACAACAACTGCTATGTTGACTGCCTTATTATTAGCCGCCACGTACAGGAGCAAAGGCTCTTTTTCAATGGGAGAAGCAAGGATGGGTGGCTCAGCTAACTGTCTCTTGAGTTCAAATGCTTGATCCGCTGCATCACTCCAGACAAGCTGGTATGTCTTCTTCATCATCTGATATAAAGGAATTGCCTTCTCGACCAGGCGACTTATGAACAGGCTCAAAGCCGCAATGCGACCCGCCAGACGCTGGACATCATTGACACACCCCAACTTAGAAAGTGAAGTGATGGCCTTAATATTCTCCGGGTTTGCTTCAATGCCCCATTACGAGACCAGGAAACCTAGCAACTTTCCTGTAGGTACGCCAAAGACACACTTGGCCAGGTTAAGCATCATCTTGTAGAACCAGAGATTTTAAAAAAGTTTCTATCAAATCATCAAAGAGAGTCTCCTTCTTCCTAGATATGACCACAATATCATCTACATAAGCATGAATGATACGCCCAATCTGACTATGGTGACAATTCTAAACAAAGCGCTGATAAGTCGCCTGAGCACTCTTGAGCACAAAAGGCATAGAAACATAGTAGAAACCCCCAAAAGATGTGATGAAGGATGTATTCTCTTGGTCTTTAACTGCCATCTTGATCTGATGATAACCAGAATAAGCGTCCAGGAAGCATAGACTCTCACAACCCGTCGTTGCATCGATGATTTGGTCAATACATGGGAGAGCAAACAGATCAACTGGCACGCCTTGTTAAGATCTGTGTAGTCAACACACACACGCCACGTGCCATTCTTCTTAAGTACTAGCACGGGATTAGCCAACCATTCAGGGTGAAAAACTTCCACGATAAACCCAGCTGCCAAGAGCCAGGCCACCCCTTCTCCAATAGCCTTACATCCCTCTTCATTGAAACGACGGACGAACTATTTGACCGGCTTAAACTTAGGATCCACATTAAGAGTGTGCTCAGCGAATTCTCTCGGTACACCTGGCATGTCAGAAGGTTTCCATACAAAAACGACCCGATTCTCATGGATGAACTCGATGAGCGTGCTTTCTTATTTACGATCCATATGTGCCCCCATAGTGACTGCTTAGATGAGTCGCCAGGGACAAAATCAACTTGTTTAGTATCATCAGCCGACTTAAACTTCAACAAAGGGTCTTGCTCAGTGGTGGGCTTCTTTAGAGGGGTCATATCCGCCGGATCAACATTATTCTTGTAAAAGTTAAGGTCCTCAGTAGCACAAGCTAACTCTGTATAAGCTGTGTCTCCTTCCTCACATTCCAAGGCGACTTTTCGATCACCATGGACCATAATTGTGCCCTTTCACCCTGGCATCTTGAGCTATCAATAGACATAGCAAGGGCGAGCCATCAAGTTAGCATAAGCCGACCGTTCGAATAAAGCATGATACGGACTCTTGATTTTGACCACTTCAAACCACAATGTCCCTACTCTATAATCATAGTCATCACCAAAGGCTACTTCTAGGGCAATCTTTCCGACTGGATATATCGACTTACCAGGCACCACACCATGGAAGACTGTGGAAGACGGCTTAAGATCCTTGTCAGTTAAATTCATCTGGCAAAAAGTGTCATAATACAGGATGTCGATGCCACTGCCACCATCCATAAGAACTTTAGTAAACTTATAACCACCAACTTGAGGGGCCACCACAAGGGCTAATTGGCCCGGGTTATCAACCCGCGGCATGTGATCCGCCCTGCTCCACGATATCGTGTGCTCAGACAATCTCAAATACTGAGGAATAGCAGGGTCTACCACATTAACTGCCCGCTTATGGACCTTCTGATCTCGTTTGCAAAGACTTGTGGTGAAAACATGGTACTGGCCACATTGAGCTGCTTTGGATTACTCTGATACCCTGAATGATTATCTTGTTGTTGGTTGCCCTAACCAGACTGCTCGTTATAACCACCCTGGTTACATTGACCTGGATAGCTAGAGCTTGAGCCACCACCGCCAAAGCCAGACCCCTGAGAGCCGTATACTGCCCCGCCGAGCGGCCCATTATTATTTCCATGATTCTGATTGAGGTTCTAATTCCTGAACTCTCGCATAACCCAACAATCCTTCCAGGCATGAGTGGATGGTTCGTTGGGAAGGCTGTGCTTCGGGCACGGGTCATTAAGCGCCGCCTCTAGATTAAAAGGCTTTGCACTGCCAAAGGGCGGCTTACCATTACCACTGCGGTGCTGGTTCTTATACCCGTCGTTGGTGTTAGATACTAGATCTGACCTGCCATCACGGTGTCTGCACTTAGCACCGTTGCCCTGGTTGTTGCCAATATGCCCTGCCGCATTCTACTGCTGAACCTTAACATTGCCATTCTTCTTACCCTTGTTGGACTTCTCGTCATCAGATCCAGGGTCTTTTTTGTTATCAGAGTAGGCATACTTAATGAGAGCCGCCATGAGCTCACCCATGTCTGTGCAATAATGCTTAAGCCAGCCTAGCTTCTGCCTAAGAGGGGGGGGGGTAAAGTGATAGTTCTTCTCCAAGACCAGAACCGCCTGACCTGCCGTGATACTATCCGGCGAGTGAATGATAACAGAGACCCGACGGACCCAATGGTGGGCCAAATCATCCTCATGATGCACACAATTATCCAGATCGATAATTGTCAAAGGCTGCTTACATGTCCCTTCAAAGTTTTTGATGAAACATGCCTACAACTCTTCCCACGAGTTGATGGAATTAGCAATCAAACTTTTTAACCATGTATGGGCTGGCCCATCTAACATCATAGTAAAGTACTTGGCACAGACCGCATCATTGACATCCAACATCTCCATGGCTAACTCATAACTCTCAATCCAACCTTCAGGAGGGAGATCCGTTGTATAATTAGAAACCTTGCGAGGGCCCTTGAAATCCTTAGGTAGGCGTTCATTACGCAAAGCCGGTGTCGGTGTCAAAACCGGCGGATCTCGGGTAGGGGGTCCCGAACTGTGCGTCTAGGCGGATGGTAACAGGAGACAAGGGACACGATGTTTTACCCAGGTTCGGGCCCTCTTGATGGAGGTAAAACCCTACGTCCTGCTTGATTAATATTGATGATGTGTGTTACAAGAGTAGATCTACCACGAGATCAAGGAGGCTAAACCCTAGAAGCTAGCCTATGGTATGATCGTTTTTCGTCCTACGGACTAAAGCCATCCGGTTTATATAGACACCGGAGAGGGCTAGGGTTACACAGAGTCGGTTACAATGGTAGGAGATCTACATATCCGTATTGCCAAGCTTGCCTTCCACGCCAAGGAAAATCCCATCCGGACATGGGACGAAGTCTTCAATCTTGTATCTTCGTAGTCTTGGAGTCCGGCCGATGATGATAGTTCGGCTATCCGGACACCCCCTAGTCCAGGACTCCCTCAGTAGCCCCTGAACCAGGCTTCAATGACGACGAGTTCGGCGCGCATATTGTCTTCGACATTGCAAGGCGGGTTCCTCCTCCGAATAATTTATAGAAGATTGTGAACACCAGGATAGTGTCCGGCTCTGCAAAATAAATTCCACATACCACCGTAAAGAGAATAATATTTACACAAGTTGAATCTGCCGACGTATTTGGTGGCGTGACGTCACGCCATTACCAAGCCTTTACTTGAATTCTTTTTATTGTACCACCTCAGCATGTTTAGCGAAGCGGTTTCCTTGGCACGTCTTGTCGAAGCAAAGATCGTGTTCCCCTTATTTCGGGATTCCCATCAATACGGACGTGGTTAACCAAACCGCACCCGTTGCCATGCCCCCTCCATCGAAGGCGGGTTCCAAACGGTCACGGGGATGGCTCTTGGTATTCTTCCTCTTGATAATGAGACCAAGGCCAGTTCTTTTTCTTTAATCCTCAATCGAATCCGCCCCTCACCCCCGAGTTCCAACACCCAGGGCTCCAGATTCGGGTACCTCCGACCTTCGACAATGTCCGGCTCTGACCTACGAGGCCGGTGGATGCCCTCTTCCATCACGGAAGAAGACGTGCTAAAGCTGAGAGACGCCAGGTACTTGACCTACGAGATTTCGCATAGGTTGCCTGCCCGGGGGCAAGTTATTCCTACTCCTGAGCCCGGCGGTAGCGTTGTGTTCGTGCCTCACCTCCGTCGGGGTTTAGGCTTCCCGATGGATCCCTTCGTGAGGGGGCTCATGTTTTACTATGGGCTGGAATTCCATGACTTGGCTCCGGAGTCCATCCTCCACATCTCATCATTCATTGTCGTTTGTGAAGCCTTCCTCCGCACTACCCCTCACTTCAGCTTGTGGCTCCAAACCTTCAACGTGGAGCCGAAGATGATTGAGGGGCGTCAGGCAGAGTGCGGCGGGGCGGTTATAAGCAAGAGGGCCGATGCTCCATGGCCCGAGGGCTCTTTTCAGGAGGAGCTCGGCTCGTGGCAACAGGAGTGGTTCTATATCACCGCTCCAAGGGGCAGCAAGCAGAAGCCGCCGCCCGTCTTCTGCTTGGGCCCTCCACAACGGCTGACGTCATGGGTCAACAAGGGGCTTAACTAGGGGCCGTCCAAAGACGTACCCTTGTTGTAGGGCCGGATTCGAGACCTCCAAGAAAGGGAGATCAATCTCATGGTGGTGGCACAGGTTATGCTGATCCGACGCCTTCTGCCCTGCAAACGTCGCCCCCTCCGCTTGTGGGAATTTAACCCGGAGGGGCCACGAGCACTCCAACACTTCATGGGTTTGACACCCGCGGAGATGTACAAATTGTTCTTCAGATTGCAAGAGATGCGTCCGGACTTGACCGAGGACGCCGGCCTAAGTTGCAATCGCCCAGATACTCAAGTAAGTAGCCCTGTGTCCGGACATATTGTCCATTTATTTATCATGGGTTTGCCTTTTAACCAGCTATCCCTTTGACAAGAGTGGATAGCGCAAGCAAAACTGATACGGTGTCCGGCCCCCCTCCCTGAGACCACGCCGGATCCTGTGTTAGTCAAAATGTTGGAGTTTGCGCCTTCAGAGGAGGGCGAAGGGGGGCACAGGGAAACTACCACCTCCACCAAGGAGGCTTTCAGTAAGGGGGGAATCGAGAGTTCCTCCTTCCAGGGGAGAAGAGGACTGCTTCCGAAGACCCGGAGGCCAAGGCCTCAAAGCGGGGAAAGAAATCTGCACCGGAAGGTCCTGTGCCGGGATGGGCCCCAGCCGCATAGTCTACCCATAGGAATCAGCCCTCCAGCGAGCCGTAAGTAAAAAGGGGGAATTTTGTAATAGGGAACGCCCCTATATTATTTCCAAAGGTAACCGAAGTTTTCACCTTGTAGGTCGAATCTCAGCCCATCTCAGCAGAGCTCAACTTCGGGGGACCTTCCTCCGGAGATGATGGAAAGCGAGACGCCTCCATCTGCCGCCCCGTCGGGCGGGGCGGACAACCCTGAGGTGTCATCACGGAGAGTCTCCCCGAGTCCGGTGGGGCCGGAGAGTCCGGCACCCATTGGAGTACGGCCGGTGGAGCTGCAGGATTTGCTGAAGAGGGCGTCTATCTCGGAAGATCACCGCACATTAATGAGTATGGTGATTGAAAGGATCTCATCCGCCGAAAGCGGGTTGTATGAGGCCGTCGGAAGCTTGCTGACGGGGTTTGAGGTACGCAAAAAATGACATACCTTTTGACAGTTTTGCACATGAAGTGCGCCCTGTATAGATAGTAGCCCCTGAGACTTGGTATGCTGTCGAAAGCGATAGCGTGCCAAGGATCATAATCTCAGTTATAGAATGTCGCCTTTCCTATGCAGGTGGCGGAACGTTCGGTGGCCAGCCGGACTGATGGAGTTGCCGATTTGAAGAGGCAACTCGATGTTGCGGATGCGGACATCGCGCTGGTCAATAAACGACTTAACGAGTCGCAAGGTAGGTGGTTGCTCTGCGGTTGCCTAGTAAGGGAGTTGGTGCCCGTTCCTTACAATTTGTATGCTTGATGTAGATGGCGCAGCTGCTATGGAAGATCTTCGAGCAGAGCTTGCTCGAGCCAAGGAGCAAGCCAGGATAAGTAATGCGGCTGCCTTGAAGGCAACAGAAGAGCTAAAAGCCGAAAAGGCTGCTCACTCCCGAAGCAGGGAAGAGTTGGCCGGAATGGCCTTGAAATTAAAAGATGCTACCAAACGTTGTGAGGTTCTTGAAGGAGAAAGCCGAGTGGAGCAAGAGGGCCTGAAGAAGGCCGGCACCAAAGTCAAGGATGCCCGGAGTGAGATGCGGGCTATGAAGGAGGAAGTGCGTCAACCGGAGACATTGCGGCTGGAAAGCCCTTCTTCTGCGTAGGAAGTTCACGGATCCGAAGTATGCTCAGCTGGGCCAGTTGTGTGGTGCGGAGGATCCTTATCTGGATTTGGCGGCGAGTGCGGCGGACGCAGTCGTGCACTTCCGAAGCCAGAAGGATCACGAAATGGAAGAGCTTTACTGGTCTCAATTCCATAGTCTGGAGCGTCCACTTCCGTTAACTGATCGGCTGGCTGAGTGGGCTGAGCTGAATAGATTGTATGGACTTGCCATGACGGATGTGGTCACTCATCTATGGCCGGAAAGGCCCAAGCCAAAGAGTTATTTTGGCTTGTTGCAGCAATTCCTTAGGGCGGTGCCGCATATCAAGGCGATGAAGCGGTCGGCATGCATAGAAGGTGCACGGATGGCTCTCGCCCGTGTGAAGACATACTGGGCCGACATGAATGCCACCGCTGTTGCATCCCGGGGTTCGGACAAGAGCCGATTACCCGCCGAGCACTATTTTGAGGAAGTCCTGCAGGGCGCTCGTTTAATAGAGTCGCAGTGCTCGAAAGATGTCATCTTCAAATGACGTGTATGATTTGTGAGATCATGTTTATAATGCAATAGCTTTTTATACTTGTGTGTTCAAGTATTGAACTATCTCCTGTGCGGCCGTATATGTATGAATAACCTGAAAGTTGCAGTCTTTGGCTTCACCCCCCACGCACATGGTGCGGGGGTGTTTGCAAAAAAGAAAAGCGCTTTTTCACACTTAATCCAATGTTTGGTCCTTTGAAGGAGGTGATAGCATAGCAAACTAGGCAACCGGAATATAATGCTTTATCACTTTCACTTAGCCATAGGAGGTCGATGGTGGGGCTACTATATAGCCCCTAGAGGCACCGCGCTCTCCGAACTTGGGGCGCGTATGTGCCTGACCGGGAAGCGGTCCTTCGTCAAAACGGAGGAATTCTAAACATTCCAATAGTCGATCGAGTGGTTGACCAGTCTCTCGCTATATCATGATAGTCAGTTTTCGGCTTTCTCTACTGAGGTGCTCGCCTGTCCGAACCGGGCACAATCGCAGTAGTTCTCCTGGTGCCGCGTTAGCCGATGGAGCGGAACGTAAGGCAGCAAAACACAGGAGCCGGGCAAACCCAACATTTGACCAAAGACATGATTCGGAGCTGATGCATATACGGCCTATCTCGAGACGCCGAACACTCCCTGAGGTGTTCGGTCTTTATGATACAGGGCAGAACAATGCCCTAAACCCCTAGTGTCCAGGTACAGACGGGAACTTCTGACGCGGCCGATGCCAAAACGCCAGCCTCCTCCTCGGTTATGGTAGAAAACCAGGGGATGTGTATTAACAAGAGATAGTAAGAAAGGTTTACGCAGGGTCTTAATCTGAAAAGAATCCTTGCAACGGGTCCCTGCTGCGCGTCTGCGCATGTGTCTCTGTTGTGCTGTATCCTGGACGGGTGTAGCGCGTGCTTCATCTGTAAAAGAGAAGGACTTATTTGGAAGAAATATAGTGCAAAGGTTGTATTTAAAATAAAGTATAATTTCGAAGATGAATAAAGTTGAGCTTTATTGGCTCTCATCGTTTATACGCGCAGCCCCTTGTAAAGGGGTATGCGGCTAGGAAGCCCCTTGTTTATTTACGCCGGATTCGCCTAACCGTGTCCGAGGTCTGAATGACCTGTTTTTAGGGGCTTTGACCTGCAAGGTCGGATTAGTGTGTGGCTGTCAAGGCGGCCTCACGTTCTCCGTGGTCGAGGAACACTCAGAGTCACTCTTTAATGAGATTTGCGTTAAAGCGGGCGAAAGCTTCGCGTCCCAGTAGTGCTTGAGGGCCACTGTGAAATGGGCGATATGGAGAGTGAGCTTTTCGCGACGGAGGTTGTCGGATGAACCGGACACAACCTCTAATGGTACAGAGCCTGTTCAATTGGCTTAAAGGCATGGCATCACTCCTTTGAAGGAAGTGCTGCTACGGTGAATTTTGGTAGGGTCTATCCCCATTCTGCAGATGGTGTCCTGTTATGGGAGGTGCCGCACTATGTTTTCGTGTTATCACATGAAGTGAGTTCACTGTTTTGACTTCTAGTGGGAAAGTCTTCTGTTTTCCGACGTTCTGCTTGTGGGGTTCGTCGTCGTCTTCGCTTGGTGTGTCGAGCCCCTTGCGTTCGGCGTTAAGTCGGCCAGACTGTTTGAAGACCCAACAATCTCTGTGGGTACGGTTTGCAGGCTTCCCAGAGGTACTATGTATTTGACATAGCCTATCCAGAATTTTGTTTAGGTTGGATAGCTCGTCACTGTTGTCCTTTAGGGGCAGTGTTTTGTTATTCGGCCGAGAGCTTTTGAATCCGGCGTTGACCGTCGTGCTATTTGGGCAATTTTCGTTATTCCGGCACTGATCTTTTCTGCGTCATGATCTTCCATTTCCATCCCTGACTTCGGATGTACTCGGGTCGCTGGTGCTACATCTAGCCAGCCAGCTGTCCTCCCCTACGCAAAAGCGGGTCATGAGGCTTGTTAGTGCGGCCATTGTTCTTGGTTTTTCCTGGCCGAGGTGTCTGGCGAGCCATTCGTCTCGAACGTTGTGCTTAAAGGCTGCTAAGGCTTCGGCGTCCGGACAGTCGACTATTTGGTTCTTTTTGCCGAGGAACCTATTCCAGAATTTGCGTGCTGACACTCCGGGCTGTTGAGTTATGTGACTTAAATCGTCTGCATCCGGAGGGCGGACATAGGTCCCTTGAAAATTTGCTCGAAACGCATCCTTGAGCTCTTCCCAACTTCCAATTGTATTTTCTGGGAGGCTTTTGAGCCAATGCCGAGCTAGCCCTTTGAGCTTGAGGGGTAGGTATTTTATGGTGTGGAGATCGTCTCCTCTAGCCATATGTATGTGTAGGATATAATCCTCAATCCAGACTCCGGGGTCTGTTGTTCCATCATATGCCTCTATGTTTACGGGTTTGAATCCCGCTGGAAATTCATGATCCAGTACCTCGTCGGTGAAACATAGTGGGTGTGAAGCGCCCCTGTATTTAGGTGTGCCGTTGTCTTCAAACACTCGGCGGGTTGTGTTGCTTCCTGGAGTCTTCTTTTTTTGGCCCATAGATAGACCTGACCGGGTCATCCTTTTTTTGAGGATCTTTATGTTGATCGTGTGCCGGCTTGTGTGCGGAGCCCCTTGCTGTTCTTAGCCTGTCATCTGGTCGTCTATCCGGCCAGGCGGCCTCTTTCTTTTTTGACTGCGGGGGCTCTAATGCCTCCTCGTCGAATTTGGGCAACAACTTGCGCTTCGGGTAACTCTTTGCCTGGCGACTAGCGTCATATTTATCTGCGGTATTGAGTACTTTGCTCCATCTCATTCTGAGTGCGTCCTCTGCTGTTTTGAGCTTCTGCTTTTGCTTCTTCAAACTTCTTGCAGTAGCGACGAGCCTTTTATGAAGGTTCTTATGCTCTGGTGATGTGTTCGGCGTGAGATCGTCTAGGCCCTTGTTTTCACCGGGGATGGGTTGCTTGTCTAGTTCACCGTGTTCGGATGATTGCTTGGTTGCGTGTTTGCCGTCCACTGCTTCGCCCTGCTCTAGGGCCGGGTCTGTATGGGTGCCGTTTTTGTCGAGGCGGGACTTTGGGCGGCGCTTGCATCGCCGTTTTGGTTGTTTGCTGGTGGAGTTGTCCTTCGCCGTGTCTCGTTGTTCCTCATTATCGCTTCCTTTTGGTGTATCCACCATGTATACGTCATGAGTTGGGGTGGCTTTCCAGTGCCCGATAGGCGCTGGTTCTTGGTCGTCTCCGGCATCGTCGTCCATACCGTCGATGTCTTCGGAGTCGAAATCTAGCATGTCGGTTAGACCGTCGACAGTGGCTATTAAGTGGGTGGTGGGTGGGTGTTGAATTTCTTCGTCGTCCACATCCCAACCGTCCTGACCGCAGTCCGGCCAGGGCTCTCCTGATAACGAGAGATACTTTAGCGAACTCAAGATGTCGCCGAAAGGTGAGTGTTGGAAGATGTCCGCTGCGGTGAACTCCATGGCTGGCGCCCAATCGGATTCGATTGGAGGGGGCGCGGGAGGTTTGGAGTCCGGCAAGGAGTCCGGCACCTCGGAGTCACGAGCTTCATGAGGGACAAGGTAAGTGTTCGGCTCTATCGCCATAGAGGTTGCAGCTCCTGAGGCGGTGTCTAGCCATCCGTCCTCGATCTACACAGCCGGCTCCGAATTGAAGATCGGAGCGGACTCGAGTGCGGCCTCCAGGGTACTGTCCGGCTGCAGAGCTAAATCATGCCCATCGTGACAGTGCGGCGCGCTTGGCTGTGGCCCGAACCCATCGAGGATCAAGTCCCCGCGGGTGTCAGCCGTGAAGTTCAAACTTCCAAATCTGACCTGACGGCCAGGGGCATAGCTTTCAATCTGCTCCAGATGGCCAAGTGAATTGGCCCACAATGCAAAGCCGCCGAATACGAAGATCTGTCCGGGGAGGAAGGTCTCACCCTGGACTGCGTCGTTGTTGATGATCGAAGAAGCCATCGAGCCTATCGGCGATGACACAGAGGAACTCTCAATGAAAGCACCAATGTCGGTGTCAAAACCGGCGGATCTCGGGTAGGGGGTCCCGAACTGTGCGTCTAGGCGGACGGTAACAGGAGACAAGGGACATGATCTTTTACCCAGGTTCGGGCCCTCTTGATGGAGGTAAAACCCTACGTCCTGCTTGATTAATATTGATGATGTGTGTTACAAGAGTAGATCTACCACGAGATCAAGGAGGCTAAACCCTAGAAGCTAGCCTATGGTATGATCGTTCTTCGTCCTACGGACTAAAGCCATCCGGTTTATATAGACACCGGAGAGGGCTAGGGTTACACAGAGTCGGTTACAATGGTAGGAGATCTACATATCCGTATCGCCAAGCTTGCATTCCACGCCAAGGAAAGTCCCATCCGGACATGGGACGAAGTCTTCAATCTTGTATCTTCGTAGTCTTGGAGTCCGACTGATGATGATAGTTCGGCTATCCGGACACCCCCTAGTCCAGGACTCCCTCAGCCGGCACCAAACACGACACTCTAACTGTCCTAGAAATTGTCCCAACCCCTACTAAGGTTGAAGGGGTCACTAGAGGTTGCTGATAAGCCCCCTGTTGGGCCGTCGCTACCGCCTCACGATGAGATCTAGCGTCATCCACAATCACCTGAGCATTGACCAGTAAGTTATCATCTCAGGGCGGGTTACGACGCTGTTCGCTATTGGAAACTGCGGGTGACTCAAAACGCTGGTTGTAACTTCGACTTAGATGAGGATTCGAATAAACACGATCACGATTGTATGAGTAAGCCGCCTGCTGCGCAATAGTCATTTGAAGGAGCTCAATGGCGTTCTGGGTCTCCACCACAACCGGTGACTCGCCCTCGATTGGAATAGCCGCCAGCCAGGTTACCGCTGCTTCATGTTATCCACCGGATTAGAAAAGTGTCCTCGCAGTGGTGTCAGAAAACGCTACGACAGTGTCTAATTGGGGGGCGGCTTAGGTGGCCGCTCCTCCCTCCATGCCGGCTCAGGCTGGTGGGGTTTCTCGGCGTTCTGGGAACGGGGGTCCCCAGACTTACCTGCCTTCGGCCTGCGGCGTGGCTCAAGTAGAGGCCCGGTATGGCCCGTCTTCATCAACCCAACCTCAAGACCCTCGCGAGGGGCCAAGCCTCGCAGGGCGGACGATGCAAGGCTTCCTCAGGGCGGCCTCACCAGGTAGGCTCCCGAGGAGGCGGAAAGATCAACGCAAGGGGTACCTCGTGAGGTGCTCGTGACGCAAGCCATGATGATCAAGACCAGGCGGGCGCCAGCCTGCGCGGTGTCCTCATTTCCTCTTTGGTGCAAAAGGGGCAAGCGCAGGCGTGGAGTACCGAGGCATCAAGCAAAGGTTACCATTTTGGTGCAACGAGACCAAGACCAGTAGAGCGGCAGGACGGAGGTCACCGTGGAGCCCAAGACGGCGTCATCACCAGTGCCTTTGGCAGTCGAAGACCAACTTTAGTCAGGATAACTTGTACCGGCCATTCCCCTTCAAAAATGGCAATTGTTGGCTCCCTTCCCGCTCAATATTTGGGAAGAGGACCAGGGCCCCTATAAATAGAGATAGCCACCACAGCAGGAGAGTGAGAGATATCATCTCATCTAGAGGCAGGAAGATCCATCCCAAGTGGAACACCGCACCAGCTCAAGAACACCTCTCGCGAGGCTGTTCTTTCTCTGTACTGTTCATCATCGGCCCCAGAGGCAATCCACCACACCACAAACTAGAGTAGGGTATTACACCACAACGGTGGCCCGAACTAGTATAAACCTCGTGTCCCTTGTGTTGTTCATCGTGTAGCTTAGATTCATAGCGAGGCGTTGCGACGTGGATCGGTAGGGGGAAGATCTTAGCGTGCACCCCAAAGTTCGAACCTTAAGGGTTTTGCCGGAACCCGATATCTGACATTTGGCGCGCCAGGTAGGGGTGCTCCGGAGCTCTCCCTTCTTTCGACCCGCTCTCCATCAACACCGCGCTTCGCTCTCATGGCCGACGGTGCACCGCCCGCTCCGGCGACCGACGCCGGCACTGGGGCCAGGGGGCTCCGAGCCTTGGCCCCCGCCTTGCGGAAGGTGTAGTGGCCGCACAAGTTCAAGCTAGAGATGCCGCCGCACTACGACGGCGCGACGGATCCGCTAGCTTTCCTGCTGGCATATGAGGAGGCCGTCCTCAAGGCCGGGGGCGATCACAGGGTCATGGCTAACTGGTTTCCCATGGCCCTCACCGGCGTTCCGCGCATGTGGCTACTCCACCTGCCAACGGCTTCTGTGGCCTCCTGGGAGAAGCTGCGCGACCTCTTCCTCGCCCATTACGCTACGCCGGCGCCCCCGGTCATCGCAGCTCTCCTGGGCAGCTCGCATGCGCCACCCTCAGGCCGCCACGTCAAGCCATTCGTCCGCCAGATCGGCACTGCCCTCACGTGCCATGGAGCTCCTCCAGGTTGGGTGGCACACAAGGCCGACTTGTCCTTCAACTTGGACGATCACCCTGGCAACACCGCCTGCTCGGGTGCGCTCCCAATGCTTTGCACGCCCACCATCTTCCAGGTGGCCATCACCAGGACCCTCATCGACGGCAGTGGAGGCCTTCAGCCTCCTCCACGTACCGTTGGAACGACTCCGGCCCAGCAAGCCCTTCTCGGGCGTTAGAGGCAGTTCAACCGGCTCCCTGGGGAAGATCCGCCTTCTGGTGACCTTTGGCACCCACGACAACTTCCGCACGGAGCTGGTCGACTTCGACATCATCCATATCGGCCTCCCATACAACGCCATCCTCGACTACCTTGCCTTGGCCCAGTTCATGGTAGCGACTCACTCGGCCTACAACCTCATGAAGATGCCCGGGAGCAGCGGCGTCCTCACCATAGCTGGAGATATGAAAGATGCTCTGCAGGCGCTCAAGCTCTCCTTCAAGACAGCCGCAGTGGAGCAGCCCACCAGTGGCGACACCCCCAAGGCCAAGGGGGTTGCGCTAACCAAGAAGAAGCAACTGTTCACCAAGGACAAGGCGAAGACCAAGAAGGTACCAGTTGATGAGGACGGATCCTCCGCACCACCTTCACCATAGGCGCCAATCTCGACCCCGACTAGGAGGAGGCTCTGGTAAAATTACTGCGCACGAACAAGGAGGTGTTCGCGTGGGAACCCAAGCAGCTAGCAGGGGTCCCAAGGCAGGTGATCGAGCATCACTTGAATGTCTGCCCCAATGTGCGCCCCATGAAGCAGAAAGCAAGGCGGCAGTCCACCGAGAAGCAGGCCTTCATCGTCCAAGAAAACCGCAAGCTGGAAGCTGCAGGTGTCATTTGCGAGGATCGCTACCCTGAATGGCTGGCAAACCCTGTCGTTGTGCCAAAGAAGGGAGGAAAGGAGCGCATGTGCATCGAGTTACCAACCTCAACAAGGTCTGCCCTCAGGATCCGTTCCTACTCCCCCGCATCATCCAAATCGTCAACTCCACAGATGAGTGCGGTCTGTTGTGCTTCCTAGATGCCTTCTCGGGCTATCACCAAATCAATATGGTGATAGAGGACGTGGAGAAGACGGCCTTCCTGACCCCGTGTAGGGTGTACTGCTACACCTGCATGCCATTCGGGTTGCACAACGCGGGCGCAACCTTTCAGTGACTGATGCATATCGCCTTGGGCCGGTAGCTCGGGAGAAACGCTGAGGCCTACGTCGACGACATTGTGGTGAAGTCTCGGGAGGCAAAGACCCTGATACAGGACCTGGAAGAAACCTTTGCGAGCCTTCGTGAAGTGGACCTGCGGCTCAACCCGGAGAAGTGCGTGTTTGGTGTTCCCTCTGGCAAGCTTCTGGGCTTCCTTGTGTCCCACAAAGGGACCGAGGCCAACCCAGAGAAGGTCAAGGCAATCGAAGACATGAGTCCGCCACAAACTCTCAGGGAAATGCAGAAGCTCGCCGGACGCGTAACTGCGTTAGGGCGCTTCATCTCAAAGCTGGGGGAACGTGCCCTACCCTTCTTCAAGCTGATGAAGAAGAAGGGCCCGTTCAAATGGACACAAGAGGCTGACGAAGCGTTCCCAGATCTCAAGAAGTACCTGACCAGCCCTCCGGTGATGGTGGCTCCGCGCCCTCAGGAGCCCCTAGGGCTCTACTTCGCCGCCACACCCTACTCCGCCAGCGCAGCTCTGGTGGCGGTTCGGGAGGAGCGTCGGGTCAAGGCCGCATCGGCCGCAACCCCGACCGCGGCAGCTCAAAGCCAAGAGGGCCTCATGAGGGCCACGGCCTCGGCAGATGGGGAACAACCTCAACAGGAAGACGCCCCCAGGGCTAAGGGGACCTCACCAAGCAGTCAGGAGCCGGGGGCTCCAACGTATCAGGGGGCGCTCAACTCTCTGGAGGGTGTGGGCTCCGTCGGCGCGCCCACCCTCGTCAAGCATCCTGTGTATTTCGTCAGCACGGTGCTGCAGGATGCAAGGGCACGGTACCCCATGCCCCAGAAGCTCTTGCTCGTGCTGTTGGTGGCCTCGCATAAGCTGCGGCACTACTTCCAAGGGCACCCCATCAAGGTCGTCTCAGCCTACCCATTGGAGAGTGTGCTCAGGAGTCCCAACTCCGCTGGAAGGGTCGCTGAATGGAACATCGAGCTGCAAGCATTTCCGTTGGAATTCAGCATGACCAGAGTCATCAAAGGAGCCGCACTTGTAGATTTTGTGGGAGAGTGGACAGAGGCACCAGGGATCGAGGCAGGAGAAGATCGGTCGTTTTCCCCAGGAAGCGAGGCACCAGACGGCTGGGTTATGCACTTCGATGGAGCATTCTCGCGACATGGCGCGGGGGCTGGCGCAGTGCTTATATCCCCCACTGAGGACAAGTTTTATTATGTTGTGCAACTCTGTTTCCAGCAGGGCGAGAAGGTTTCCAACAATATAGCAGAATATGAGGGTCTCATAGCAGGCTTAAAGGAGGCGGCCGCACTGGGGGTGAAGCGCCTCATCATCAAGGGTGACTCACAACTCCTCGTCAACTTCTCCAACAAAGTGTACGAGCCCAAGGACGAGGACATGGAGGCGTATCTTGCAGAGGTGCGCAAGATGGAAAAGCAGTTTTTGGGGCTGGAGCTGCAGCATGTGCCCCGCGGCACCAACCAAGAGGTTGATGACATTGCCAAGAGGGCATCAAGGCGGCTGCCTCAGGAGCCTGGCATTTTCTAGGAATGACTCTTCAAGCCCTCAGCAGCACCATCACTATCAAGCACTGCGCAACCTCGAGAGGAACTCCCTCAACTGCCTGCCTCAGGAGCTCCGGCCTGTGGCCTGACCTTAGGAGCATGCTTGCTCCTGGTGCTGGAGCCTCAGGAGGGATGCTGGATGGTGGAGCTCAAGGATTACCTGATGCAAGGGACTCTACCAGAGAAAGAAGAGGGCGTGGTACACGTGGCCCGGCAGGCCACGGCCTACTGCATCCAAGATGGAGAGCTCTACCGGAGGCTACCAAACGGTGTTTCCCTGCGTTGCATCTCTAGGAAACAGGGGAAGGAGTTGCTGGCAGACATTCACGGCAGATACTGTGGGCACCACTCATCATCACGGACCCTTGTCGGCAAGGCGTTTCGCAGCGGGTTTTATAGTCCTACAGCACTCAACGACGCGATCGAGCTGGTGAAGGCTTGTGAAGCCTCTCAATTCCACGCCAAGCAGATCCATCAGCCAGCTCAGGGCCTATAGACCATCCCACTTTTGTGGTCGTTCGCAGTCTGGGGGCTGGATATCTTGGGCCCATTTCCTCAGGCGCTAGGGGGCTATCGCTACCTCTGCGTCGCCATCGACAAGTTCACCAAGTGGGCGGAGGTGGAGGCTGTTCACACCATCCCTGCTGGCTCTGCAGTCAAGTTCATCAAGGGCCTCGTGAGCCGATTCGGGGTGCCTAATCGCATCATCACCGACAACGGTTCGCAGTTCACCAGCGATCTCTTCAACACATATAGTGCTAACCTTGGAACGCAGATATGCTACACTTCGGTGTCACACCCTCGGAGCAACGGCTAGGCTGAACGCGCCAACGCAGAGGTCCTGAAGGGCCTCAAAACCAGGACCTTCAAGAATAAGCTGGGGGCCTGCGGCAGGGGCTGGTACGACGAGCTCCAGACCGGGCTATGGTCCATCCGCACTACCGCCACCAAGTCGACCGGCGAGACTCCATTCTTCCTCGTCTACGGAGTGGAGGCGGTCCTCCCTCACGAGGTCAGGCGTCGCTCCACGCGGGTCCTGGCGTTTAATGAAGTGCAGTAGAACGCCATGCGGGGGATGGACCTCGTGCCGGGGGAGGAACACCGTTGGGAGGCCGTGCTACGAGCAGCAAGATACCAACAGGCGCTACGGCGGTACCACTGCCGCAACATCCGCCCCAGGACTCTCGAGGTAGGTGACCTTGTGCTCAGGCGGGTGCTCTCCAGGGAAGGGCTGCACAAGCTCTCGCCCATGTGGGAGGGCCCGTTCAAGGTTGTTCATGTTTCCAGACCTGGCGCCGCACGCTTGGAGACCCATGAAGGGGTGCCCATACCAAATGCGTGGAACATTCAGCACCTCCGGAGGTTCTACCCTTGAAGTAAAGCCAGTGCCTGTAAAGAAGGCCCGGTCCCTGTGAAGAAGGGCCCAACACCTATAAAGAAGAACCAGTGCCTGTGAAGCTCGCCGCCCCAAGAAAATCCCGGTGCATGTGAAGCTCGTCTCCCCAAGAAAAGGCCCGATGCCAGTGAAGAAGGCCCAGTGCCTGTGAAGCTCGTTGCCCCAAGAAAAGGCTCGGTGCCTGTGAAGCTCGCCGCACCAAGAAAAGGCCCGGTGCCTGTGAAAAAGACCCAGTGCCTGTGAAGCTCGCCGCCGGTGACACTCTCACATAATAATGAGTTGGGGATGTACACGCCCCGGAGTCTCCGGAGTGCCGCCCTTGGGCCTCGGGGGCTCCCGCCCACGCCCAGTGGCAGCACTTAGCTCCGAGCTGGTGAGAAGACGTCGAACACTAGACTAGGTGCTGGACGCGGCTTTTCATTTGCTTTCCGCAGTTGGCTTGTTCACCCTTGTTCAAAACTTTGTTGGAGTTGCTTCTAGTGTTGTTTGCCGTCCCTTGCCTGTGATTCTCTGCCTTTGTTTTTCGACTGGCTCGTTCTCTCATTCACAAGCCTCGCGAGGGGGCTGCGTGGGTGCCCTCGTGAGCACCTTCTTGCCTAATTTCGTGAGGCTCCCTCACTCAAGTTCACAGCGGGAGCACCCCTCCCGGTCCATGCCCCACGGGCATCGCGACGCAGACGCAGGACCTAAGCTGGTCACCCTCGTGACAAAGGTTTGAAAGCTATCCCCCCGACTGATTTTCGCAGGCCTTAAGACGCCCGGTGAGGCTTCAAGAAAGTACCTCGCGAGGCGAAAACTGCAACGAACCTCCGGAGCTAAGTTGTTCCTACGCGCAAGCACACAGCCGCGACACCATAACATAGCACGGGAATGGTAGAAATAGCATGATCATTAAGGGTAATAGTCTTGCATGCCCCCATAGGGCTCCATACTTCTCTCTTTCTCTCAATGCAGGAAAAAGAGAAAAACAAAATAAATGCGGCGCGCCCCGCGACAGCTCGCGAGGAGGGATCCACACCACCCTCCAGAGCTCAATCAGAGTCCTCCTCGCACTTCGGGGAGGCGTGATGGCGGGACGACCCGCTACCGCCCTCGAAGAGGGCACGACGACGTGGTGGCTGATCGCGGCCACTGCTGGAGGAGCTGTCACCAAAGGAAGAGCCGCTGAAGCTCGGCGAGCTGCAGAGGCCGCCAGGAGCGGGCTCGCCTTCGCCTTCGTCATGGTCGTCGCCAAGGGCCAGCACATCGTCGCCGTCGTGGTCTTCAGGGAAGCACCCGACACGGCGGCCATCTTCTCCGAACACCCGCACGTAGAGGGTAGCGTCGCCATTGAACATGAAGTGGAGGGTGCACCGCCGGCCCAGGCCACGTGCGCGGGCAATTGTCTGCCAACCGCGGGCCAAGGCCACGTTCCCGGTGACAGAGATCTCCACCACGACCCAGGAGGCCCTGCTGCAGCAGCCATCTGCCTGGAACCAGAGCCTACTAGGGGCACCAGCCGGTAGTTCGCTGGCGAAGAAGCAGGGAAGCTGGAGCAAGTTGCCGGTCGGATCCGCCGACCACACGACAAACTCCGACAGCACCTCTACCGAGTGAAAGCGTAGCCTGGGAGGCTGCGCAGCCACGATGCGCCTTCCCCCGCTCACCAGGCGTCCATCATCACGCGAAGGACCACCGCCGCGACCACGGGGAGCCGCTGCAGGAGTCGCGGGGTGCTTGCGGGGACGACCCCAGCCGCGCTTGGGGGGGGGGGGGGGGGAGCCAGGCCCTTCCTGGCAAGCTTTCACCTTCTTCGCTGCTGAAAACCTCTTCGTCGGCGCCATGGGACACGACAGGCAACTGGAGCAAGGAGGAAGAAGAAGCAGGCGGGGGAAGGGAGATGAGCAGCGGGGGCATGCGCCCCTCCACGTTTTAATCCAAGGGAGGCCAACCGTCGGCCTCCACGATCGCAGGTAATCATGACTCTTTTTGCATGCAGCAGGGACTCGTCAAATTAGGCAGTTGTCGAGGCAGCGTGGGGAAGTGGAGATGCCCACGTCCAATCAACCACCACGCGGAGACCAAGGCCGCAGACTGTTGGAGCCCGCGACGCTCCGCACTTGCCCTTTTTCTTTGCTGCTAAGCCAAGTCCGAGTGCACCTTGGGCCCAGGGGCTACTGTCGGCGTTCTGGGAACGGGGGTCCCCAGACTTCCCTACCTGCGGCCTGCGGCATGGCTCAAGCAGAGGCCCAGTACGACCCGTCTTCATCAACTCAAGCTCAAGACCCTCGCGAGGGGCCAAGCCTCGCAGGGCGGACAATGCAAGGCTTCCTCAGGGCGGCCTCACCAGGCAGGCTCGCAAGGAGGTGGAGAGATCAAGGAAAGGGGTACCTCGCGAGGTGCTCGTGATACAATTCATGACGATCGAGACCAGGCGGGCACCAGCCTGCGCGGTGTTCTCGTTTCCTCTTTGGTGCAAAGGGGGCAAGCGCAGGCGTGGAGTACCGAGGCATCAAGCAAAGGTTACCATTTCGGTGCAACGAGACCAAGACCAGCAGAGCGGGAGGACGGAGGTCACCGTGGAGCCCAAGACGGCGTCATCACTAGTGCCTTTGGCAGTCGAAGACCAACTTTAGTCAGGATAACTTGTATCAGTTGTTCCCCTTCAAAAATGGCCGTTGTTGGCTCTCTTCCCGATCAATATTTGGGAAGAGGACCGGGGCCCATATAAATAGAGATAGCCACCACAGTAGGAGAGAGAGATATCATATCATCTAGAGGCAGGAAGATCCATCCCAAGTGAAACACCGCACCAACTCAAGAACACCTCTCGCGAGGCTGTTCTTTCTCGGTACTGTTCATCATCAGCCCTAGAGGCAATTCACCACACCACAAACTAGAGTAGGGTATTACACCACAACGGTGGCCCAAACTAGTATGAACCTTGTGTCCCTTGTGTTGTTCATTGTGTAGCTTAGATTCACAGTGAGGCGTTGGGACGTGGATCGGTAGGGGGAAGATCTTCGCGCGCACCCTAGAGTTTGAACCTGAAGGGTTTTGTCGGAACCCGATATTCGACAGGGTTGAACCGCCGCCCGACGTCCACGCACGTCTGGGTTTAACTACGGAATCACCCTTGCATCTAGAGTGCTTGTCCAGCCCCTGGCGCATTATACATATTCATAGGCTCATACTACAAAGGTAGGTGAGTCTGGTGCCTCTGACGAAGAAATGCATTAGAAGCATTGTGATCTAGACTTAAATGCCAAGCTTCCGTCCTCACGCACTCTGACTTAGCCATGATCTGAGCCCGTTCTGTTGCCATCCTAGTATTCTCTGCATTGATATCCTCCTAGGCCTTAGTGATTTCTGCCTGAATCTTTACAATTTCAGCATTGCACTCTGCTTGGTTCGCCAGAGTCACCTCTGTTACTAGTAAAGTTCTCAAAGTGCCCAAGAGGTTTGACAAAACATGAGCCTCCCTATCTGAGCCGCCAGCACCAACCGCTGTAGCCGTCAAACTAGACTTCATAGCTGTAGATGTTGATGAATTGCTAGCCGGCCATGTGCGAGCCATGAAGATAGCATCCCGAAGCGGTAGCTCATAGGGGACCAAAATACTGTCACCCTTGGAACAGCCCCTAAGCCCGCCGTCATGAAGCTGATAGATTGACTCAGTTTCTCTGGTTGAGGATGCATCACCTGAGTAGATGAGAGTCTCTCCTCCAGATAGACAATCCTCCGCAAGATCCGTGCCATCCGCGAATCCAACAAAAAACACGCTTCCGGCCAGGTTGAACCTTGTCGGGTTGTGCCCGTCGAGCCGACTCGAAGATGTCGGTGCAGATGTCCGGCTCAGGCTCTGATCCGCCAATCTTGCCGATGAAGACGTGAATCCCGTCGAAGGGGGCCCGATACCCGTACTCGATTGAGTAGGCCTCGGGGCCCCAACCAGCGTTGTCGATGTAGAGCTTGCCGCGGCAACTCTTGGTCATCCTGCCAACGGTGTATCCCTCGATCCCAAAGAAAGAGCCCTTCAAGAACTCGAAACCACCATGCGCTGGCCCCACAATGGGCACCAACTGTCATGGTTTTGTCATGGCAGATGCCCTTGTGAAAGGTATTAGGTGTGAGGCCATGGCTACACCGATTAACTTCAAGGATTTTTACATCTGTGCCCCTGGTTCCTTAGTTGTACTCATTCATCACCATGCTCTTAACATTTGCTCACTTTTCCCCACTCCCTTGGCTGAAACTCTCACAAATGAGAAAGCTGGACGTTGTTGTCGGGTCAATGGCTTGACCCTTAACTCTGACTAGTGGGGACGCGTAGGCGTGCATGCAATTACCGCGGTCGTGGGGTAGCACGTGTCCATGGAACATGGTAGAAACATCCCATGTATAAGAGGGGAACCACCTCACCCCTACCATTTTCCCCCAAATCCCTCCCTGCCGCATCATCTCCCTCTCCCCCACCGCGTCGTCTCGCTCCCCTCCACCGCACCTTCTCGCTCTCCCCCACCGCATCGTCTTCCGCACGTTCATCACCTCCCTTACACCGTCTTGCAGGACATGGCAGCGTCCATGGTGGTGCGGGGAAACTCGCAACCGTTGTCATGGCTATGGATGTGGCGAACGAGGTGGCGGGCTCCGCCTCAGCGCTGCCGAAGCTGAAGGTGACGACAGCGAGCGGCACAGTCCATCCAGATGCGCAGCCTGGCAAGGAGAAGGTGGTATAGGAGGTACATCCATTTGCTTGTACCCTAGTTGCAATATTTAAATGGGTTGTAGAGTTAGTTCCATTGGTTGGATTGTCATTCATAGGGTAGTACAGATGGTTAGAGTAGTTGGTTTGAGGGATGGGGTTTTCTGTATGGGGGGTGGTTTTTTATGGTTTTTTGGATTATGTTCATTGCAAAAATGCTAGACAGATCTTAATGAGAGATAGGGATCTATGTGCTTAAATGCTACATGTGATTATTAGATTTGTTTTTGAACGCTACAAGATTGGGGTTTTGAATGCTACATACTTGTATGCTTATATTTGTTTTTGAATGGTACACAGATTGGTGTTTGAATGTCATATGCCCAAATGGAATGCACTAATTTTCATGTACCTATCAATTGATTAAGAACTAACTTGATTCATCAGTATATAAATTTGTCCACAATATGTAGTTATATTAGCTTTGTTGTTCAATGTGTGTGCATGACAATGGAAAATGCAAATAGGATCATAGTATGGACAATATGGTCAATGTGTCATGTGTGCATATCTAAATTATCAGTTGGCTTTTGTATTTACTAGTAATGGATGTAATTGTATATTCAGGACAATGATTCTATGGGTAATAAGAGGACGCTGGGCCTTACTGCGTTTGACCTGTAGGATCTAGAGTATAGTGACGACGAAGAATATGGGGTAAGCCTACTTGAAATTTATATTGTTCATTTAGTTCCTTTGACATGGTGTATATGAATCTATAATGTATTAATGTAATTAATTCATGTGTGTAGTATGATTCGGGAGAAGATGTGTACAATGGCAACATCACGTCCTTCACAGCGAAGGAGGTGAAGAAGATCAAGGCCAAGGGAGTTGCTTCCTTCTACAACTACAAGATCAAGAAGTGACATTGCCCCTACTGCACCACTCTTGGAGTAATGGGCCACGGGTAGGCTAACCCGAGTCCCAGGACCTTTCAAGACATCGGGGCAGGCCGCGCCCCTCAAGCTGAGTCCCAAGAGCGACTCCAAGACAAGCCGAGTCCCAAACGACGACTCTGAGATAAGCCGACTCCGAGCTGGCGACCTCCAGAGAGGCCGACTATGGAGAGTCGGCCCATGACTCCTCCCTCATCTCGAAGTACGATGCGGGGTACGGGCACGGCGTGGCCGTCCCCCCTGCTTACGAAGGGCCGGCATGGCTACAGTGAGCCGTATCGCTGGAAGATCTTCGGCGAGGCGCGGCACTGTTGCCATGCCTGCCCTGACCTCAGCCACAGTGCACAGCACATTGTGCCCACGACGCCGGCCTGTACGACCCGAAGGCGACGGGGCCGCCTGTCAGTGGGTGGGCCGAAGGCGGCCTGAGCGCCCCGAAGACAGACCTGTGGGAGTCGGCCTCCCTGGAGTCGGCCGACTCCTCCCCAGGGCCCCACGAGCCATTAACCAGATAGGGTGGGGAATGGCGACAGTGATCACCCGATAGATGGCGGCACTGTTGCCACGACCCAATGACCGAGCCTGCGTCATCAGGAGTGCCGCTACAGTATCAAGCCTGTCCGCGGGACCCACCAGTCGGCGGGCCCCAGAAGCCGGCGGGGAGGACGGCGGCCTGAGAGACAGACGGTTGGGACCCGCGCCCAGCCGGATTACTATTGTACCCCCGGGGTGTAGGCCTATATAAACCCCCCGGGGCACCCATGCAGTGGGTTCGGACCTAGATAGAGATAGACCAGATAACACAGGGAGGAGAGAGCTAGCCTTGCCCTCTCATGCCTCCCGAAATAGCTCCAGGAGCACCATTGTAGTCACTTTGCCTTAGTGATCATGTGGAGACCCCGCAGAGCAGCAGTAGGGGTGTTATCTCCTAGGAGAGCCCACAAGCTGGGTAAGTTCCGCCGGCGTGCATGTCTTCTCCTCATCCCGCTTCCAGGCACCGGCGACGTTCTACTCGCTCCCACCATGATAAGCCATCCTTTGGCATATGTCGTATCCAACCCCCGACATTTGGCGCCCACCATGGGGCGAGGTGCACCGTCGTCCAGAGATCTGCTTTGGACGGGAACCCTGTTCCTCCCCGGCGAGCACAGCCAGCCCGGCACGCCTGATGGCGTCTGTGCCGACGCGCTACACGGCGCTGAGATCGCCTGTGCGGCCAGCTACCTCGCCGATATTATCGGCGAGGTTCACCTCTCCGATGAGCCTGCGTCCGACGCAGGCACGAGTGGCCCCGAGAGCCTCCTCGCGGGCCTCCTCGACCAACTCCACGTCGCCGGCGAGCCTGCCGCGGACCTGGAGTCCATAGGATCCACCGACCCGATGCTGGTCGACTCCGACACCGCGTCGCTCGATGCGTTCCCCACCAACGTGGTGGTCTACGACGAGACGCTCTCTTACTCGGGGAGCGACGGAAGCACCGTCACTGAGGTCCTCGTCCTCGACCACGGCGAGCGCTCCGGCGAAGGAGCGCACGACCCGCTTGACACGGCCCTGCGAGACCTTGGAACGCCGATTCTGGAAAACGCCGACGCCGAGATGCTGGAGGCGCTCCGCCTTTAGCTCGTCGAGGGCGCGAAGAAGCTGGCAAGCATGAGGCGCTTGTCAGAAGCTTACCAACGCGAGATGGATCGCGCCGTAGGCGGCTCGCCGGCTCCAACCTGGCCTAGCCGCCTAGGCGCGGTCCGACAGCGCGGCGCGGCAATTGCCAACCTCTTCGGGGCTGATCGCCCTGTGTATGCCACGCCCGCAGAGAATATCCGTGCCGCCCAGGCGGCGGCAGACGAGCTCGACAACTTTGAAGGCGAAGAGCGCCGCATAATGACGGAGCGAGTTCAGCAGCTCCTCGACGCGGCTGCCGCGCAGAATGATGCCGGCTGCCGCACCGAGGCGCCGCAACACCAAAACGACGACCCACCGCCTCGCCGAGACCAAGGTGCGACATCTCGGACGCCGACTGGCGGGGCCCGTGGGAAGAAGGACAAGGAGCCGGCTGTCAGCCACAGTCGGACTCACATCACCATCGAGCGCGACCAAGACGGTCGCCCCAAAGCGGTGGAACAGTGGGACGACTACCTACCTCCCCCTCCTCGCAGAGAAAGGCGAGTCTCCCCGCCGCTTGTGGAACATCCGACTCTCGGCGACCGCCTTGGCCGCCGAGAAGGAGTCGGAGAGAACGACGCCCGCCACCGGATCGATCGACTCCACCGATCCCTGGCGCTGGAAGAAGAAGACGAGTTGGGTCCCCCCTGCTTTGGACCCCACATCCGAGATGAGCCCTTCCCCAAAGGGTTCACGCTCCCCCGAGACACACCCAAATATACCGGCACCGTGAAGCCAGAAGATTGGCTGATCGACTACTCCACAGCCGTCAACATAGCGAACAGCAACAAGCGTGTTGCCGTAAGATACATCCCGCTCATGCTCCAGGGCTCGGCCCGGACGTGGTTGAACAGTCTGAAGCCTCACAGCATCAACAGCTGGGTCAACTTCACCGAGGCTTTCGTCCGCAACTTCACGAGCACGAACAAGCGACCTCCCAAGCCACGGCAACTCTCCTTGTGCGTGCAAGGCCCTGACGAGTCTACTCGCGACTACCTCACGCGCTGGGGCGAACTCCGGAACTCCTGCGAGGGCGTGCACGAGGTGCAGGCCATCGAGTACTTTACTGGCAGGTGCAGAGAAGGCACCCTCCTCAAGCACAAGCTCCTCTGCGACGAGCCGGAGACCCTCGATGAGCTGCTGATCAGACAAGTACGCCACGGCCGACTCCTCCATGAAGGCGGAGATTCGGGTCAGCACAACTGGCAAAGTCGCCCCTTAGGCTCCAAGAACTCCGGTTGGAGACATCAGTCGGCGGCAACAGCAGAATGACTAGAAGCGCAAAGCCCCGCAGCCGACTTCCAGCAGTCGGCAAGTGGCAACAGTAGAGGACCAGTAGTTGGAGGGACCGCCTCCGGCGAAGCGACAGAAGGGCGGCAAGTCCAACTGGCTGCCGGCTTTCTCCTATGAGCAGACTCTAGATGGTCCCTGCAAGTTTCACAATGGCGCGAAGCCGTCAAACCACACCACCAGGAAATGCCACTGGCTGACCAGAATCGCCAAGGGGGACGGCCTGCTCCCTCCCCCTCCTGCTGGGCCGCCTCCTCCACTGCCGCCCCACCAGCCGGCCGTCAGGCCAGTCGGCGCGATACAAGACGAGTTCCCGGATGAGCACGGATCCTATGTGGTGTTCACCAGTGTAGCGGATGACCGACGCAGCAGGCGCCAACAGCAGCAAGAAGTGAATGCGGTTGCATCAAGTACTCCAGAGTTCATGCACTGGTCCGAAAAGCCTATCAGTTGGAGCAGAGCTGATCACCCAGAGGTGATGCCGAGTCCAGGCTCCTACGCCTTGGTCTTAGGCGCCACACTCGCCACAGATAGGCGGGCCGCTTGCTTCTCGCGAGTACTGATAGACGGAGGCAGCAGTATCAACATCCTGTACAAGGATACAATGGAGAAATTAGGAATCAAGCGAAGACAGCTTCAGAGCAGCCGGACTGTGTTCCATGGAATCGTCCCTGGCCTTTCCTGCTCGCCAATCGGCAAGATCCTGATAGATGTCCTCTTCGGAGACAAGGATCATTTCCGCCGAGAGCCAATTTGGTTTGAGGTGGTGGACCTCGAAAGCCCATATCATGCATTGCTTGGCCGACCCGCCTTGGCCAAGTTCATGGCGGTCCCCCACTACGCCTACCTCAAGATGAAGATGTCGAGTTCCAAGGGAATCCTAACCGTGTCCGGCGACTACAGGAAGTCGTCCGCTTGCGCGGCCGGAAGCAGTCGGCTGGCCGAGTCCTTGGTGATCGTGGCTGAGAAACGGCTTCTTGATCGGGTCGTGGCGATGGCCGGCAAGCAGCTCGACTTATCGCCCGACCCCAAGGAGTTGGAAGCAGAAGGATCATTCAAGCCAGCCAAAGAAACAAAGAAGATACCGTTGGACCCGGAGCACCCGGAGAGGTACGCTATCATGGGCACAGGCCTTGACAGCAAATAGGAAGGCGAGCTCGTCCATTTCCTTCGTGAGAATCGCGACATCTTCGCATGGTCCCCCAAGGACATGCCTGGTGTCCCGACGGAATTCGTCGAGCACAAATTACACGTCCGATCTGATATGAGGCCCATCAGGCAGCCCTTGCGCCGCCTGTCAGAAGAAAAAAGAAGAGTTGTTGGAGAAGAAATAGCCCGGCTCCTGGCAGCCGGCTTCATCATGGAAGTGTTTTTTCCAGAGTGGCTGGCAAACCCAGTACTGGTGCTGAAGAAGAACAAGCAGTGGCGGATGTTCATTGATTACACGAGCCTCAACAAAGCTTGCCCCAAGGACCCATTTGCTCTGCCGAGAATCGATCAGGTGATAGACTCCACAGCCGGATGCAAGCTGTTGAGTTTCCTAGACGCATATTCAGGATATCACCAGATCAAGCTAAACCCGGCTGACAGACTGAAGACCGCCTTCATCACGCCGTTTGGAGCCTTCTGCTACCTGACCATGACGTTCGGCTTAAGAAACGCCGGCGCCACCTTCCAGCGTTGCATGCAGAAGTGCCTCCTGAAGCAACTCGGTAGAAATGCCCACGTCTATGTGGATGATGTAGTGGTGAAGACGGAGAAGTGTGGAACCTTGCTGGAGGACCTCAAGGAAGCCTTTGAGAATCTGCGCCGATTCCAGATCAAGCTCAACCCAGAGAAGTGCGTTTTTGGACTACCAGCCGGCCAGCTCCTCGGTTTCCTGGTCTCCGAACGCGGCATAGAGTGCAATCCTGTGAAGATCAAGGCCATCGAGAGGATGGAAGCACCCAGACGACTGTTAGATGTGCAGAAGTTCACCGGCTGTTTGGCATCCATCAGCCGATTCATCAGTCGGCTGGGCGAGAAGGCTCTTCCCTTGTATCAGCTCATGAAGAAGATGACCTTCTTTGAGTGGACTCCCAAGGCAGACGAGGCTTTTCTCCAACTAAAGAAGATGTTGACTACTCCCCCTATGCTGGCGGCTCCGACTCCCAAAGAGCCCATGCTCCTATACATTGCCGCCACCAGCCGAGTAGTCAGCACAGTCATTGTAGTCGAGCGCAAGGAGGAAGGCAAGGCACTACCTGTCCAGAGACCGGTATATTACTTGAGCGAGGTACTGTCGGCCTCCAAGCAGAACTACCCCCATTACCAGAAGATGTGCTACGACGTGCATTTTGCCGCCAAGAAATTGAAGCCTTACTTCCAGGAGCATCCAATCACTATGGTCTGCACAGCTCCACTGGCCGAGATCATCGGAAGCCGAGATGCTTCTGGCCGAGTGGCCAAATGGGCCATCAACCTGGCCCCCTACACCATCTACTACGAGCCCCGCACCGCCATCAAGTCACAAGCACTGGCCGACTTCCTCGTTGACTGGGCCGAGACCCAGTATCTGCCACCAGCGCCCGACGCCGCCCATTGGCGGATGCACTTCGACGGCTCCAAGATGCGCACCGGCTTGGGAGCCGGTGTCGTCCTCACTTCCCCCAAGGGCGACAAGCTCAGATATGCGCTGCAAATCCACTTCGCCGCCTCCAACAACGTGGCCGAGTACGAGGCGCTCATCCACAGGCTCCGGCTTGCCAAAGAACTCGGCATTCGCCGGATCCTGTGTTATGGCGACTCTGACTTGGTGGTCCAGCAATCATCTGGCGATTGGGACGCCAAGGACGCAAATATGGCGAGCTACCGTTTCCTCGTCCAGCAACTCAGCGGATGCTTCGAGGGGTGCGAGTTCCTCTACGTGCCAAGGAACGACAACGACCAAGTAGACGCCTTGGCACGAATCGGCTCCACCCGCCAGGCAATACCATCTGGTGTCGCCCTCGGGCGCCTCCTCAAGCCTTCTATCAAGCCGTCGCCAGTATCCGATTCAATCTTTGTGTCGGCTCCGCCTGAGGAAGACGGATCCGACTCCAAGAAACACATAGTCGAAGCCGGCCCGGGGACTTCAGAACCCGGCCTGGGGACTGCAGTGGCAAGATCGAAGACTCCAGAGCTCGGCCCGGGGACTGCTCCAGTCGGCCCCAGGACTTTGTCAAATCAGCAAGCGACTGCGGACTCCAACCCGCCGCCTCCCAGCCCGGCCGCCCTTGTCCAAGTCGCACTAGTGGCAGTTGAAGAAATAGCAGCACCTTCATGGGCCCAGCCCATCCTCAGGTTCTTAGTAAATAGAGAGCTGCCAACTGATGAAATCTTGGCTCGGCAAGTGCAACGCCGAGCAGCAGCCTACACCATAGTCAACAGAGAGCTGGTCAGGCATAGCGTTACCGGCGTTTTCCAACGCTGCGTCGAGGCAGAACAAGGCCAAGCAATCCTCAGAGACATCCATGAAGGCGAGTGCGGTAACCACGCGGCCTCCAGGGCACTCGTCGCCAAAGCCTTCCGGCACGGTTTCTTCTGGCCAACCGCCCTGGAAGAGGCCAAAGAGTTAGTCCAAAAGTGCAAGGGGTGCCAGATTTTCCGTTTCAAGCCACTTCAGCCAGCTTCCGCACTCAAGACAATCCCCACCGCCTGGCACTTTGCAGTCTGGGGCCTGGACATGGTGGGACCATTCAAGACGGCACGAGGTGGCTTGACTCACCTACTTGTCGCAGTGGACAAGTTCACCACCCAGTGGGTGGAGGTGAAACCCATCAAGAAGTTGAATGGTCCGACTGCAGTGACCTTCATCGCTGACATCACAACTCGGTACGTCATCCCACACAGCATCAGCACCGACAATGGCACGAAATTTGCCAAAGGCGCCTTGGCCCGTTTCTGCACGACACAGGGCATCCGACTGGACTTAGCGTCCGTTGCCCATCCGCAGTCAAACGGCCAGGTGGAGCGAGCGAACGGCCTCATCTTATCGACTTGTCGTACCGCTGGAGCGATCTGCCGGCTGTTGGCTTGAGGAGCTGCCAGCCGTCCTCTGGAGTCTGTGCACGACTCCAAACAAGTCAACCGGCTTCACACCCTTCTTCCTCGTCTATGGTGCCGAAGCCGTCATCCCAACGGACATAGAGTTCGACTCCCTGCGAGTCACCATGTACACCGAGGAAGAAGAAGAAGAAGCACGTCAAGACGGCATCGATCTGCTGGAAGAGGGCCGGCTGTTGGCACTCAGCCGGTCCAGCATCTACCAGCAGAGTCTGCGTCGATACTACAACAGGAAGGTCGGGCCAAGATCTTTCCAAGAAGGCGACCTTGTGCTCCGGCTGATCCAGCGAACAGCCGGCCAGCACAAGCTGTCGGCACCGTGGGAAGGCCCCTTTATGATCAGCAAGGTGATAGGGAACGACGCCTACTATCTGATCGACGCTCAGAAGCCCCGAGCGCGCAAGAGGGACGACTCCGGCAAAGAGACAGAGCGCCCATGGAATGCAAATCTTCTTCGAAGATTTTACAGTTGATGCAGTATGTATCACACTACCCCTTTGTATTAAAGTACCAAGACTTTGGGCCCCCCGAGACGAGCTCGGGGACTGCCCTTTTTTGTTATCTGTATGATAAGAATTATGCCTCCGAGTACATTACTTTCATTACAAGCCGCTTGGCACCGGGCCAGACTAGTCGGCCCGGGGACTCACCGCCTTGCGCTATGAGGAGCTTCCCGCAGTTAGACATGTAGTGCGCGGTGCCCAATCCGCCTCCTGGCAAAGCCGCAGCTCGCAGAGCGACTGTGAGGCGGGCAGGAGTGAGGAAGAACGGGCGCCCACACGAAAAATGGCTAAGGACCTAAAGCACGAACATAGCGTAAGACGGCCTCCAGCATTTCTGAAGCAGAAAGCCGACTCATGAGTAGCTGGCTCGCCGTCTTTATTAGCCTCTATCAAGGACGGCCGACTCTTGGGTAGTCGGCCTGTTGCTTTCTATCCGACTTGCTAAAGAAACTCTAAACGGCCAAGTACTTGCCTTCCCGAAGTAGCCAAGCACTTGACCCAGCGATAGTCCGCAGAGCGGCTGTCCGACTGGCAAGGCAGCGACTAAAGGAAGGCGGCAAAGGGAAAAGCCTAAAGAGCAGTAAGCAAGGAAAGATGGAAATCAGATAAATATTTACATAGGCCCTTGGCCGAATCTTCGAATAGAAGTTCAAGATACACCCCGCGGGTGGAATTGTTCGAATCTAACAAAGTTTTCAAAAGATTACTAAGACAGACAAACAGAGGCGAAAAAGGCAGCCTACGAGGCGGCATCTGGGATCGGAGGATCGGAGGAGACAGCGGTGTCAGGCGCCAGGGCAGTTGGCTGGGCGGTCTCGGTTTGATCGCCTCCTACGGCAGTCGCCTTCTCTCGACGCGGTTCATTGCTGGAGGTGCGGTCGAGCTGGGGCTGGCCGCGTGCTCCGTCTTCTGGCACCTCCGCCTCGCCTTCGTCCTCCGCCTCGTCCTCCTCCTTGGTGCTGGAGTCGATCACCTCCGCCGAGTCCTCGCCATACTCCGGGTTCATCCCGACCACCCTAGCGGCACTTCCTCGCCGCCTTCAGCCCGCTCGGGGACGAAAACACTGGTGTCCGTGTACTCGGCGATGGCCGCCGCACGCTCGATCAGGGCGCCCTCCATGGCCTCTAGCTCGGCCTGGGCTTCTGACCGGAACGCGGCCAGACGGTCCAGGTCCAGCCCTGGATACCACGCCTTGACGAACTCCAAGGCCCAGCGCGCTCCGGCCCGGGCCGAGGAGCCCTTCCAGGCCTCAAGACGGCCGGCAGCGACCTCCAGCCAGTCGGCAGTTCGGCTGGTGGTGCGCAGAGCCGGCGTTCCTGGCCATAGGGCGGCAACCACCTGGGCGCCGGCACGCTAAAGCTGGCGCATCAGCCGGTGAGCCGGACGAAGACGGGCTTCAATGCTCAGAAGCTGCTCATCGATGGTTCGGGGGGCATTAGTGGCAATCTCCTCACCGTTTGCCCTTCGAGCCTCACGATCAGCCTCGATGGCCAGAGGGACTGCCTGCGAGTGACCAGGGAAGAAGTCTGCCAAGACCAAAAAGAAGCAAGTCAAAAAATCAGAAGTCGGCCTAACACATAGTCGGAAGCCCGAAGAAACGAAAGAAACTTACCATCAATGATATCCTCGATCTCGTAGAAGCCGGAGGTCAGCATCGCCTCCCTGTCAGTCCAGGAGGAGCGCTCGCTCTCGAACTCGGCCAGGAGAGCGGCCTCCTTCTTCTCGGCCTTGTCCTGCGCCTTCTTGAGCAGCTCCTTCTGCTCGGCCAGCTGCGCCGCCAGGAGGTCGCGCTCCGCGGCAAGCTTGCCACACTCCTCCTCCTTGGCACGCCGGGTGGTATTGGCTTCGCCCAGCTGCTCCTGAAGAGCGGCGTTGGCTCCTGAAGAACGAAAGAAGAGACAAATAAGTCGTCAGCAAAGAAGATCACCGGGAAGATCCGGCCCGACTGCTCAGCAGTCGGCCCGAATCTCAGGGACTACAGCCCGTGGGTGCGCCAGCGCGCCCCCGTGAAGAAGAACTTACTCTGGCTTTCTGACAAGTCGGCAGCCTGCTTGCTCAACTCCTCAACATTGCGGTTGAAGGCAGTGGCGTGGAGGTTGTGCTACTCCTGCAATAAGTCATTGAAGACAAAGTTAGTATTTGGAACTCGTCAGAGGGAGTTCCAAACCGCCTTCTCAGCAGCCAGCCCGGAACTCGGGGACTACACCCAGTGGGTGCGCTGGCGCACCCCCACAGAGAAAAACAAGAATCAAAAAGGAAAAGAAACTTACTCGGATGGCCGTTCGTGCAGCCAGATGCGCTCTGGTGCAGGCTTGAAGGGCGTCGCCTTCGGCCCGCAGCTTCGCCTGGACTTCCAGAAGCGATTGATTTAGCGGCCCGGTGCCGCCTCCGCGCAACCACCCGGTGGGCGCGGCGCTTGTGGCCTCGGCGTCTAGGGTTGCCGAGCTGGCAGCGCCGGTCTCCCGAGGTCGCGGCGCCGAGGTCGCCCTCTCAAGACGGCGGCGCACCGGCGAGGCGACTTGGAGAAGCAGCCGCGCCCCGGCCTCGTCCGTGACCGGCGGCTCCGACGGACCCACCGGCTGTTTGCCGTGTGGTCTCCCAGACGGTGGTGGAGGCGGCGGTGGCGGCACGAGAGTGTCCGACATAGAAGCCTCGCCGCTCTCCTTCTCCACGACGGGGTTCTCGGTGCCGGCCTCTCCGGTCTGCCCCGTGAACTCCGGAGGCGGCGGTGCAGACGACAGTGGGGGGACGAGCATCACCGATCGGCGACGCGCGGCCTCCTCGGCACGTTCGCCGCAAGGGAGGCTTCGGCCTCCTCCAGCTTCTTCTGGGCGGAGGCGGCCGCCCTGTCGGCCTCCGCCTTCTCCAGACGTTCGGCCTCCTCCTCCTCACGCTTCTCCCGCGCATTTCGCTCCGTCGCCTCCCGGAGGTCAGCGGCGGGGTCGGCCCGCCGAGTATTAGCGGACGTCTCTGCCGACCCCATGACGGAGGGGACGGCGACTCTCTCAAGGGAAAGAGGGGCCCTGAAGAAGAATGGCAGGAGTATAAAAGAAGAGTCGGACAAGATTCAACAAAGGAAAATAAAAAAGCGTAAAGAGTTACGCAGAGACTAGCGGCGGCCTTCTCACTTCCCTTCGGAAGCGGTTGTCCTTCGCGGCCGCCTCCTCCCGTATGGTCGCGGCGGCCGCCCCCTTTATCTTCTTCAACTTGCCGCCGAGCGCACTCGGCCCGGCGTGACGCCTCTTCAAACGCCTTGGCCGGCGGAAGAACCGACCTTCGGCTGGTGGCGCGGGGCGACCTCCCCTTCGGTGTCGTCATTAGGCCAGTCGGTGAAGGTGGCCGAGGGCCTAAAGTCGCCTTCTGCTCCTTCTCCCCCGCCTTCGGTGTCGGCTTCCATCGCCGCCGCCCCCAAGTCGGGGTTGTCGACGTCGCTCTCCGCAAGATCGGGAACATACTCGCGGGGTTGTCTCGTGGCGCCGGCTGCAGGTTGCATAAGGGGATTCTAGCTCAGAAGAAACCGACAAGAGTCAGAAGCCGGAGTCGGCCGCAAAGAAGACAAAACAATAGGGGGACGTGACTTACCACTGGTGGGGGGTTGTCGCGCGAGTACGGCTCCTTGCTGAACTGCCAGTCCTCCTCGAACTCGCAGTGCGCGATATGGTTCACCAAGTTCGCCACCTCCTTGCGGGGCATCTCCTTGGTGCTCATCCGACTTGGGTCTCGGAGGCCGCTCATCTGACAGATCAGGTGAGGCCGGCCTTGGAGCGGGAGAACTCGGCGCGCCACGAAGGCGGCCAGCAAGTCGGCCCCGACGAGACCCTCCGACTGCGTCAAGACTCGGAGTCGCGCTACGGCAGCGGCTCCGGCGGGAGTCAGCGTCTTGACTCGGTGAGACCAGCTGGGGAGTCTCCCAGTTAGGGGGGCGGCGTTGTAAGGCGGCAGGTTGACCCAGTCGCCGTCGGAGGCGAGGTTCTTCACGTAGAAGTATGAGCGCTGCCACATCTTCACCGACTTGATCAGCGTGATGGGAGGAAAGGGGTTGTCGGCCGTCGAGCGCCGCACCGCGATGTAGGCGCCTCATTGAGCTGGCACGCCGGCGATGTGCGTGCTGAGCTTAGAAGAGAAGAATTCTCCCCACAGCTCGATGGTGGGGAGAACGCCGAGGAAACCTTCGCACAGAGTGGCGAAGGCGGAGAGCAACACCACCGTATTCGGAATGAGGTGGTGCAGTTGAAGGCCGTGGAACTCCAAGAACGAGCGGAAGAAGCCGCTCGCCGGCAGCCCCAGGCCGCGCATGAGGTGCGAGCGGAAGATAACCCGCTCGCCCTCCTCCGGCGCCAGCCGGATCTCCCCCTCCGGCGCGGCGCGGGCACGCACGAGGTCCGCGCTAGGGAGACGGCGTGTCCGGCGGAGGAACTCGATGTGTTCCTCTTCTACCTCCGAGCCTTCCCACACGCCGGAGCGCACGGCAGGGGCCGCGTCAGAGGAAGAGCTCATCGCCGTGGTGTGGAGTGCTCTTGCTCAACGGCTGAGGCAGGAGGGAGAGAAGGCAAGATGAGGCGGGGGAGCAGGGAAGAAGGGCGCGCGTGTTGTGCCACTCCGCTCCCCCCGCCTACTTATAGCCCTGTGGGCTGAGAAGCCGAGGGGGTGGGCGTGGGATTAACTGCGCACGATGCCCCACGCCGCCCCACGATTTACCCCACGAAGTTACTGCGCGCAGTAACGACGTGGAAAAACCAATCGTCCACGGCCGCAACGGATCCGTTCGTATGCCGAGGCACGGTAGTGGCGGGCTCCGCCTGACGGCCCGTCCCGTCGCGCGCGTGGGCAGGCAGACTATCCTCTCCACGTGGCGCCACGTGATAGGACCGCCCTGATGGCTGCAGGGAAGCGTATCAGGCGTGCCGCCTGGTTTCCCGCCACGACTTTCGAGCTGCGGCTCTTCACTAAACATCTGACTCTTGACAGTCGGCCCAAGGGAAGACGGCAGCCGAGTTCCAGAGTCCGCTCCTAGAAGGTTGAAACTGTTGAAGCCCCACAATGCAGCGTCCGCAGGGCTTCACCAGCTTCGGGGACTACTGTCGGAGTAATGGGCCACGGGTAGGCTAACCCGAGTCCCAGGACCTTTCAAGACATCGGGGCAGGCCCCGCCCCTCAAGCCGAGTCCCAGGAGCGACTCCAAGACAAGCCGAGTCCCAGACGGCGACTCCGAGATAAGCCGACTCCGAGCTGGCGACCTCCAGAGAGGCCGACTATGGAGAATCGGCCCATGACTCCTCCCTCATCTCGAAGTATGATGCGGGGTACGGTCACGGCGTGGTCGTTCCCCCTGCTTACGAAGGTCCGGCATGGCTACAGTGAGCCGTATCGCTGGAAGATCTCCGGCGAGGCGCGGCACTGTTGCCATGCCTGCCCTGACCTCAGCCACAGTGCGCAGCACACTGTGCCCACGACGCCGGCCTGTACGACCCGAAGGCGACGGGGCCGCCTGTCAGTGGGTGGGCCGAAGGCGGCCTGAGCGCCCCGAAGACGGACCTGTGGGAGTTGGCCTCCCTGGAGTCGGCCGACTCCTCCCCAGGGCCCCACGAGCCATTAACCAGATAGGATGGGGAATGGCGACACTGATCACCCGATAGATGGCGGCACTGTTGCCACGACCCAATGACCGAGCCTGCGTCATCAGGAGTGCCGCTACAGTATCAAGTCTGTCCGCGGGACCCGCCAGTCGGCGGGCCCCAGAAGCCGGCGGGAGGACGGCGGCCTGAGAGACAGACGGCTGGGACCCGCGCCCAGCCGGATTACTATTGTACCCCTGGGGGGTAGGCCTATATAAACCCCCCGGGGCACCCATGCAAAGGGTTCGGACCTAGATAGAGATAGACCAGATAACACAGGGAGGAGAGAGCTAGCCTTGCCCTCTCCTGCCTCCCGAAACAGCTCCAGGAGCACCATTGTAGTCACTTTGCCTTAGTGCTCATGCGGAGACCCCGCAGAGCAGCAGTATGGGTGTTATCTCCTAGGGGAGCTCTGAAGCTGGGTAAGTTCCGCCGGCGTGCATGTCTTCGCCTCATCCCGCTTCCAGGCACCGGCGACGTTCTACTCGCTCCCACCATGATAAGCCATCCTTTGGCATATGTCGTATCCAAACCCCGACAACCACCAAGCCAAAGCCAAAGGATGGCCGCTTCAATCACCTTGTGTCTCATGGAGAGGATGTAGCGATTCGAGAGGAGGACTACAAGATCAGGGGGCAGCATGCTTCCCTTGCAAAGGCCCTGACTCCGGTGTGATGTGATGATGTTTTATCTTTTCCTTTTGCTAAACTGAATTTGGCTGTTTGGTAATATTTGTGTGGTGGTATCTGAACTTTGTGTGGGGTCTATGGTAGTAATGTATTATGCTATCTATATTGGGTTCTATATTTGTCTGTCCTTAAATTTGCCTGTGGTGTATGGTATGTTCTATTTAGATGTTGTGAGCTATGAGTTTAGGTTCTGCAATGATCACACATGCTGCTTTAGTGTTGCTTCACTTATCAGACATGCTGCAAACAATAAGCAAAAAGAGTAAATAGTCCATCATTTGATCAAATATTCCAACAACAGAGCAAAAAAAACTACATTTGAATGAAGACAGTCCATCATTTGATCAAGTATTCCAATAACAGATCAAATATTCCAATTTGAATTAGAGGCAAAATTTGAATTGAACCAACTGTTGAAGTCCATTGCCCTATGGTGTGATGTTGCAAAGTTTGCTGAACTATTATAAAGGTTAGGTGATTAATCCAATCTCTTTTGTGTGGTAAAACTTATAGTCATGAGAAATGTGCTCCAAATGAGCTCCATTTGTAATCAATTTCTTGGGATCTACTCCAAATGAGCCAAATATTTTTTATTAACACCTATATAATATATATAGTGTAGATTCGAAATCTCACTATCTATTGAATTAATCTTCATGTTTTTACATTTTTTTGAAAAAATTATGCTTTAAATGAAAGCCATTAAAAACACGTTTAAAATATGTAAATGGAAAACTAAGTTCAGATCCTTCTTATTCACTTTGAAATCAATCTTTGGTGATTTTCTTTGATTTTTTTGATTTTTGAAAAACTTAAGGGAACATTGGAGAGAGTTCAAGGAGACGAGCTCATAGGTGTACATGATAGCTCTGAAATGTGCTCCAAAGAGCTCCATTTGTAATCAATTTCTTGGGACCTACTCCAAATGAGCCAAATATTTTTTATTAACACCTATTCAATATATATAGTGTAGATTTCTTGGTCTCCTTGAACTCTCTGCAATGTTGTACATGATAGCTCATATGTGTGAAGGTTTTTTCATGAAAATGTCCATAGACCAAGTTTATGATTTTTGGTTGGTAATATGTCACATAAGACAACATTTTGCGCAGGTTATATATATTTTTATTTTTTAAAATTAATGGTGCTCATTTGACCTCGATCGTGCCACCTAGGTTTTTTTTGAAAATTTTCGTATACCAAGTCTAGTATTTTTTTCCTCGTTAGTGTGTCTTATAAAACGATGAACGACGAAGGTTTCATATTTTTTTGAAATTAGTTATGCTCAGCCAAAGGCTAGATAACCCCATTGACCAGCTCAAAACATGTAACACCCTGGATTAGATGCGCCAGGTGTCCGCCAGTTATTCGCCTTCATTGCCATGTCGTTTTCTTGCGTGTTGCATTTTGTCATGTCATCATGTGCATCTCATTTTGCATACGTGTTCGTCTCATGCATCCGAGCATTTTCCCCGTTGTCCGTTTTGCAATCCGACACTCCTATGTCCTCTGGCGTTCCCCTCTTGTCTCTTGTTGTGAGCGGGTGTTAAACATTCTCGGAATGGACCGAGGTTTGCCAAGCGGACTTGGTACACCACCGGTAGACTGCCTGTCAAGTTTCGTGCCATTTGGAGTCCGTTTGCTACTCCAACGGTTAACCGGGGAACCGTAAAGGCCTCTTTTGTGTGCAGCCCAAAACCCCTCCTAAGTGGCCCAATAACCCATCCAAAACCCCCCCATGCTCTTGGTCGTTCGATCACGATTGTGTGCGCGAAAACCGCACTCCATTTGGAGCCTCCTAGCTCCCTCTACCTATAAATACACCTCCCCCTCTGAAATTCTCGGGCAAACTCTAAATAATCATCCCCATCGCCACGGGACACGTACGGCCGCCGCCGGACGAATCCCGCCGCCGCGCCTAGCCAACCAGGGAGCACCTTGTGTCACTCCCTGCCGCCTCTACCGCCGGCCCGCGCGAGCCCATCGCGGGCCCGCCCGAGCCCATCCGCTGCCGCCGCTCGGCCCGGATCTCCGCTGCCCACACCCGACCGCGCCGGTGGCCGCAACCCTCGCCGGCGCGCCCCTCTGCTACGGCCACCGCTCGCCGGAGTTTGCCGCCCGTCACCGCCTCCTTGCCGCGCCGCCCGGCTCTTCCGCCGCCGCCTGCCGGAC
>NC_041387.1:310144528-310175623 GCF_002162155.2 Triticum dicoccoides
CTCGCCTCCGCCGACGCCCGCAGCTTCGTCCCCGTCGCCGGCGCATCTTCGCCTCGCCGCCGGCTCCGCCTCACCAACCCTGCGTCCCTCCGCCGCTGCCCCAGCTTGCTGCCGGCCGGATCCAGCCAGATCTGGTCCGGGGCCACCTCGTTGTCACCTCCCCAGCCTCCTCCGACCTCGCCGGAGCCGCCGCCGCCGCCCGGGTCCCGCCTCGGCCCGATCTGCACCCGGACCCGACCCTCTCTTCCTACTCACCCGATCCGCTTCGTTTTTTTTCGCGGGGTAAAAACCTCTCCAAGTCCTAGTTTTCTGTCATTATGTGCCCATGTTGATCATCCCATAACTTCTTGTGTGCTGCTCTGATTTGTGCATATAATATATCAAAATGTTCATCATGAGATGCTCTTCATTTTGTTCCATTGTGCCATGTTTTTTGAGCCCATCTTGATGCCCTAATCATCGTTGCAAAAGTGCTATATGATGTTAACTGTTGTCTGTTAACAGAACTTGATGATTTGTCTTTTTCATTGCATTTTGTGTGTGCATCCTATGAGCTTGATGTCTACATGAGTTTTGAGCTACATCATGCCATCTTTTCAGTGGTGTAATCCATGTATTTTTTTGTGCCTTGTGGTGAGTGCATCGAGCTCGTGAAGTAGGGTACTTGCTGTTACTGTTTTTATAGGCTGAATCTGCTATATCTTGATGCTATAGAAACCTGCTGCTACAAGTCATTCTATGCATAATCTGGAGATGTTCACTAAGGATGTTTTGTTCTACATGTCATGCTCTATCCATCCATGCCCCTGGTTGCATTTATAGCCTGTTGTAGCTTGTTGTAATCTTGCTCTCAAATTACTAAATAATGTTGCTGTCAGCCTGTTAACATTAAGTTCAGTTTTGCCATGTCAATAACTAGTGATCTATGCACCCTATGAACTTGCTCTTGCCATGCTTAGCTTAGTAAATATGTCATCTTACTTTTGGTTTCCTTGTCATGCCATGTATTTCTCTGTGGTGAGTTGTTCAAGCTCACCAACATGCCTACTTATCGTTGTTCCTGCCATGTCTGAATCTGTCATATCATTTGCCATGTTTGCATGGATGCTACCATCTTTTCTGTTGATCTTTGGATTTAGTTCAGTAAGGGAGTTTTGTTCTTTGTCGTTATTATTAGCATGCCATGCCTTTGTTTGCCATGATAAGTTCTTCTAACATGCTATTTGATAGCTCTAAACATTGCAACCTGATGTTATTTCTGCTAAGTCTATAAACTGTTATTATTTGCAATCTTACCATGTCCTTTTGAGCATGTTATATTGATTTATGGAGATAGCTCAGTGTTCATGTTTTGTCATGCTTTACTCGTACTTCATGCCCATGCCTTTTGTTCTTATGTTGAGGTGCTGTAGCATACAGTTTTGATGCTTGCTAGATGCCTAGTTGTTGTTTTGGACAGCTTGTCCTTTAAACTTGTATAGAGTGTATGTGTTGAACCGTTGCTCCGTTTTGAGTGTGCTCTATATGAAACTTGCTTGATATTGCATGAAGTTTCATATTATCATGTTGCATCCATGTTTTGAGTGTGTTTGCTTGATGTTTGTATGCATTTTGCATCAATGCCATGTTTAGCTTGTTTTGCTCATATCTTCTAGGCCGTAGCTCCGAATTAAATGAACTTTATATGTAACTGGACTAGAATCTCGTGTAGATCATCTTGGTGCATCTTAACTTGCTGTTTAACAACTTGAACATAAGGTTTATTCAGATCTGTATCAATTTCGAAATTTGCATATGAGAACTTACCGGATTTGTTATATGTTGTTTCCGGCCTCATTTAAACTTGCTTTGATGTGTCGCTCTTGTATGCATCATCTTTTGCCATGAGTAGCTTCATGTAGCATTGTCATGCATCATACTTGGTTGTGCATCATGTCAGTATATGTGTGGTGTGTTTACCATGTTGTGTGCTTCTTCTCGATAGTTCCTGTTTCGTTGCGACCGTGAGGATTCGTTCGTCTACGCTTGGTTCGGCTTCATCCGTTCGTCTTCTTCATGGACTCGTTCTTCTTCCTTGTGGGATTTCAGGCAAGATGACCATCACCTTGGATCTCATTACTATCATTGCTATGCTAGTTGCGTCGTTCTATCGGTATTGTGCGCTACCTATCATTTGCTCTTCAAGCCTCCCAAATTGCCATGTCAGCCTCTAACCTTTTCACCCTTCCTAGCAAACTGTTGCTTGGCTATGTTACCGCTTTGCTCAGCCCCTCTTATAGCGTTGTTAGTTACAGGTGAAGTTGGAGATTGCTCCATGGTGGACAGGATTATGTTGGGATATCACAATATCTCTTATTTAATTAATGCATCTATATACTTGGTAAAGGGTGGAAGACTCGGCCTTATGCCTGGTGTTTTGTTCCACTCTTGCCGCCCTAGTTTCCGTCATACCGGTGTTATGTTCCTTGATTTTGCGTTCTTTACGCGGTTGGGTGATTTATGGGACCCCCTTGACAGTTCACTTTGAATAAAACTCCTCCAGCAAGGCCCAACTTTGGTTTTACCATTTGCCTCACCACCACCTATACCTTTCCCTTGGGTCAGCCAACCCAAGGGTCATCTTTATTTTAGCCCCCCCCCCCCGCCGGTCCAGTGCTTCTCTAAGTGCTGGTCCGAACCGAGCCGCCCGCGGGGCCCCCTCGGGGAAACTCGAGGTCTGGTTTTACTCGTAGCCTGTCTCATCCGGTGTTGCCCTGAGAACGAGATATGTTCAGCTCCTATCGGGATTGTTGGTGCATCGGGCGGCTTTGCTGGTTTTGTTTTACCATTGTCGAAATGTCTTGTAAACCGGGATTCCGAGACTGATCGGGTCTTCCTGGGAGAAGGAATATCCTTCGTTGACCGTGAGAGCTTGTGATGGGCTAAGTTGGGACATCCCTGCAGGGTATAAACTTTTGAGAGCCGTGCCCGCGGTTATGTGGCAGATGGGAATTTGTTAATGTCCGGTTGTAGATAACTTGACACCAGATCCGAATTAAAACGCATCAACCGCGTGTGTAGCCGTGATGGTCTCTTCTCGGTGGAGTCTAGGAAGTGAACATGGTTTTTGGGTTATGTTTGACGTAAGTAGGAGTTCAGGATCACCTCTTGATCATTGCTAGCTTCACGACCATTCCTTTGTTTCTCTTCTCGCTCTTATTTGCGTATGTTAGCCACCATACTTGCTTAGTCGCTGCTGCAACCTCACCACTTTACCCCTTCCTTTCCCATTAAGCTTTGCTAGTCTTGATACCCATGGTAATGGGATTGCTGACTCCTCGTTGCTCATAGATTACTACAACAACAGTTGCAGGTACAGGTTTTGTGATGATCTTGACGCGAGAGCGATGTTTGCTTGTTTTGGAGTTCTTCTTCTGCTTCTTCTTCGATCAAGGGATAGGTTCCAGGTCGGCAGCCTGGGCTAGCAGGGTGGATGTCGTTTGTGTTTCTGTTTGTGTTTCATCCGTAGTCGGATGGTGCTCTTATGTAAGATGATATTGTATTCATGTGGCATTGTATGCCTTTTTTATGTATCCCCATTTATTATGTAATGTTGATGTAATGATATCCACCTTGCAAAAGCGTATCAATATGCGGTTCTATCCTTGGTGGGACCTTCGAGTCTCTTTAGGATAGTATCACATATTGGGCGTGACAAAACACCTCTAAACCCTGCGGGGTTTCGCCTAACCCTAGCTCCGAACATCAGTCGTCCGTCATACACTAGTGCCAAGCGACATCCCTCAAATGTGGTCTTCTAGAAGGGTTGGCTGCATGCAGGCTCCATGCTATTGGATCAGATGGACGGCTCCACATCAATGGATCGTGGGGCGATCCAAGAGATATTCTCCATTTGTTGTGCTTGCCACCATTGACTCCACGAAAAAAACATAGTTATTGGGCCCAAAATGAAACCGGTTGGGCAAGCACCTACAGGATTGACCCTTGCTTGCCCACCATTCTCCATTGGTTGTGCTTGACCCTTGTTTTGATTGCACCTACAGGATTGAGTTCCCGATGCCATGGTGGGTGTGAAAATGAGCTAGTTCACATTTGACCCATTACTGCCACGACAAAATAACACATCACACTACGGATATTTAAGCCACCCATCATATTATTCTTCCTCTCACATCCCTCACCTATCTCCCTTCCTCTGCCATCTGCCCTTCTTGTTATTCGACCCCTTCTCCTTCTTCTTCACACCCCTCAGCCATGCAGCACACCGGAACAACCTACCGCTTCCCACCCACCATGCTAGAGAGGCTCTACCCTGCTGGCATGTACGTTGAGCGTACACTACGTGTGTGGGCAATATCAAGGTGGAGGACCGCAAGAGACTTCACCGAGTTCTTCCTTGCAGCCGGCTACCGCCACCTCCCACGTGGATCTCCAAGGATGTTCTGGGCCGAGGAGGTCATCCAAAACTGGGTGGTGGTTGCTATCCTTGCCCACTTCACCAACCCCTTCGACGCCATCTACCTCCTCGGTCCCGTGTTTTGGTGTGGCTGCGAGTTCATCGCTTTCACCACCCACAACATCTTCACGGAGTACAACATCTTCCCCATCGTGTCGCGCATGCACACTCTGCCGTATCCCATCGACAACACCGCAGAGGAGTAGTGATGGGCACCCAGAGAAGCGAGGAGGAGCGAGGTGGAGAAGGCGGCGGCTAGGGTTTAGAACCCTCTATTTTTGTTCCTTTTTTGAATCTATGTTATGTTATTAAGTTGTAATTGAACTATATGATCGTGGTCTGGGCTTATTGGCCCTATCTATGTTATGTTATTAAGTTCTATTATTAGGTTTTCTATCTATCCTACAATTAAGTTCTTGCTAGTTTACTTTTTTCTGAATTATTGATTGTATATTGAGAGAGCTCACTTTGTTCATAAGCACCTAGTGCTTCCATAGCTACACAAGCCAGCACCATGTCGAGGAAGCCACAAAGAATTAAGATATGTAGTCACCTAGTGCATGCAGCCAAAAATAATACAAAAATATTGTTCAATTTATTTCCCGTAGCAAAACGGGTGCATATATGAGTGGATCAAAAAGGATCAAATGATGTTCTAAATCGAGGAGACAAGCATCGGCGCGTGCAGGTAGTGACCGTCGCTACATCCGTGGCGGCTCGCGTACACGAAAGCGGCTCGGTCGGCATGCATCAGCGCATGCAGGAAGGCTAGCTGCATGCATGCATAGCAGGCTAGCATGCATTGCATGCTTCTATCGTGGCGGCATGTGCAGGCATTTCATGCAACAGCCCAACAGTCCAATGAAACCACGGCCCAACAATCGAATAGCGCCACCGTCCAAGGCTGCCCCACTTGTCAGGTCCAATGGGTGACACAATCCAGCACGGCCCCACTCGTCAGAGTTAATGGTCAAAGCACTGACCCAACGGCATCCACTTTTTGTGACGATTTATGAGGGTTTCGGACAAGAGAGTGGGGAAAACTGAGCAAACATTAAGAGCTTGGGGATGGATGAGTGTGGCTAAGGAATTAGGGGCACAAATGTAAAAACCCCTTAGCTTAAAGGGGTTAAGCGGGACGAGAGACACACGAGTTTACTCAGGTTCGGCCCCTCACCAACGAGGTAAAAGCCTATGTCCTGCTTTGTGTTGTATTGATTGAGTATCGATTACAAGGGAGCGGAATCGCTTAACCTAGCTATCGATTGATTGTAACTTGAATTAACCCGCCGCAGGGTCTCGCCTTTATATACACAAGTCGAGGCCCTAGGCTTACAAGAGTCCAGGTCGGGTCATACTCTGTGACCAATCTTGGTTCTAAATCGCCTTGCCTCACTAGGCAAGTCACTATTGGGCGGCTTACACCTCCAGGTCTTGCACCATCTCTGGGTCTTGGGCCTTCAGTCGGCCCGCTTCCTAAGCCGCCTGCAGGCTTCACGTCTTGGCTTCTTGGGCCTACTCATGCTTCATTATGAGTCACCAACAGCGTAACCGGCCCCTCCTGGGCGGGTCACACCGTGGGGTTATATCCCCAACACCGGTGATCAGTAAGCATCCATGTTTCCCTTCCCTATTCATCTCAGATATAAGATTTTTTGGTACATGTTATTGTGGTTGACTTTCTTATTTACAATACTAATCTTTAGGTCAATTAAGCAAGTATTTCTTTATGCCATGCAGATTCAGTTTCACATATGGGGATTCTAATGTGGACATTTGATTTTCAAGTCATGTAATTGGGAAGGTTCCTTGCTGTATTACGATTTCTATCTGCATGTACATCCAATTTCTAAGTAGCAGAGGCACACAGTCAAAGCCAAGAATGAAGCTTAGTGTTCTTCATGTGTGCATGCTCCTTCGGCCATGGACGAAGTGGACATGGTAATTCAGTCAACTTTCTTCCAATTTGGTATTGGTTAGTCATGTATGATAACTAAAATTTGTGTACCATTTATAACATTGTTAGTGTTGATGGAATCGCCACCTTCACGGTCATGGGTCCAAGCAAAAGCCGCTGTGGTGACTCTTCCAACACGCAGTCCATAATTTCGGTCACCCGATCTGCACTAATAGGCATTTGTAGCCGCAGGATCTATTTATTTTTATCTCGCATGGGATTTAATGACGAACAGAGGTGTGGTTTGATTAGTTGCACGCTTCCCTCACTGAAGTTTGTACATGGCTTTGGGAGGTTAGCTTTGTTTATTCCTTGTAATTATTTATCTTTGTTCCTTCCAACAAATATGCTCAGTCTATTGCATTTAAGAGTGCAGAGTATAGAACTAAACCATTACGGATGTCTTCACATCAAGGACATTTGGAATCTGGTATCCAATCAGGCATATTAGATTTTGTAAATCGATAAGGCCACAATGTTAGATGAAGGTATCATGTGCTATGCAATTCTACATAATTCAATTTGAAATCACATTTTCTATATGGTCTCTTACTTTTGTACTACCTATTGTGCCATAAACTCCTTGAGCACGACCTTATGGCCAATGTCTATAGCAACAATGATATCACTGTTATGGAAGGAAGTGAACACCCTCACATTTATCTAAATTCTTCGGCATGTAATCTGCAAAATCACTGTATGTTGTTATTGTTTTTTACGAGCTATTGGTCTTTGTTTATATTTATATTGCACACGCTTGTTACGGAATAAATGTGAGTTTTCATTCTTTGTGATTGGACGAGTGCCAGATATCTGAAAATAATTATGCCAAAAAAGTGACAAACATGCATACACCATTAAGTAGTTGACTTCAGCTGTGATGGCATATGAACAGTTCATGAAAGGAGCATAGGCAAGGACACTAGATAATTTTATTAGGACGATTGTCGTTTAAGTGTACAACCGACAATATATTGAAGTGCTACAGCTGGGAGATGAATCCCCATATTCATTGACCTTTAAAGGTAAAAAACGGAAATACATAATGTACCTAAATGTGATATGCATAGTATACCTATTGCAAGTTTGTGACATTTGTTCCATCCTAATTACCACATTGTGCAATTGTAGCCTTATTTGGCTTTCCATGCTATTCGATAGAAATTGTTGGGAAACATCACCTTGGTTGCTAAATTATGACATGTCTATTCTATTACATGAACCGGTGTTCTAATGTTGTACATGGAGTACCTCACTTCATTGTTTGCATATTTAGAACAGATTGTGTTTGTCCATATATTTAGTGAAATTGTTCCTCATTGATGTCTATACTCATGTGATATACGCCAAGTAATTGGTCATTTCACTCATTTGTGCCTGAGCTTGTGTTATCTATGCGGCAAATTGTCTTAGGTATTTCAAATGTTGTTGCTTTTTTCTTGCTCTTTACAAAATAAAATACTATGAAGGCCAGAGCGTTGGTTACATTGTTTTCATTCAATTGCTAATAATAAATAGCACATGTTTCCCGCAAAAAGAAAAACAACATAGGTTGGTGATAAATCATGTATGATAATAATTTAACATCAATCAATTATAAAATATATCAATACATTTTTCTGAGTTCTAACCATTCTATTGACAAAATGAACGGGCACAGCAACGCGCTCCGTCATGATCTAGTTTGTGTTAAGGTTTGTGATTCCCGAAGCATGCACATATGGTCTCTAGTTATGCGATGAAGTTGGAGCATGATTTATTTTTTATTATCTTTCTTATGAGTGGCAGTCAGGGACGAGCGATGGTCTTTTCCTACCAATCTATGCCCTAGGAGCATGCACATTAGTAGTTCGTTTTGACAGCTAATAAACTTTTGCAATAAGTATGTGAGTTCTTTACTACTAATGTCGAGTCCATGGATTATACACACTCTCACCCTTCCACTGTTGCTAGCCTCTTCGGTACCGCACTTTGCCCTTTGTCACCTTGAGAGTTGGTGCAAACTTTTCCGGTGCATCCAAACCCCGCGATATGATATGCTCTTTCACACATAAGCCACGTTATATCTTCCTCAAAATATCCACCATACCTACCTATTATGGCATTCCCATAGCCATTCTGAGATATACTACCATGCAACGTCCACTGTTCCGTTTTATTATGACACACACCATCAGTGTCATAGTGCTTTCATATGCATGAAGCATTCATATAGAGTCATATCTTTGTTCTAGTATTGAGTTGTAAGTAAATAAAAGTGTGATGATCATCATTATTAGAGCATTGTCCCATGTGAGGAAAGGATGATGGAGACCATGATTCCCCCACAAGTCGGATGAGACTCCGGACTTAAATAAATAAAAGAGGCCAAATAGCCCCCAAAAAAGAGGCCAAAGAACCCAAAAAGGAAAAAAAAAGGAAAAAATTAAATAAAAAATAAAAATGAGAGAAAAAGAGAGAAGGGACACTGTTACAATCCTTTTCCACACTTGTGCTTCAAAGTAGCACCATGTTCTTCATGATAGAGTCTCCTATTTTGTCACGTTCATATATTACTAGTGGGAATTTTCATTATAGAACTTGGCTGACATATTCCAATGATGGGCTTCCTCAAAATGCCCTAGGTCTTCGTGAGCAAGCGAGTTGGATGCACACCCACTTAGTTTTCTTTTGAGCTTTGATACACTTATAGCTCTAGCGCATCCGTTGCATGGCAATCCCTACTCCTTACATTGACATCAATTGATGGGAATCTCCAAGGCCCATTGATTAGCCTCGTCAATGTGAGACTTTCTCCTTTTTTGTCTTCTCCACACAACCTGCACCATCATATTTTATTCCACCTATAGTGCTATATCCATGGCTCATGCTCATGTATTGCGTGAAAGTTGAAAAAGTTAGAGAACGTCAAAAGTATGAAACAATTGCTTGGCTTGTCATCGGGGTTGTGCATGATAAATACTTTGTGTGTTCAAGATAGAACATGACAAGATTATATAATTTTGTAGGGATAACTTTCTTTAGCCATGATATTTTGAGAAGACATGATTGCTTTATTAGTATGCATGAAGCATTATTGTTTTTATATCAATATTAAACTATTTTTGAATCTTATGGATCTGAATATTCATGCCAAACAAAGAAATATTACATTGATAAACATTTTAGGTAGCATTCCACATAAAAATTCTGTTTTTATCATTTACCTACTCGAGGACAAGCAAGAATTAAGCTTGGGGATGCTTGATCCGTCTCCAACGTATCTATACTTTTTGATTGTTCCATGCTATTATATTATCCATCTTGGATGTTTTATATGCATTATTATGCTAATTGATACCATATTTTGTAACTAACCTATTAACCTAGTGCCCAGTGCCAGTTGTTATTTTCCCCTTGTTTTTGTCTTTTACAGAAAATCAATACCAAACTGAGTCCAAATGGAACAAAACTTTTTGATGATTTTTCTTGGAGAATAAGACATCCATGAAGCTTCGAGAGGAGGCCATAGGAGCCACGAGGTGGCCACAAGCCAGGAGGCTGTGCCCTAGGGTGGCGCCTCCAGGGGGTTGTGGCCCCATGGAGCTCCTCCAACCCTAATCCCAGCTCTATAAATTCCGAAACTTTCCCCGTATACCAGAGGGCACACCAAAAATACTTTTCCGCCGCCGCAAGTTTCTGTCCTCAAGAGATCCCATCCAGAGACCTGTTCCGGTACTCTGTCGGAGGGGGCTTCGATCATGGAGGGCCTCTACATTAACATTGCTGCCCTACCGATGATGTGTGAGTAGTTTACCACAAACCTATGGGTCCATAGCTAGTAGCTAGATGGCTTCTTCTCTCTCTCTCTCTCTCTCTCTCTCTCTCTCTCTCTCTCTCTCTCTCTCTCTCTCTCTCTCTTTGATCTTCAATACAATGTTCTCCTTGATGTTCTTGGAGATCTATTCGACGCAATCTTATTTTGCGGTGCATTTGTTGAGATCCGATGAATTGCAGATTTGTGATCAGATTATCGATGGATATTATTTGAGTCTTCTCTGAACTCTTTTATGCATGATTAAGATAGCTTTGTATTTCTCTCTGATCTATTAATTTGGTTTGGCCAACTAGATTGATTTTTCTTGCAATGGGAGAGGTGCTTTGTGATGGGTTCAATCTTGCGATGTCCTCACCTAGGGACAGAAGGGGTAGCGAGGCACGTATTTGTGTTGTTGCAATTACGAAAAAAAGACGGGGTTTATTTCATATTGATTGGATCTGTCCCTCTACATCATGTCATCTTGCTTAAGGCGTTACTCCGTTCTTGTTTACTTAATACACTAGATGCATGATGGATAGCCGCCGATGTGTGGAGTAATAGTAGTAGATGCAGGCAGGAGTCGGTCTACTTGTCATGGACGTGATGCCTATATTCATGATCATTGCCTTAGATATCATCATAACTTTGCGCTTTTCTATCAATTGCTCAACAGTAATTTGTTTAGCCACCATAGGCGTTCTTTCAAGAGAGAATCTTCTAGTGAAAACTATGGCCCCCAGGTCTATTCTTATCATATTATTTTCAGATCTATAAAACCAAAAAGACCAAAACACCTTGCTGCAATCTATTTACGTTTACTTCATTTTGCACTTTTTTTATCTTTTATACCTATCTCTATCAGATCTCATCCTCGCAAGTAACCGTGAAGGGATTGACAACCCCTTTATCGCGTTGGGTGCAAGTATTTGTTTGTTTTTGCAGGTGCTATCATTCGAGACTTGTGTGTTCCTCCTACTAGATTGATACCTTGGTTCTTAACTGAGGGAAATACTTATCTCTACTTTGTTGCATCACCCTTTCCTCTTCAAGGGAAAAACCGACGCAAGCTCAAGAAGTAGCACGTAGAGGCTGTTGGATAGGCTTGGTATCCTTGCAAACGTGGGGTTTGTGCTCGGTGTACTTCCTCAGAATAACCGACATGTGTTTGGGGGACCATGCAAACATATCCCGATTCTCACGGAGGAAGTTGACGAGCTCGCTGTAGCGACCCGACCCGAATGGATCAAGTCTCTGTGCTTAAGTGTCATCCCTGGATCGGTATGCTGACACACACAGTACTCGAGGGTTTATAACAGAGGTAAATCACATGTATAAAGTAGCGTAAATAATATTACCTCAATCCAAAATAGCGGAAGTAACAAGGTTGTGGATTCCCATTAACACCAACGGCAAAGTTGAGTATAGGAATCGTAACCCTAACGTATCACTTACTCGTCATAAGATCCTGCAACATGAGACGTTGCAGCCACAAAGGGTCAGTACATTGAATGTACTGGCAAATTCACACCATAGAGCAATGATGAATAAAAGATATCACTACATGCATATATGGCTGGTGGAGGCTCTATGGTTACTGTTATTGTGTAAAGCCAATTTTTCCCTACTGCAAAGAAATAAATTAGAATGGTTGACAGCATCCTCAATCCCAATTAAAAGTACTCATTAACAACCCAACAATATTAATTACAAGTAACATGATGAGATTCATATGATATCCAAGTACTAGATACTCAAGATGTCCTTAACCGGGGACACGGCTAATCATGATTAGTTTGTACACTCTGCAGAGGTTTGTGCACTTTTCCCCACATGACTCGATCGCCTCTGTTTGATTTCTCGCACTACATGGTGTTTGAGAAATGGATGACCGAGACATAGTCTTTCAGAAGCGCTCGCACCTTACGTAAAGGGTAGACTGTACCAACCTACAACCCCTACATCTGCTAGTCCACCCTGTAAGAGTTCGCACGACTTAGTCAACTATGCTAGAGCCCATAATAGCATGTGGCTGCACACGGAAGTTTCTAGTTTGAATAATATCATGATCCCTTTGAGCCTGGGTGGCGGTCCGAAGAAAAACAGGCAAGTCCTGATGGAAACCAGGTGCCTCAATCCACCCAGATTTGTGTTTAAGTTGCCACCTTAAATAAACCATTAATCAACAATCTCACATTTGTCATGGATACACTCACCCAATCCACGTCTACTAGCATAGCATGGCATAATAAGCAAACGTAGAAGTAACTCCCAGGGGTTTGAAAATAAAACAGGTAATAGGTACAACCTCAACTACATTCCCAAAACCCATAATTTAATTCAGATCCTAATCATGCAATGTTTGAGGATTGAACTAATGCAATAAAAACTGGGTATGAGAAAAGGTATGATCAAAGTGTGAACTTGCCTGCAATGTTGATGAAGATGATTCGCACTCAAAAACTCTTGATAGTTCTATTCATCTCACTCTGGTCAATCTATCGTAAGCAAGTAATAGTAACCACACATAAGCAATCACTCAAAAGCATCGGAAAGAATGAAGAAAACAAATCGTAAAACTTCGAAAACAAGCAAATAAATCTTACAACAGAAAACCATTTCTAACAGTACCAAAATTATGTGAATTTGGCCTTATCAGAAAGTTTAGGTCAAGAGCTTCGATTTGCAAAAAGAATCAACTAAATCGGAGTTACGAAACTCAAGTTATGATCAAACGAAGTTTGAATACAAATCTAATCTAATTCAAATTTTAAAACTTTCAAAAACATGTTTGAGTTGGATTACTGGATAGAGGAGATCATAACGAAGAAGTGGGCGTTGGTTTCGTTGAATTTGGACAAATGAGTAAAAAGTAATGGTTGTTTGAAAAACAGGGACTAATCTATAAATAAAATATTCACAAATGGGTCCCTGGCCAAAAACTAAAATAAAAAGAAAATCCTATCGAATGAACTTTCGCTATAGAAGCATAAGCGACGAATTCGTCCACTACAGAGGCTTAACTAATGAACGTCCATAAAATAAATCTAACAAAAAAACGATCTAGACCTAACTTAACAGAAAAGTACCGAAATAAAACTAAACTAGGGTTTTACCGTTTGGGGCGATTTTCCGTCAAAAAACCGGAGGCGGAACTCCGGCGGCTTCCCGCGGCGGCGGGTGTCGACGAGGAACGGGGCGACGGCTCTGGCGTTGGCGGCGGGAGCAGAGTAGCTGGGGACGGGCGGCGTGGAGCAGCGAGTGCGGTGGTGGTGTCGACGAGGGTCAATGGAGAGGCGGGCGGCGGCAGCGGAGTTCGGCGGCGGCGGCGGCGGCTGGCGGGTGCGGATCTCACTAGCAGCGGCGGAGGAGAAAAAACGGGGCCTGGGGCTCCGGTATTTAAGGGGGCCAGGGGGCAAGGTGGCGTGGGCAAGGGGGTACGGAGGCCGGGGCGGACACGGCGGCGGCGGCGGTCGGCGTGATCGGGCGGAACTCCGCCCTGAGTCGGTGGCGATGGCGCGCGGGGCTGGGCCTTGGCCTGGCAGGAGCTGGGCCGGCCCAGTCGGCGAGAGGAGAAGATTTTTTGTTTTGTTTTGTTTTTTAAACATTTTTAGACAACCAAAAATAATAATAATAAAACCAAACAAATAAATATATTATATAGGCATATAATATATCAAAATTTTCAGAAATTGATTTTCTACAACATGAACATTATTTTATCTTCAAATAAAATACACACAAATTCAAATAAAACAAAGAGTGCTTCTTCTCTAGAAAAATCCAGTAAAATCATTTTTAAAATACCAAACTGAATTCAAATTTATTTCTCTCCAATTTTCTGATGTAGGGAATCATGTTACCCTAATTTCTTTATATTTTATTTTTGGAGAAAAATAATTTGAATAAAACACAAATAACTCCAAATTGAAAAATAAATTCAAAGGGACTTTGAATTTAATTCTTTGAAACTCCCAACTCATATTTCATATAATTTGAAGAAGTCATTTTATCTTCGCTCGTGAAAATAATTGAGTTGCATAAAGTTTCAGAATTGGAAATATTCTCAAATGAAATTCAATTATTTTCAACACCCCATGTCATTTAAATAAATGGAAGAAGTCATATCATCTTCACTCCAGGGTTTTGTGATGAAAAGAATTTGAATTCACTGAGATCATAAAAGCAAAATGAAAGTTTGGGAAAGTCCTTTTATTCCCTCTCATTTAACTTTCAAAAAGTTTCGAATTTCACTCACTTTCAGTCAATCAATCAAACAATCAATCAAAACTATCTATTTAATATAACATTCCAAAATTTAGAATTTTGGGATGTTACAAAACTACCACCCTTAAGAGGAATCTCGTCCTCGAGATTCGGAGAGGCTAGAAAGAAAAAGGTTAGGGTTTGGGGGTCTTCTCAAAATCCATCGATCATCTCCGGGGTCTGGGGTGCTACCACCCTTAGAAGCGTGGTTACGGTTCCATCAAAACTCATATACTCCATCCTTATTGTTGACAGTGTCGGTCTTCTAAGATCTTCAGTATAATTCCTCCTCTGGCTCTTCCGGTAGTGGCATAACCTTTTCCTCAATACTTTTGTCCTTTCCTCTTGGCAAGGTTATTCCGAGACTGGGTCTTCTTAGCTGACGGGTCTGGCGCCAATACTAATTAGCTATCGATATCTCATGGTGGTCAACCATTTATGGTTTCTCTTGCAGGAAATGGGTCCGGTTGTTCCTCACCGTATAACCTACGGTTGGCAAAAGCTGCCTTGTACAAGGGAAAAATTCTTATACCACTCTATGGTTTAAACAGGGTTTTGATCGTCGTCTCTCTACTATAGGTAAGTCACTCAGATTTACCATCCAATATAACAAGACGAATAATATGAGTAAGTCGGTATGGTGATCAATCCATCCCGCACCCAAATCATTACCTTGTATACGGTTTAGCGAATCTCGCATGCTAACACTCGGTCATCCTCACAAGCATTGCAGTATTTCTCTTGTCGACGAACCAAGTTCGGATAATCCATTGATTCTGCAAGCCAAACAAACATCTATCATTTCTTCACATCTCTCAGGTTTTGCGTTTCTCCTATAAAATCGTCTGTTGATAAAATCATAACTTCTTCCAAGGTTTTTCCTTCAGCGAGAGTGTGCTTACTCCTTGGCAGGTCCTGGGGCCTGTGGGTTATGGCCCATCTCATCACTTGTAAACCTTGAGCACATCATCTGGGCAACTGATCATTATCCCAACATCCAACTTCCTGGCATACTTAAAATCCATCCAATTGTACTGTCTCTTTTCTTATATTTGCACCAAACTAATACGTGATTACCCAGACTCATCATAGAGTCACACTTGCTCCGTATTACCAACATTATACCTCCTTTATATCCAATAGTAATTCATCTTTTCATCCTTGTGGAATATCCCATATACCGAGATAAAAACTTATACTTATGAAGTCCATACTCCACTTCGTGGAACATAATTATCCTTTCTAGGGTCAAGCGTCCTTACAGGGGAATATTGACCATCTCTGCATGGCACTTCTTCAACTGGAAACATGAAACACATCATGAACTCCTGACAGTCCTTCGGGTGACTCCAACTTGTTGGTCACTTCTCCCATACGCTCCAAAACTCGGTATGGTCCTACAAATCTCGGGGCTGACTTTCCCTTAACTCCAAATAGTTTAACTCCTCGCAGAGGGGACACACGAAGACATGTTCTGTCTCCAATTTCATAGACTACCTCCTTGCGTTTTTGAGTCTGCATAACTCTTCTGCCTGGACTGAGCTACCTTCAGTCTATCTCGTATCAACTTAACATTCTCTTCGGACTCCTTGATCACATTTGGTCCAAACAACTGACGGTCTCCAACTTCATCCCATATTAACGGTGTCTGGCTCCTTTTCCCATACAAAGCTTCAAAAGGGGTCATCTTCAAACTAGCTTGGTAACTGTTGTTGTATGAGGACTCAGCGTAAGGCAGATTATCATCCCTACTAGATCCATAATCTAGCGCACACGCTCTCAACATGTCCTCCAGAATCTGATTTGACTTTTTTGATTTATCCATCTGTCTGCGGATGAAAGGTTGTGCTGAACTCTAGCCTAGTACCCAAAGTCTGGTGCAGCTGATTCCAAAACTTTGAGGTAAACCGTGTTCCTCTATCTGATACGATGGTCCTCGGAACTCCATGCAGACATACGATCCTGGTCAAATATATCTTGGCCAACTTCGCACTTGTATAGGTGGTTTCACCGGGATAAAGTGAGCCACTTTGGTCAAGCGAATCAACTACTACCTAGATAGAATCATATCCCATTCAGGTTCTGGGAAATCCGGTAATGAAATCCATGCCAAGCTTATCCCACTTCCATTCGGTAACAAAACCTTTGGGAACAATCTCCAAACGAAGTTCCCTGAGATCCTTGGCTAACTCCTTTGGTAATCCTCCGCTTATGAGGGTATTCGTCCTTGTTTTCCTCATGGTTGTGCCCTATTTCTCCACAAAGCTTGTATGCACAGGGTTTCTTCATATCACTTCCATAAGGTTTCAACTTCTGGGACATAAATCGAGACTTTAGCAAGGTCAACTTAAATTCCTTCCAAGTGGTTACTCCTTGCCATCCATTGATATTTTGGTACATCCCCACCAAGTAGCAGCACCTCTTTTCAAAGCACTGTAGAGCATGTTGGGTCCTATCCTTTCCGGCTATAGGGTTATTCTTCATGTGATCCTCCATGTTCTGAATCCATTGGTCCATCTCCAATTGACTCATCGGTCCAGATAATATGAGTTCATCTCCATTCATCCTCTATGGGTCCATGGGTTTGGGGTGGGATAAGAGAGATAGAGAGGGATGCACACCGTACAAACAAGAGTTTTGGAAAAGACAGATTTTATTGTGGCTGTCGAAAAAACAACAAACAAATGACAGCTCACAATCGTCGCATCTAACGTAAGTATGTAACAGGGGTTGGGTCTTCTAGTGGTCTATAGATCTCAACGTCATCAAACTCTTCAAGTCTTGGTCATGTCTCCGATGGCTTCTTCCAATCGTGCTTGTCATTTTTGCCAGATCATCTCCGTTGACGTGAAATCTCTCGTGACATCCTTTAATATTCCGGAGTTGCATTTCAAACTTCTAGGTTTCAACATCCTTGGCATGAGCCATGGTTCTACTGTCCTTTAGTTCCTGACAAATCTCAGGTATCTCAAGGTTTAGCTCCTCCAGCTTGGCTACTCGCAGCTTCTGGGTCCTGAGTTCTTCACGACATACTTCTTGATCAAATACGGCTTCCTGCATGTCCATCTTAAGGTTCCTGATGTAATTCTCCAGATCCTGGTGATACACCAGCTAAGGTTTAAAACTCCAACGTTTGCTAATAGATGCTCCATCAGCCTTCTACCATTTAATCCTTCCATGCATCTGCATGCTTAACTTCGCACGGTGACAATAGCATAAGCGGGCAATAACACCATGATCAGCCGTGTCTATGCCCATGTTACTGCCATGAGCTTTCATTCCATAGTTGATATCTCATGTCTTGGGGTTTTCTTGGCAAAACTTTGAGTTCTAATGCTCCATGTTCCAGTCTTTCTTTGATACACCCTGATCTCGGGGATTGACAACTTCCTTAGTCTGACAAGCTCTATCAGAGTAGCCTTCCTAGGTCATACAAATCTGGAAATTCTTCAGAGCCTTCAAATTCACATAGTCTTCAGAGTCTTCAACCATTGTAGTTTCCATCATTCAGATGCACGGTAAAATCTTCTTCATCCCGAAGTGGACTTAGTTGTCCGATATCTTGTACTTCTTGGAGTGGTCTCATCAGTCGAATCTTCGAGTGGTCAAAAAGGGGAAAGGGGTATAGTCTCACTAAAAGGGAATGTTTGAATAAGCTCAGAAGAGAAGAGAGGTAAAAGATCCTTTTGAAAAGAATGTTGTAGAGAAAAATCTTTCCTATGGGCTTGCCAGTTTCAAGGGTCATGTCCTACAGTCAACATGTGCTCTGATACCATCTTGTAGCGACCCGGCCCCAATGGATCAAGTCTCTGTGCTTAAGTGTCATCCCTGGATCGGTATGCCGACACACACAGTACTCGAGGATTTATAACAGAGGTAAATCACATGTATAAAGTAGCGTAAATACTATTACCTCAATCCAAAATAGCGGAAGCAACAAGGTTGTGGATTCCCATTAACACCAACGGCAAAGTTGAGTATAGGAATCGTAACCCTAACGTATCACTTACTTGTCGTAAGATCCTGCAACATGAGACGTTGCATCCACAAAGGGTCAGTACATTGAATGTACTGGCAAATTCACACCATAGAGCAATGATGAATAAAAGCTATCACTACATGCATATATGGCTGGTGGAGGCTCTATGGTTACTGTTTTTGCGTAAAGCCAATTTTTCCCTACTACAAAGAAATAAATTTATTTAACTATCATGGTGGTTGTGAAACATTGAGAATGGTTGGCAGCATCCTCAATCCCAATTAAAAGTACTCATTAACAACCCAACAATATTAATTACAAGTAACATGATGAGATTCATATGATATCCAAGTACTAGATACTCAAGATGTCCTTAACCGGGGACACGGCTAATCATGATTAGTTTGTACACTCTGTAGAGGTTTGCGCACTTTTCCCCACATGACTCGATCGCCTCCGTTTGGTTTCTCGCACTACATGGTGTTTGAGAAACGGATGACCGAGACATAGTCTTTCAGAAGCGCTCGCACCTTACGTAAAGGGTAGACCTTACCAACCTACATCCCCTACATCTGCTAGTCCACCCTGTAAGAGTTCGCACGACTTAGTCAACTATGCTAAAGCCCATAATAGCATGTGGCTGCACACGGAAGTTTCTAGTTTGAATAATCTCATGATCCCTTTGAGCCTGGGTGGCGGTCCGAAGAAAAACAGGCAAGTCCTGATGGAAACCAGGTGCCTCAATCCACCCAGATGTGTGTTTAAGTTGCCACCTTAAATAAACCATTAATCAACAATCTCACATATGTCATGGATACACTCACCCAATCCACGTCTACTAGCATAGCATGGCATAATAAGCAAACGTAGAAGTAACTCCCAGGGGTTTGAAAATAAAACAGGTAATAGGTACTACCTCAACTACTTTCCCAAAACCCACAATTTAATTCAGATCCTAATCATGCAATGTTTGAGGATTGAACTAATGCAATAAAAATTGGGTATGAGAAAAGGTATGATCAAAGTGTGAACTTGCCTGCAATGTTGATGAAGATGATTCGCACTCAAAAACTCTTGATAGTTCTATTCGTCTCACTCTCTTCAATCTATCATAAGCAAGTAATAGTAACCACACATAAGCAATCACTCAAAAGCATCGGAAAGAACGAAGAAAACAAATCGTAAACTTTGAAAACAAGCAAATAACTCTTACAACCATTTCTAACAGTACCAAAATTATGTGAATTTGGCCTTATCAGAAAGTTTAGGTCAAGAGCTTCGATATGCAAAAAGAATCAACTAAATCGGAGTTACGAAACTCAAGTTATGATCAAACGAAGTGTGAATACAAATCTAATCTAATTCAAATTTTAAAACTTTCAAAAACATGTTTGAGTTGGATTACTGGATAGAGGAGATCATAACAAAGAAGTGGGCGTTGGTTTTGTTGAATTTGGACAAACGAGTAAAAAGTAATGGTTGTTTGAAAAACAGGGACTAATCTGTAAATAAAATATTCACAAACGGGTCCTTGGCCGAAAACTAAAATAAAAAGAAAATCCTATCAAACGAACATTCGCTACAGAAGCATAAGTGACGAATTAGTCCACTACAGAGGCTTAACTAATGAACGTCCATAAAATAAATCTAACAAAAAACGATCTAGACCTAACTTAACAGAAAAGTACCGAAATAAAACCGAACTAGGGTTTTACCGGTTGGGCGGTTTTCCGTCGGAAAACCGGCGGCGGAACTCCGGCGGCTTCCCGCGGCGCCGGGCGGCGGCGAGGAACGGGGCGACGGCTCCGGGCGTTGGCGGCGGGAGCGGAGTAGCTGGGGAGGGGCGACGTGGAGCGGTGAGTGCGGTGGTGGTGTCGACGAGGGTCGACGGAGAGGCGGGCGGCGGCAGCGGAGTTCGGCGGCGGCAGCAGCGGCTGGCGGGTGCGGATCTCACCGGCGGCGGCAGAGGAGAAAAAATGGGGCCCGGGGCTCCGGTATTTAAGGGGGGCAGGGGGGCAAGGTGGCGTGGGCAAGGGGGCACGGAGGCCTGGGCGGACACGGCGACGGCGGCGGCCGGCGTGCTCGGGCGGGACTCCGCCCAGAGTCGGTGGCGATGGCGCGCGGGGCTGGGCCTTGGCCTGGCAGGAGCTGGGCCGGCCCAGTCGGCGAGAGGAGAAGATTTTTGTTTTGTTTTGTTTTTTTAATCATTTTCAGACAACCAAAAATAATAATAAAACCAAACAAATAAATATATTATATAGGCATATAATATATCAAAATTTTCAGAAAAAGATTTTCTACAACATGAACATTATTTTATCTTCAAATAAAATACACACAAATTCAAATAAAACAAAGAGTGCTTCTGCTCTAGAAAAATCCAGTAAAATCATTTTTAAAATACCAAAATGAATTCAAATTTATTTCTCTCCAATTTTCTGATGTAGGGAATCATGTTACCCTAATTTTTGTATATTTTATTTTTGGAGAAAAATAATTTGAATAAAACTCAAATAACTCAAAATTGAAAAATAAATCCAAAGGAACTTTGAAATTAATTCTTTGAAACTCCCAACTCATATTTCATATAATTTGAAGAAGTCATTTTATCTTCGCTCGTGAAAATCATTGAGTTGCATAAAGTTTCAGAATTGGAAATATTCTCAAATGAAATTCAAATATTTTCAACACCCCTTGTCATTTAAATAAATGGAAGAACTCATATCATCTTCACTCCAGGGTTTTGTGATGAAAAGAATTTGAATTCACTGAGATCATAAAAGCAAAATGAAAGTTTGGGAAAGTCATTTTATTCCCTCTCATTTAACTTTCAAAAAGTTTCGAATTTCACTCACTTTCAGTCAATCAATCAAACAATCAATCAAAACTATCTATTTAATATAACATTCCAAAATTTAGAATTTTGGGATGTTACACTCGCCTTCCTATTTGTTGTTGAGGCGGGTGCCCACAATGATGCACTGGCTGGAGCTGGGGTCGGCCGGGTTGTGAGGGATGTTCTTGGTATCCTTGGATGGCTTGAACGAAGCCTCATTGGCCGGCTGCTTGGGCATAGCCGGAACATCCGGCTGCTCGCCGGCTAGTGCCAGGATCCGGTCGAGCTGGCGCCTCTCCCTAGAGACGACCAGCGACTCTACTAGCTTGGAGCCAGCTCTGGCACACTCAAGAGACTTCTTGTAGTCACTGGTGACCCACAAGTATAGGGGTCTATCGTAGTACTTTTGATAAGAAGAGTGTCAAACCCAACGAGGAGCAAAAGGAAATGACAAGCGGTTTTTAGCAAGGTATTCTATGCAAGCACTAAAATTATCGGTAATAGATAGTTATGTGATAAGATAATTTGTAACGGGTAACAAATAACAAGTGTAACTAAGGTGCAGGACGGTGGCCCAATCCTTTTTGTAGCAAAGGATATGCCTGGAAAAACTCTTATATAAAGCAAAGTGCTCCCAAGGACACATGGGAATTATTGTTAAGCTAGTTTTCATCATGCTCATATGATTCGCGTTCTTTACTTTGATAATTTTATTTGTGGGTGGACCAGTGATTGGGTGTTGTCCTTACTTTGACAAGCCTCCCACTTATGATTAACCCCTCTCGCAAGCATCCGCAACTATGAAAGAAGAATTAAGATAAATCTAGCCATAGCATGAAACATGTGTATCCAAATCAGCTCCTTACGAAGCAACGCATAAACTAGAGTTTAAGCTTCTATCACTCTAGCAACTCATTATCTACTTATTACTTCCCAATGCCTTCCCCTAGGCCCAATTCATGGTGAAGTATCATGTAGTCGACGTTCACATAACACCACTAGAGGAAAGACAACATACATCTCATGAAAATATCGAACGACTACCAAATTCACATGATTACTTATAACAAGACTTATCCCATGTCCTCAGGAACAAACGTAACTACTCACAAAGCATATTCATGTTCATAATTAGAGGGGTAATAAATATCATTAAGGATCTGAACATATGATCTTCCACCGGATAAACCAAATAGCCTCAACTACAAGGAGTCATCAACACTACTAGCAACTCACATGTACCAATATGAGGTTTTGAGACAAAGATCAGATACAAGAGATGAACTAGGGTTTGAGAGGAGATGGTGCTGGTGAAGTTGTTGATGGAGATTGACCCCCTCTCGATGAGAGGATCGTTGGTGATGACTATGGCTTCGTTTTCCCACTCCGGGAGGGAAGTTTCCCCAGCAGAACAGCTCCACCGGAGCCCTAGATTGTGTTTGCCCAGGTTCTGCCTCGAGACGACGGCGCTTCGTCCCGAAAGCATCCTTATGATTTTTCCACGTCAAAAGACATCATACAATAGAATATGGGCACCGAAGGCCTTCTAGGGGGGCCACAAGCCCTAGGGGCGTGCCCCAGGCTTGTGGCCACCTGGTGGGTCCCCTCTGGTATTTTCTTCGCCCAATATTTTTCATATATTCCAAAATATTGTCCATAAATTTTTAGGACTTTTGGAGTTGTGCAGCATAGCTCTCTTAGATTTGCCCCCTTTCCAATCCAGAATTCCTGCTGCCAGCATTCTCCCTCTTCATGTAAACCTTGTAAACCTTGTAAAATAAGAGAGAAAAGGCATAAGTATTGTAACATCATGTGTAATTACAGCCCATAATGCAACAAATATCAATATAAAAGCATGATGCAAAATGGACGTCTCAACTCCCCCAAGCTTAGACCTTGCTTGACCTCAAGCGAAAGCCGAAATTGATAATCATATCCACATGTTTAGAGATAGAGGTGTCAATAGAATAAAATACGGACATGAGAGCATCATGATCATCTTTAGAATAGCAACATATATTGTCTATAATTTCTTATGCTAAAGTAACAATTTGTTCAAAAGGTAAAGTATGAACCAGAAACTTTATTTGATACTAACAAACTATGATCTCAATCATTGAAGCCACTGCAATTTATCATAATACCGGAAAGAGTCAATATAAGAGCTTTTGTATAGAAATTCCACATACTCAACCTTTTAGTCTTTTATAATTGCTAACACTCACGCGATACTTATGGGTTTAAAGCCTCAGTTGGACACAGACAAAGATAGGGGCTTATAGTTCACCATGGCTATCGCCCACGAAGGGTCCACGAAGAAGCAACCTTGTCTATCCCACCATGGCTATCGCACACGAAGGACTTGCCTCACTCGTGTAGATCTTCACGAAGTAGGCGATCTCCTTGCCTTTTACAAACTCCTTGAATCAACTCCACAATCTTGTGAGAGGCTCCCAAGTGACACCTAACCATTCTAGAGGACACCACTCTCCAAAAGGTAATAGATGGTGTGTTGATGATGAACTCCTTGCTCTTGTGCTTCAAATGATAGTCTCCCCAACACTCAACTCTCTCACACAGATTTGGCTACTGTGGAAAGATGATTTAAATGGAAATCAACTTGGGGAATGCTAGAGATCAAGATTCTTGTGGTTGGATTGGAATGTCTTGGTCTCAACACATGAGTAGGTGGCTCTCTCTCAGAAAATGAGTAGTGGAAGTGTAGGCACGTTCTGATGGCTCTCTCTTGAATGGAGATGGTGGTGGAGGGGTATATATATAGCCTCCACACAAAATCCAACTGTTACACACATTTGACACAACTCGGTCAGACCAAAAATATGAACTCGGTGAGACCAATTAAGTTCGAAATGTGAATGTTAGGAATCTCGGTGGGACCGACATGATCAACTCGGTGGGACCGATGTGCTAGGGCTAGGGCAAAACCTCATCTCAGTGAGACCGATTGCATGAACTCGGTGAGATTGATTTCAGCAAGGATCAAACAGGGAGTTGGTCAAGCAAACTCGGTGGGATTGATTGCACATTTCGGTGAGACCAAAATAATTACAACAGGCAACAGAGAGTTTGCAAGGCCATCTTGGTGAGACCGAGATCCATATCGGTGAGACCGAATTGTCTAGGGTTTCTGGCAGTGACTATGTCAACTGAACTTGGTGGCGCCGGATAGATAAAATCGGGTGGGCCGAGTTTGACTTTAGATTTTGGACATATGTGTAAATGAGAAAGTGGCTAAGAGTTTTGGAGCAATATCACTACGCACTTTGAGCAAGTAGACCATTAAGATCCACCTCATCCCCTTTTAATAGTATTGGCTTCCCTATAGACTTGATGTGATCTTGGATCACTAAAATGAAAATGAAGAGTCTTGAGCTTTTGCCAATCTTTTTCCTTAGCATTTTGAAGGGGTTCCACATCCTCTTGTCCTTGCCATGCCATTGCTGAACTGATCTAAAATATACTAGATAAAGGTATTAGTCCAACAAGATATATGTTGACATTAATTACCAAAATCACCCAGGGAGAACTTGTGCTTTCAGTCTCCCCCTTTTTGGTAATTGATGACAACATACATCAAAGCTTTAGATAAAAAGATACGAAGAGTAACATGTAAACCTTTGGAAAGACATGTAACATGCATAGGCCCCCCCTACATGTGTGTGATACGTCTCCAACGTATCTATAATATTTGATTGTTCCATGCTATTATATTATCTATTTTTGATGTTTAATAGGCATTATATGTTATTTTATATTATTTTTGGGACTAACCAATTAACCGAGAGCCCAGTGGCAGTTTCTGTTTTTTTTGCCTATTTTAGAGTTTCGCAAAAAAGGAATACCAAACGGAGTCCAAACGGAATGAAACTTTCGCGATGATCTTTCTTGGACCAGAAGGAAACCGGAAGACTTGGATATGAAGTCGGAGACGCAACAAGGTGGCCACGAGGTAGGAGGGCGCGCCCCCTACCTTGTGGGCCCCTCGTGAGTCTCCTGACCTAGCTCCTTCGCCTATATATACTCTTATACCATGAAAACATCCAGGGGAGCCACGAAACCACTTTTGCACTGCCACAACCTTCTGTACCCATGAGATCCCATCTAGGGTCCTTTTTCGGCGTCCTGTCGGAGGGGGATTCGATCACAGAGGGCTTCTACATCAACACCATTGCCTCTCTGATGAAGAGTGAGTAGTTTGCCAGAGACCTACGGGTCCATAGCTAGTAGCTAGATGGCTTCTTCTCTCTCTTTGATTCTCAATACCATGTTCTCCTCCATGTTCTTGGAGATCTATTCGATGTAATATTCTTTTGCGGTGTGCTTGCCGAGATTCGATGAATTGTGGATTTATGATCAGATTATCTATGAATATTATTTGGTTCTTCTCTGAATACTTATATGCATGATTTGATATCTTTGCGAGTCTCTTCGAATTACAGATTTAGTTTGGCCTACTAGATTGATCTTTCTTGCAATGGGAGGAGTGCTTAGCTTTGGGTTCAATCTTGTGGTGTCCTTTTCCTAGTGACAGTAGGGCCAGCAAGGCACGTATTGTATTGTTGAAATCGAGGATAAAATATGGGGTTTTCATCCTATTGCTTGAGTTAATGCCTCTACACCATGTCATCTTACTTAATGCGCTACTCTGTTCTTTATGAACTTAATACTCTAGATGCAGGCAGGAGTCGGTCGATGTGTGGAGTAATAGTAGTAGATGCAGAATTATTTCGGTCTACTTGACACGGATGTGATGCATATGTTCATGATCATTGCCTTAGATATCGTCATAACTTTGCGCTTTTCTATGAATTGGTCGACATTAATTTGTTCACCCACCATAATATTTGCTATCTTGAGAGAAGCCACTAGTGAAACCTATGGCCCCTGGGTCTCTTTTCCATCATATAAGTTCTCTTTTACATCATACTAGTTTGCGATCTACTATTTTGCAATCTTTTACTTTACGATCTATAAACCAAAAATACAAAAAATATTTATTTTACCGTTTATCTAGCTCTATCAGATCTCACTTTTGCAAGTAACCGTGAAGGGATTGACAACCCCTTTATCACGTTGGGTGCAAGTTGTTGACTGTTTGTGCAGGTATTCGGTGACTTGTGCATTGTCTCCTACTGGATTGATACCTTGGTTCTCAAACAGAGGGAAATACTTACGCTACTTTGCTGCATCACCCTTTCCTCTTCAAGGGAAAACCCATCGCAAGCTCAAGAGGTATCAAGAAGGATTTCTAGTGCCATTGCCGTGGAGATCTACGTCAAGTCAAGCCATACCAAGTACCCATCATAAACTCTTCTCTCTTGCATTACATTATTCGCCATTCGCCTCTCGTTTTCCTCTCCCCCACTTCTAAAACGATTTTCAAAAACCTTTGCCTTTTTCTTCGCCCCTCTTCCGTTCATTTTATTCGCTTGCCTCTTGTGTGCTCGTTTGTTAGATTGGTTTGTTGCCACTATGTCTGAAATTGGGGAGATTATTGCTGAAAAGGATAGAGTAACGATGGGCGGAACTTTGATGCTTTTGATAATACTAATCCTCATGAAGAACCTACTATTTTGCACACTAAAAAGTTCCGCATTGGTAGTGGTAATATTATTGAAAAAGGGGTTATTCAAGATTTCTTTACTTGTGTTGGTGCTTTACCCACTATGGGTGGTTCTATTATCCATAAAACTAGTAGTCTTACGAACGCTATATCTTTGCTCGTAGTTGAACTTGAAAGACAATCTATTCACATGCATCCTTCCATACAAAGAATCTTTCTAGAGTTTTCTAATATCGATCATTCTTCTGTTAAGCGTGCAGCTACCATCTTTCTAGCACATGAGTTTAGATTTATAATGAAAGAGGCTAATGAATTTTTTGTGCATTACAGGGTGGACGCTGATCGTCCTCCCATAGAAGCAATTCTCTTTAACCAAGAAGACATAATGCATTTACGATCCTTAGATCATGTTGCTTATAATGAAAATTTAAGAAAGAGGGTTCCTACCGATGTTCTAGTTGATAGAATTTCCAAACTTAACGATGATTTTGCTATTTAGAACAACAAGTTGGGTTTCTCTCTTGAACAAAAGCTCATGACTTTTTGCCAAAAGAATGCTTATAATGATGAGTTTGTTGTATAATATGAAGGGCTAAAGGAGGAACTTATTCCTCCCGAGCTTGATCTTGGGGATTTCTGTCCCGTTAAATTTAGCCCTTTTGATTACTTTTTCTTGCCACAAAGTAAACTTGCTGCTGAATGTAGAGAGTATGAGATGAGTTTTCGAGATTTGCCCTATCATTATTATGGCGATACCTAGATCTATTCGTGTTTTTATGCCTAGCTAAGGACAATAAACGATAGCGCTTGTTGGGAGCAACCCAATTTTATTTTTGTTCTTTGCTTTTTGTTTCTGTTTAGTAATAAATAATCCATCTAGCCTCAGGTTATATGTGGTTTTATGTTTTAATTAGTGTTTGTGCCAAGTGAAACCTTTAGGATAGCTTACGGTGATAGTTGTGTTGATCCTGCTGAAAATCAGAAACTTTTGCACTTAGTAAATTAGTTTGGAAAATTCACAGAAACGTGCTTTTGATCTGATTCTTTTTTCTCTGGATTAGTACACAAATTTCTCAGGGTTTCATAATTTTTATGGAGTTTTGGTGTTACAGAAGTATTTGAGAGTTACAGAGTACTACAGACTGTTCTGTTTTTGACAGATTCTGTTTTTCGCGTGTTGTTTGCTTATTTTGATGAATCTATGGGTAGTATCGGGGGTATGAACCATGTAAAAGTTGGAATACAGTTGATATTACACCAACATAAATAAAGAAGGAGTTTGCGACAGTACCTTAAAGTGGTGATTTATTTTCTTATACTAACGGAGCTCATGAGATTTTCTCTTGAGTTTTGTGTTCTGAAGTTTTTTCAAGTTTTGGGTAAGGATTTGATGGACTATGGAATAAGGAGTGGCAAGAGACTAATCTTGGGGATGCCCAAGGCACCCCAAGGTAATATTAACGGACAACCAAAAGCCTATGCTTGGGCATGCCCCGGAAGGCGTCCCCTCTTTCGTCTTCATCTATCGGTAACTTTACTTGAGGCTATATTTTTATTCACCACATGATATGTGTTTTGCTTGGAGCATCTTGTATGATTTGAGTCTTTGATTTTTAGTTTACTGCAATCATCCTTGCTGTAAACACCTTTTGTGAGAGACACGCATGAATCGTGATTTATTAGAATACTCTATGTGATTCACTTATATCTTTTGAGCTAAGCAATATTGCTCTAGTGCTTCACTTATATCTTTTTAGAGCACAACGGTGGCTTTATTTTATAGAAATTGTTGAACTCTCATGCTTCACTTAAATTATTTTGAGTGTCTTTTAGAACAGCATGGTAATTTGCTTGGGTTATAAAACTAGTCCTAATATGACGGGCATCCAAGAGGGATATAATAAAAAAATCATATGAAGTGCATTGAATACTATGAGAAGTTTGATTCTTTATGATTGTTTTGAGATATGAAGATGGTGATATTAGAGTCATGCTAGTGGAGTAATTCTGAATTTTAGAAATACTTGTGTTCATGTTTGTGAGTCCCGTAGCATGCACGTATGGTGAACTGTTGTGTGACAAATTTGAAGCATGATATCTCTTTGATTGTCATCCTTTGTTTTGAGCTCGGGATCGCGTGATGGTTAACTCCTACCAACCCTTCCCCTAGGAGCATGCGTGTAGTTCTTGGTTTTGATGACTTGTAGATTTTTGCAATAAGTATGTGAGTCTTTATGACTAATGTTGAGTCCGTGGATTATACACACTCTCACCCTTTCACCACTGCTAGCCTCTCTTGTGCCATGCAACTTTCGCCGGTACCATACACCCACCATATACCTTCTTCAAAACAACGGCCATACCTACCTATTATGGCATTTCCATAGCCATTCTGAGATATATTACCATGCAATTTTCCACCGTTCTATTTATTATGACACGCTTCATCATTGTCATATTGCTTTCATGATCATGTAATTGAAATCGTATTTGTGGCAAATCCACCTTTCATAATTCTTTCATACTTGTCACTCTTGATTTATTGCACATCCCGGTACACCGACGGAGGCATTCACATAGAGTCATATTTTGTTCTAAGCATTGAGTTGTAATTTTTCGAGTTGTAAGTAAATAGAAGTGTGATGATAATTATTATTAGAGCATTGTCCCATGTGAGGAAGAAAAAGGGGAGGCCAAAGAAACCCAAACAAAAAAGGGAGGCCAAAGAAGCCCAAAAAAATGAGAGAGCAAGAGAGAAGGGGCAATGTTACTATCCTTTTTCCACACTTGTGCTTCAAAATAGCACCATGATCTTCATGATAGAGAGTCTCTTATTTTGTCACCTTCATATACTAGTGGGAATTTTTCATTATAGAACTTGGCTTGTATATTCCAATGACGGGCTTCTTCAAATGCCCTAGGTCTTCATGAGCAAGCAAGTTGGATGCACACCCACTTAGTTTCTTTTTTTGAACTTTAATACACTTATAGCTCTAGTGCATCTGTTGCATGGCAATCCCTACTCACTCACATTAATATATATATATATATATATATATATATATATATATATTGATGCACATATCCATAGCCCATTGATACGCCTAGTTGATGTGAGTCTGTCTCCTTATTTTTGTCTTCTCCACAACCACCATTTTATTCCACCTATAGTGTTATGTCCATGGCTCACTCTCATGTATTGCGTGAAAGTTGAAAAAGTTTGAGAATATTAAAGTATGAAACAATTGCTTGGCTAAAAACAGGGTTGTGCATGATTTGAATATTTTGTGTGACGAAGATGGAGCATAGCCAGACTATATGTTTTGTAGGGATAAGCTTTCTTTGGCCATGTTATTTTGAGAAGACATAATTGCTTTGTTAGTATGCTTGAAGTATTACTGTTTTTATGTCAATATTAAACTTTTGTTTTGTAACATCCCAATTTTCAATTTGGATGTTATACATAGATCATCAAATGCATATCATATTTTATTTTGCATTTTTGTTATGATCCTAGAAAGCTTAAGCAACTCAAGGACCCAAGGAGAGAGTTGGAGGTTTCATAAAATTCATATTTGAATTTATTTCAAATTTGAAAAGAGGATAAATTTGATTTTATTATTTTTCTCTCCAATTATTTCAAAAATAAAAATAAATGAGAGAAGATATTATGACTTCTTCAACAGAAGAGAAATATTGGAGAAGAAATTTTAAAATCCAATTATTTGTATTTTATTTGAATTATAGAAAACGTGCATTTTTGAAAATTGCATTTTAGTCCAGAAAAATGTTCATCTTGTCCTAAATATTAGGTTTGGATGATGAAAATTGTTTCTAGAATTTTTAGAATTTTTTATATTTATTTAGGATTTTTATCTACGGTGAAAATTAATTTAAAAAAAGTTTCCTGGACCGAACTCGGCCGAAGCTCAGCCGACCCTTCTGAGCGCCGCCGCCTTCCCGCTCGGGGAGTCCGACCCCGAGCCGCCTCGCGCCGCCGCCGGAGTCCCCTTGGACTCCGGGTCGCCTTGCCCCTCTTCCAAGGCCGCCGCACCCCCTCCCCTTAAATACTGCCCCGCCGCCGCCCTGTCCTCCTCACCCAAGCCGCCGCCACCGCCCGCAGCACCCACCCCCACCACGCCGCCGCCGACTGTTAGCGCTGCCGCCCTGCGTTGCTGCCGCTGCCATCGCCGCACCCGACCGAGCCGCCTAGCATCGCCG
>NC_041387.1:310175948-310209236 GCF_002162155.2 Triticum dicoccoides
CGCACGCACCGCCGCCGCCTCGCCTCGCCGCCGCCGGACCCCGCCGCCCGCCGTTGACCAGTAAGAACCAGCCGGTTCTTACAGTTTTTTTGGTTTCGTCGTTTAGTTTTTAAACTAGTTTTTTTTAGGTTTAGGTTAGATCGGTTTATTTTTATTAGGTTAGTTTATTTAATGAACGTTTGTTCGTTTAGATCTATTAGTGAACATTTTCGTTTGTTAGTTTCTGTTAACGAACGTTCGCGCGGTAGATTTTTCTTTTTTCTTTTATTTTCGGCCAGGGACCTATCCGCGAATAGTTTTATCGCGATTTAGCCCCTGGTCTTAAAACTAGCGTAACTTTTTGCTCGTTAGTCCAAATTAGATGAAACCAGCGCCTAAATCTTCGTAACGATCTCTTCTTTCCGTTGAACCAACTTGAACATGTTTTTGACACTTTACAATTTGGCTTTAGTTCAGATTAGTAAACGATCTTCTTTCGTTCATATCTCGAGTTTCGTTTCTCCGTTTGAGTTGTTTCTTTTTGCAAATCATAGCTAATCACCTATGCCTATTGCAAAGATCTAATCCACATAATAATAATGATGTTAGGTTTTGTTTCTATTTAGTTTAGTCGTTTGCTTGTTTCATGTTTGATTTGGATCTTTTCTTGATTTTGCTCGTTGTTTCGTTTGAGTGATTGCTTATGTATGCTACTGTTTGTCTATGCTAGATTACCCAGAGTGCAAAGCTTGTTACTACGAATCTCTAGAGTTTTCCGCTCGTCAGCAAGGCAAGTTACACTATGATCATACTCTTATATACCCAGTTTTTATTATGCATTGGTTATGCCCTCAAATATTTGCATGAGTAGGATTGGGAACATGTGGTTTCGTTGTAGTACTTGAGGTAGAAACCTAATACCTTTTTGATCACCCTGGGAATATACGTTATGATTTATTATTGCTTAGCCATGCTCGTAGATGGGGATTGGATCATGATTCACATGGAACTTATGAGAGTTGTTAATCCTGGATAACATTAAGGTGGCAACTTTAATACACATCTGGGTGGTTTGGTCGGGGCACCTGGGGAACCCAGTGTTGTTCATTAACTTAAATCCCGGGGTATCTAAGTGATTTTTCCTCGGTTCACCACCCAGGCTCAAAGGGATCATATGATATTTCATGCCTAGAAACTTCTGTGTGTAGCCACAAGCCATTATGGGCTCTGGCATAGTTGAGTAAGTTGTATGAGCTCTCGAAGAGGTGGACTAGGAGATGTAGAGGGAAAGTAGGTATATCAGTCTGCCCGGAGTAGAGAGTTAATGCTTCAGAAATACTATGCCTCGATCATACGATCATGGATGCGGTCAAGTCTTGTGGGGAAAAGTACGCAACCTCTGCAGAGTGTATAAACTAATCATGGTTAGCAGTGTCGCCGGTTATGGACATCTTGAGTATCTGGAATTGGATATTATTGTTGATCTAATCACTCTTTAATTCAATTGAATTGGGTTAATGATGATACTTGTTTAATTGGGATTTTGAGTTGAGGGAACCTTCTCAAATATTGGAACAACCTGGGAGTAGTTTAAAAAATATATTCCTTTGTTTTAGGGAAAAACTAGCTTTATGCAAAATCATAAACTTAGAGCCTCCACCAGCCAAATATTGCATGTAGATATAGTTCTTGCATTCACTGCTTTATAGTGTAACTCGGCCAGCAAATTCAATGTGCTGACCTACACGGCTGCAACGTCTCATGTTGCAGACTACTCAGACGAGGAATAAGGTGCCACTATACCAGAAGAGGAGCACTAGAAGATCAAAGTCTGTGTACCTGGGAGGACGTTCGTGCCAACAACGGAGCCTATTGATTTCTACCTGGATGCACCAAGCTAGAGTTTAGGAAAGAGCATGGCATCCCATATCTACAAGGAGCTGGAAAACACTATTTACCAAATATGTGGTCGCTGAGACAAAGAATGGGAGATGATTCGTACTAGGAAGGATGGATCAATTGCTGCTTACATTCAGGAGATGGGTGATCACATTCGTCGACAAGAGAATCAATTGTGCTTCAAAATGAAGAAGATCAAGAAGCTGATGAAGAAGAAAAATGAGCTAGAAGAGGAACTCAAGTTTACACGCGATGGATATGAGGAAGAAATTGTCGTACTACTAGAGAAGCATGAAGATCTGAAGAGGAAGCTAGGACTACCAGTGGAGAGTCATAAGAGAGAACTAGCAAAGGAGATTCGTTCGGAGGAATACATCATCTTGGACGACACCGACATAGATAGTGATGCAAATGATGACAGTGATGATCACTATGTTGACGAAGCTGGAGCAGATATCATGGAGTCTTCCTCTGATCAAAATTTCTAGACGACCAACATGTTACTAGTAGTATTCTTCCAAGTAGTTAGCACCGATTGAGTTGTAATCGTAGTTTAGATCGTTGTGTGAACCTTGTGTGTTATTGAATGAAGTGAATTGATTGTGTTTGTCTCATGAGCATATGGGTAGTGAATCTCTCTTAGTCCTTATTCTATTCTGTTTTCTCACCCGTTCTAACCCATCAGATGCCTCCGAGATGTGACAATGGATTTGTGTTCCCACCGGAGCTCACTCAGTTGATCCAGCAGAGATGCGGAGAGGGTGCGCTTTGCCACACATCAGCTTGATGGACCCACAGCATCTTGGAGGGAGAATTTCACCGCCACTTACCCCATTGATACAGTTACATGGGATCAGTTTCAGCAGGAGCTATGAGCATGAAGAAGAGTGAGTTTTGCAACTTGCACCAAGGATGTCGTACAATGGGACAATATGTGGATGAGTTTAGCAAGTTAGCAGCCCCGGATGATGTGGCCACGGATGCTGCCAAGCAAGAGAAGTTTCTTGAGGGACTCAATGATGAGCTGAGTATGCAGTTGATGGTGGCAACATTCAACAACTACCAGGAGTTGGTAGACAGGGCCCTCATGATAGAAGGCAAGCAACATCAGATTGACAATCGCAAGAGGAAGTATGGACAGGGGAGGCATACTTCCGGAGCTCAGCAGAAGCCCCGCTATTCCCCGTACTCGGGAGGACATACTCACAACCATGAAGGCCATAACCATGGAGGTCATGCGCACAATGGAGGAATTTCACACAACCATAGTGGCCCCAAGAATGTCAATGGAAATGGAGGAAGCAGCAGTCAGAACCGTTGCAACACCTCAACACCGGCCAAGAGGGATCTGAGCCACATTATTTGTTTCAAGTGCCAGAAGACCAGACATTATGCCAATGATTGTCCTGAAGCCAATAATGGAAAAGGTAATGGGGGTTCTGCCAAGAATCCCAACCCCTTCACCAAAGGTCATGTGAACCATATTAGTGTGGAGGAGATTGAGGATCAACCCGACGCAGTTATCGGTAAGTTTTTGATTAATGCATTTACCGCACTTGTTCTTTTCGATACTGGTGCGTCACATTCATTCATATCAAGGGGATTTGTGGATAAGTATAAATTTCCAATAGTAGCCCTTAAGTCACCTATATTAGTAAGATCCCTAGGAGCGGAGTATATGTCTAGTAGGGGATGCTCTCAGTTGCCTGTAACCATAGGTAGACATGTTTTCCCCACCGACCTGATTGTTCTGGAGTCACAGGGATTGGATGTGATACTAGGCATGGATTGGCTATCCAAGTTTGAGGGAAACATCGATTGTGCCAGTAAATCAATTCTTCTCACCACCCCGGAAGGAAAGAGGATCAAGTATGTATCCAGGCATGCGCCAAGGAGGACTCAAGTGAATTCCTTATCAGGAGTTGTACAGGAGGAAGTACCAGTGGTGAAGTAATATCCTGACGTATTTCCGGAAGAGTTGCCAGGCATGCCACCAGCTCGAGACATTGAGTTTTTGATTGAGCTATTGCCAGGCAATGGACCTATATCCAAGAGACAGTATCGGATGCAAGCAAAGGATCTGGAGGAAATTAAGAAGCAGATAAAGGAGTTACTGGGGAAAGGTTACATTCGACCAAGTTCATCACCTTGGGGAGCCCCAGTGATTCTAGTGGAGAAGAAGGATGGATCTTTGAGGATGGTTGTTGTTTATCGTGTGCTGAATGAGGTGACGATCAAAAACAAATACCCTCTTCCAGTGATCAATGATTTGTTTGACCAGTTGCAAGGAGCTAAAGTTTTCTCCAAGATCGATCTTCGATCAGGTTATCACCAGTTGAAGATCTGAGAGCAGGATATACCTAAGACAGCTTTTACCACGAGGTATGGGCTAAGTGAGTATAAAGTTATGTCATTTGGTTTGACTAATGCCTCTTTCCTATTTCATGAGTATGATGAACAAGGTGTTTGTGGAGTTTTTGGATAAATTTGTCGTGGTGTTCATTGATGACATATTGGTCTACTCAAAGAATGAAGAGGAACATATGGAGCATTTGCGTTTGGTTCTTGGGAACCTCAAAGAACATCAGTTGTATGCCAAGTTCAGCAAATGTGAGTTTTGGTTAAAGGAAGTTGGATTTCCTGGACACGTTATATCCGGAGAAGGAATAGCAGTAGACCCTACCAAGGTTGCTTCTGTCACTAAATGGTTGGCACCCACCTAAGTGGGAGAGATCAGAAGTTTCTTGGACTCGCAGGTTATTACTGGAGGCTTATTGAGAATTTCTCCAAGATTGCAAAGCCCATGACAGAGTTATTGAAGAAGGACACCAAGTTTAAATGGATTGAGGATTGTGAGGCCAGTTTTCAAGAGTTGAAGAAACGTTTGGTCACAGCCCTAGTGATGATTCTCCCAGACCAACGCAAGGACTTCCAAGTGTATTTCGACACTTCACGTCGAGGACTTGGAGGTGTGCTTATGTAGGAAGGAAGAGTTGTTTCATATGCCTCATGACAGCTTCAACCTCATGAGTTGAATTATGCTACGCATGATGTGGAGTTAGCAGCCGTAGTGCATGCGCTCAAGACATGGAGGCTCTTTCTCATCGGAAACCGTTGTGATGTATACACGGATCATAAGAGTTTGAAATACATCTTCATGCAGAAGAAGTTAAACCTCAGGCAAAGGAGATGGTTGGAGCTCATCAAGGATTATGATAAGAGATTGCATTATCTTTCAGGAAAGGCCAACATCATAGCAGATGCATTCAGCCGCAAGAGTTATGTTAACATGCTCATAACTGGAGGATTACCAAAGGAGTTAGCAGACGACCTTCGAGAGCTATGCTTGGAGATAGTTCTGAGAGGTGATGTTGCAGGATTGGAAATTCAGTCCAGTTTGTTAGGTAAGAACAGGGAAGCCCAGAAGACGGACAAGGAGATTGCTGAGATAAAGGAAAGGATGAGTAAAGGAAAGGCTAAAGGATTTCGTGAGGATGAGCACGACACTTTATGGTTTGAGGATCGTATATATGTGCCTAATGACACTGAGATCAGGAAGTTGATCCTTTAGGAGGCTCATGATTCGCCTTACTCGATTTACCCAGGTAACACCAAGATGCACCTGGATTTGAAGGAAAGTTTCTGGTGGTTAGGAATGAAGAAGGATATTGCCGAGTATGTAGTAGTATGCGATATATGTCAGAGAGTTAATGCAGAGCATCAGAAGCCAGCATGATTGCTACAGCCATTGCCGATACCCGAATGGAAGTGGGATAAACTTGGCATGGATTTTATCACTGGATTACCCAGGACTCATTCTGGCTATGACTCTATCTGGGTTGTAGTTGATCGCCTAACGAAAGTAGCCCATTTCATCCCAGTGAAGGCAAGTTATACGAGTGCTAAGTTGGCAAAGATATACATGACCAGGATCGTATGTCTACATGGAGTTCCGAGGACCATCGTACCAGATAGAGGAACATAGTTTACGTCAAAGTTTTGGAATTAGTTGCATGAAACTTTGGGTACCAGGCTAGAGTTTAGTATAGCCTTTCATCCACAGACAGATGGACAGACCGAGAGAGTCAATCAGATTCTGGAGGACATGTTGAGAGCTTGAGCGCTAGATTATGGATCTAGTTGGGATGACAGTTTACCCTATGCAGAGTTGTCTTATAACAACAATTATCAAGCTAGTTTGAAGATGGCCCCTTTCGAAGCATTATACGGAATGAGGTGCAGGACACCGTTATCGTGGGATGAAGTTGGAGATCGACAATTGTTCGGACCAGACTTAATCAGAGATTTTGAGGAGAAGGTTAAGTTGATTCGAGAGAGACTCAAGGTAGCCCAGTCAAGGCAGAAGTGTTATGCGGATACTAAACGAAAGGAGATAGTCTACAAAGTCGGAGACAGAGCATATATTTGTGTGTCCCCACTTCGAGGATTTAAACGTTTTGGAGTCAAGGGAAAGCTAGCACACCGTTTTGTGGGACCATACAGTGTTTTGGAACGCATGAGAGAAGTTGCGTACAAGTTGGAATTGCCTGAAGGATTGTCAGGAGTTCATGATATGTTTCGTGTTTCCCAACTGAAGAAGTGCCATGCCGAGATGGTCGATATTCATCTCAGAGATACAGTGCCACTAGAAGCAATTCAGTTGGATAGTGATCTGACCTATGAAGAGAAGCCAGTCAAGATTCTCGAGTTTTCTAGCCGAGTTAATCGCAGAAAGGTTATCAAGTTTTGCAAAGTTCAGTGGAGACACCATGCCGAGGAGGAAGACACCTGGGAGCGAGAAGAAGATCTTCGCAAGGACCACCCGAACCTTTTTGCTGACCAACCCAAATCTTGAGGGCGAGATTCGTCTTAAAGGGGGGTAGGTTTGTAACATCCCAATTTTCAATTTGGATGGTATACATAGATCACCAAATGCATATCATATTTTATTTTTCTTTTCGGTTGTGATCCTAGAAATCATAAGGAACTCAAGGACCCAAGGAGAGAGTTGGAGGTTTCACAAAATTCATATTTGAATTTATTTCAAATCTGAAAAGAGGATCAATTTGATAGTATTATTTTTCTCTCCAATTATTTCCAATAACAAAAATAAATGAGAGAAGATAATATGACTTCTTCAACAGAAGAGAAATATTGGAGAAGAAATTTTAAAATCAAATTATTTGTATTTATTAGCTATTTTATTTGAATTAGAGAACGTGCATTTTTGAAAATTGCATTTTAGTCGAGAAAAATGTTCATCTTGTCCTAAATATTAAGTTTGGACAATGAAAATTCTTTCTGGAATTTCTAGAATTTTTTTATATTTATTTAGGATTTTTCTCTATGGCAAAAATTATTTTAAAAAAAGTTTCCCGGACCAAACTGGGCCGAAGCCCAGTCGGCCCGTCCGAGAGCCGCCGCCTTCCCGCTCGGGGAGTCCGACCCCGAGCCGCCTCGCGCCGCCTCCAGAGACCCCTTGGACTCCGGGTCGCCTTGCCCCTCCTCCAAGGCCGCCGCACCCCCTAACCTTAAATACCACACTGCCGTCGCCCTCTCATTCTCACCCAAGCCGCCGCCGCTGCCCGCAGCACCCACGGCCGCCGCACCGCCGCCCTGCGCTGCTGCCGCTGCCGCCGCCGCCCCCGACTACGCCGCCTAGCACCGCCGCCTGCCGCACGCGCCGCTGGCGCCTCACCTCGCCGCCGGATCCCGCCGCTCGCCGTTAACCGGTAAGAACCGGTCGGTTCTTACTGTTTTTTCGAATTTGTCGTTTAGTTTTTAGATCGTTTTTTCGGTTTAGGTTAGATATGTTTATTTTTATTAGGTTATTTATTTAACGAACGTTCGTTCGTTTAGATCTGTTTGTGAATGTTTTCGTTTGTTAGTTTCTATTAACGAACATTCGTGCGGTAGATTTTTCTTTTTTGTTTTATTTTCGGCAAGGGGCCTATCCGCGAATAGTTTTATCACGATTTTACCCCTGATCTTAAAACGAGCGTAACTTTTTGCTCGTTAGTCCAAATTAGATGAAACCAGCGCCTAAATCTTCGTAACAATCTCTTCTTTCCAGTTAACAAACTTGAACATGTTTTTGACACTTTAAAATTTGACTTTAGTTCAGATTAGTAAACGATCTTGTTTCGTTCGTACCTCGAGTTTCGTTTCTCCATTTGAGTTGCTTCTTTTTGCAAATCGTAGCTAATCACCTATGCCTACTGCTAAGATCTAATCCACATGATAATAATGCTGTTAGGTTTTGTTTTCTTTTTAGTTTAGTCATTTGCTTGTTTCGTGTTTGATTTGGATCTTTTCTCGATTTTTCTCGTTGTTTCGTTTGAGTGATTGCTTATGTATGCTATTGTTTGTCTATGCTAGATTATCCGGAGTGTGAAGCTTGTTACTACGAATCTCTAGAGTTTTCCGCTCGTCAGCAAGGCAAGTTACACTTTGATCATACTCTTCTATACCCAGTTTTTACTATGCATTAGTTATGCCCTCAAATATTTGCATGAGTAGGATTGGGAACATGTGGTTTGGTTGTAGTACTTGAGGTTGGAATCTAATACCTTTTGATCACCCCGGGAATATATGTTATGCTTTATTATTTCTTAGCCATGCTCGTAGACGGGGATTGGATCGTGATTCACATGGAAGTTATGAGAGTTGTTAATCTTGGATAACATTAAGGTGGCAACTTTAATACACATCTGGGTGGATTGGTTTGGGCACCTGGGATCCCAGTGTTGTCCATTAAGGGAAATCCCAGGGTATCCGTGTGATTTTCCTTGGTTTGGAACCCAGGCTCAAAGGGATCATATGATATTTCATGCCTAGAAACTTCCGTGTGCAGCCACAAGCCATTATGGACTCTGGCATAGTTGAGTAAGTTGTATGAGCTCTCGAAGAGGTGGACTAGTAGATGTAGATGGAAAGTAGGTGTACTGGTCTGCCCGGAGTAGAGAGTTAATGCTTCAGAAGAACTATGTCTCGATCATTCGATCATGGATGCGGTCGAGTCTTGTGGGGAAAAGTGCGCAACCTCTGTAGAGTGTATAAACTAATCATGGTTAGCCGTGTCCCCGGTTATGGACATCCTGAGTATCTGGAATTGGATATTATTGTTGATCTCATCACTCTTAAATTAAATTGAATTGGGTTAATGATGATACTTGTTTAATTGGGATTTTGAGTTGGGGGAACCTTCTCAAATATTGGAACAACCTGGGAGTAGTTTAAATTAATTTATTCCTTTGTTGTAGGGAATAACTAGCTTTATGCAAAATCATAAACTTAGAGCCTCCACCAGCCAAGTATTGCATGTAGATATAGTTCTTGCATTGATTGCTTTACAATGTAATTCTGCCGGCATATTCAATGTGCTGACCTACACGGCTGCTACGTCTCATGTTGCAAACTACTTAGACAATGAATAAGGTGTGATAGGTCGTTATCTTGCACTCAGCTATGCCGTTGGAGTTGATGGACTCATTTACCTTCAAAGCTTCCGCAGTTATTTATATTAGATGGCCTTCAGCCATATATTTTTGTGTAATCATACTCTTTATGAGGACTCAATGTAATAAGTGTGCGATTGAACTCTGTCATAATTCCTCAAATACTATGTGTGTCAGCATTACCGATCCAGGGATGACACTTCAGCACAGAGACTTCGGTCCATTTGGATTGTGGTCCCTACGCGATGGTATCAGAGCACACGCTGACTGTAGGACTCGATGTAATAAGTGTGTGATTGAACTCTGTTATAATTCCTCAAGTACTGTGTGTGTAAGCATTACCGATCCAGGGATGACACTTAAGCACAGAGACTTCGGTCCATTTGGATCATGGTTGCTACAAGATGGTATCACAGCACACGCTGACTATAGGACGCGACCACTAGAATAAGCCACAGGAATTCTCTGCTTTGCTCATTTCTAATTCTCCTCTATTTCTACTCTATAGATGGCGGACCCCAGGAACAAGTTCACTCAGCCGGATGACGACACCCCTTTCGGACGACACTTGAAGGAAGTCACTATGTACCTGAACATCGGACTACCAAGCTTCGAGGGGACTTTCTCTGCAACTGTACCAGAAGAGGAGCGCTGGAAGATCAAAGTCTGTGTAACCGGGTTGACGTTCGCGCTAACAACGGAGCCTATTGATTTCTACCTGGATGCACCAAGCTGGAGTATAGGAAAGAGCATGGCATCCCATATCACCTTTGGACACATATGTGAGGTGTATCACAAGGAGCTAGAAAACACTATTTACCATATATGTTGCCGCCAAGATGAAGAATGGGAGCTCATTCATACCAGGAAGGATGGATCAATTGCTGCTTACATTCAGGAGATGGCTGATCACATTCGCCGACAAGAGAATCAAGTGTGCTTCAACATGAAGAAGATCAAGAAGCTGATGAAGAAGAACAATGAGCTAGAAGAGGAACTCAAGTTTACACGTGATGGATATGAGGAAGAAATTGTCGTACTACTGGAGAAGCATGAAGATCTGAAGTGGAAGCTAGGGCTACCAGTGGAGAGTCATAAGCGAGAACCAGCGAAGGAGATTCGTTTGGAGGACTACGTCATCTTGGACGACACCACACGGACAGTGATGCAAATGATGACAGTGATGATGACTATGTTGACGAAGCTCGAGCAAATATCATGGAGTCTTCCTCTGATCAAAATTTCTAAACGACCACCATGTTACTAGTAGTATTCTTCGAGGTAGTTAGCACCGATTGAGTTGTAATTGTAGTTTAGATTGTTGTGTGAACCTTGTGTGTTATTGAATGAAGTGAATTGATTGTGTTTGTCTCATGAGCATATGGGTAGTGAATCTCTCTTAGACCTAATTCTATTCTGTTTTTTCACCCCTTCTAACCCATCAGATGCCTCCGAGACGTGATAATGGATTTGTGTTCCCACTGGAGCTCACTTAGTTGATCCAGTAGCAGAATGCCTTGATGAAGATGCTAGTTCAGAACCAGAACCAAGGCAACAACAACAACTACAACAACCCACCGCCACAACCCCCTGTTGACAACCTAGCCCGTTTTCTGAGGTTGAATCCGTCGGTGTTCTCTAGCAGCACCAATTCGATTGTTGTAGATAATTGGCTCCACAAGATTGGAAGAGAGCTGGCCACTGTACTATGCACCGATGCGGAGAGGGTGCGCTTTGCCGCACATCAACTTGATGGACCCGCAACATCTTTGTGGGAGAATTTCACCGCTACTTACCCCATTGATACAGTTACATGCGATCAGTTTCATCAGGCTTTCCGCATTGCCCATGTTTCAGCAGGAGCTATGAGCATGAAGAAGCGCGAGTTTCACAACTTGCACCAATGAGGTCGTATAGTGGGACAATATGTGGATGAGTTTAGCAAGTTAGCTTGCTATGCCCCGGATGATGTGGCCACAGATGCCGCCAAGCAGGAGAAGTTTCTTGAGGGACTCAATGATGAGTTGAGTATGTAGTTGATGGTGGCAACATTCAACAACTACCAGGAGTTGATAGACAGGGCCCTCGTGATAGAAGGCAAGCAACATTAGATTGACAATCGCAAGAGGAAGTATGGACAGGGGAGGCATACTTCTAGAGCTCAACAGAAACCCCGCTATTCCCCGTACTCAAGAGGACATACTCACAACCATGAAGGCCATAACCATGGAGGTCATGCGCACAATGGAGGAAGTTCGCACAACCACAATGGCCCCCAGAATGGCAATGGGAATGGAGGAAGCAGCAGTCAGAATCGTTCCAACACCTTAACACCAGTCAAGAGGGATCTGTGCCACATTACTTGTTTCATGTGCCAGAAGACCGGACAATATGCCAATGATTGTCCTAAAGCCAATAATGGAAATGGCAATGGGGGTTCTGCCAAGAAGCCCAACCCCTTCACCAAAGGTCATGTGAACCATGTCAGTGTGGAGGAGATTGAGGATCAACCCGACGCAGTTGACGGTAAGTTTTTGATTAATGCATTAACCGCACTTGTTCTTTTCGATACCGGTGCATCGCATTCATTCATATCAAGGGGATTTGTGTATAAGTAAAAATTGCCAATAGTAGCCGTTAAGTCACCTATGTTAGTAAGTTCCCTAGGAGCAGAGTATATGGCTAGTAGGGGATGCTATCAGTTGCTAGTAACCATCAGTAGACATGTTTTCCCCACCGACCTGATTGTTGTGGAGTCATAGGGATTGGATGTGATACTAGGCATGGATTGGCTATCCAAATTTGAGGGAAACAATGATTGCACCAGTAAATCAATTCTTCTCAGCACACCTGAAGGAAAGAGGATCAAGTATGTATCCAGGCATGCACCAAGGAGGACTCAAGTGAATTCCTTATTAGAAGTTATACAGGAGGAAGTACCAGTGGTGAAGGAATATCCCGACGTATTTCTAGAAGAGTTGCCAGGCATGCCACCAGCTCGAGACATTGAGTTTTTGATTGATCTATTGCCAGGCACCGGACCTATATCCAAGAGACCGTATCGGATGCCCGCAAAGGATCTTGAAAAAATTAATAAGCAGATAAAGGAGTTACTGGGGAAAGGTTACATTCAACCAAGTTCATCACCTTGGGGAGCCCCAGTGCTTCTAGTGGAGAAGAAGGATGGATCTTTGAGGATGGTTGTTGATTATCGTGCGCTGAATGAGGTGATGATCAAAAACAAATACCCTCTACCGATGATCAATGATTTGTTTGACCAGTTGCAAGGAGCTAAAGTTTTCTCCAAGATCGATCTTTAACCAGGTTATCAGTAGTTGAAGATCCGAGAGCAGGATATACCTAAGACAGCTTTTACCACGAGGTATGGGCTAAATGAGTATACAGTTATGTCATTTGGTTTGACTAATGCCCTGCCTATTTCATAAGTATGACGAACAAGGTGTTCATGGAGTTTTTGGATAAATTTGTCGTGGTGTTCATTGATTACATATTGGTCTACTTGAAGAATGAAGAGGAACATACGGAGCATTTGTGTTTGGTTCTTGAGAAGCTCAGAGAACATCAGTTGTATGCCAAGTTCAGCAAATGTGAGTTTTGGTTAAAGGAAGTTGGATTTCCCGGACATGTTATATCCGGAGAAGGAATAGCAGTAAACCCTACAGAGGTTGTTTCTATCACTAAATTGTTGGCACCCACCTCAGTGCGAGAGATCAGAAGTTTTTTTGGACTCGCAGGTTATTACCGGAGGTTTATTGAGAATTTCTCCAAGATTGCAAAGCCCATGATAGAGTTATTGAAGAAGCACACCAAGTTTAAATGGACTGAGGATTGTGAGGCCAGTTTTCAAGAGTTGAAGAAACGTTTCGTTACATCCCGAGTGCTGGTTCTCCCAGACCAACGCAAGGATTTCCAAGTGTATTGCGACGTTTCACGTCGAGGACTTGGAGGTGCGCTTATGTAGGAAGGAAGAGTTGTTTCATATGCCGCAGGACATCTTCGACCTCATGAGTTGAATTATGCTACGCATGATTTGGAGTTAGCAGCCGTAGTGCATGCGCTCAAGATAAGGAGGCACTTTCTCGTCGGAAACCATTGTGATGTATACACGGATCATAAGAGTTTGAAATACATCTTCACACAGAAGGAGTTAAACCTCAGGCAAAGGAGATGGTTGGATCTCATAAAGGATTATGATATGAGATTGCATTATCATCCAGGAAAGGCCAATGTCATAGCAGATGCGTTGAGCCGCAAGAGTTATGTTAACACGCTCATAACCAGAGGATTACCGAAGGAGCTAGCAGACGACCTTCGTGATCTATGCTTGGACATAGTCCCGAGAGGTTATGTTGCAGCATTGGAAATTCAGTCCACTTTGGTGAGTAAAATAAGGGAAGCCTAGAAGATGGACAAGGAGATTGCTGAGGTAAAGGAAAGGATGAGTAAAGGAAAGGCTAAAGTATTTCGTGAGGATGAGCACGACACTTTATGGTTTGAGGATCGTATATATGTGCCTAATGACCCTGAGATCAGGAAGTTGATCCTTTAGGAGGCTCATGATTCGCATTACTCGATTCACCCAGGCAACAGCAAGATGCACCTGGATTTGAAGGAAAGTTTCTGGTGGATAGGAATGAAGAAGGATATTGCCGAGTATGTAGTAGTATGCGATATATGTCATAGAGTTAAGGGAGAGCATTAGAAGCCAGCAGTATTGCTACAGCCATTGCCGATATCCGAATGGAAGTGGGGTAAACTTGGCATGGATTTTATCACTGGATTACCCAGGACTCGTTCTGGCTATGACTCTATCTGGGTTGTAGTTGATCGCCTGACGAAAGTATCCCATTTCATCCCGGTGAAGACAAGTTATACAAGTGCTAAGTTGGCAAAGATATACATGACCAGGATCGTATGTCTGCATTGAGTTCCGAGGACCATCGTATCAGATAGAGGAACACAGTTTACTTCAAAGTTTTGGAATCAGTTGCATGAAACTTTGGGTGCCAGGCTAGAGTTCAATATGGCCTTTCATCCACAGACAGATGGACAGACCAAGAGAGTCAATCAGATTCTGGAGGACATGTTGAGAGGTTGTGTGCTAGAATATGGATCTAGTTGGGATGACAATTTTGCCCTATGCAGAGTTCTCTTATAAAAACAGTTATCAAGCCAGTTTGAAGATGGCCCCTTTCGAAGCTTTGTACGAAAGAAGGTGCAGGACACCGTTATCGTGGGATGAAGTTGGAGATCGACAGTTGTTCGGACCAGACTTAATCAGAGATTCCGAGGACAAGGTTAAGTTGATTCGAGACAGACTCAAGGTAGCCCAGTAAAGGTAGAAGAGTTATGCAGGTACTAAACGCAAGTAGATAGTCTACAAAGTTGGAGACATAGCATATCTTTGTGTGTCCCCACTTCGAGGAGTTAAACATTTTGGAGTCAATGGAAAGCTAGCACCATGTTTTGTGGGACCATACAGAGTTTTGGAACGCATGGGAGAAGTTGCGTACAAGTTGCAATTGCCCGAAGGATTGTCAGGAGTTCTTGATGTGTTTCATATTTCCCAGCTGAAGAAGTGCCTCGCCGAGATGGCCGATATTCCTCTGAGAGATACAGTGCCACTGGAAGCAATTCAGTTGGATAGTGATCTGACCTATGAAGAGAAGCCAGTCAAGATTCTCGAGTTTTCTAGCCAAGTTACTCGCAGAAAGGTTATCAAGTTTTTCAAAGTTCAGCGGAGCCACCATGCCGAGGAGGAAGCCACCTGGGAGCGAGAAGAAGATCTTCGCAAGGACCACCCGAACCTTTTTGCTGACCAACCTGAATCTCGAGGGCGAGATTCGTCTTAAGGGGGGTAGGTTTGTAACATCCCAGTTTTCAATTTGGATTTTATGCATAGGTCATCAAATGCATATCATATTTCATTTTGCATTTTGGTTGTGATCCTAGAAACCTTAAGCAACTCAAGGAACAAAGGAGAGAGTTGGAGGTTTCACAACATTCATATTTGAATTTATTTCAAATTTGAAAAGAGGATAAATTTGATTTTATTATTTTTCTCTCCAATTATTTCCAATAATAAAAATAAACGAGCGAACATAGTATGACTTCTTCAACAGAAGAGAAATATTGGAGAAGAAACTTTAAAATCAAATTATTTGTATTTTATTTGCTATTCTATTTGAATTAGAAAAACGTGCATTTTTTAAAATTGCATTTTAGTCCAGAAAAATGTTCTTCTTGTCCCAAATATTAGGTTTGGACGACGAAAATTGTTTCTGGAATTTTTAGAAGTTTTTTAATATTTATTTTGGATTTTTCTCAGTGGCAAAAAATTTTAAAAAAAAGTTTCCCGGACCGAACTTGGCCGAAGCCTAGCTGGCCCGTCCGAGCGTCGCCGCCTTCCCGCTCGTGGTCCGACCCCGAGCCGCCTCGCGCCGCCGCCGGAGTCTCCTTGGACTCCGGGTCGCCTTGCCCCTCCTCCAAGGCCGCCGCACCCCCTAACTTTAAATACCGCCCCGCTGCCTTCTCCTCCCCACCCAAGCCGCCGCCGCCACCCACAGCACCCATCGCTGCCACGCCGCCACCGCCTGCTAGCGTCGCCGCCCTGCGCTGCTGCCGCCACCGCCGCCACCCCCGACCGTGCCGCCTAGCACCGCCGCCTGCCGTACGCGCCACCGCTGCCTCACCTCGCCGCCGTAGCCGAGTCGCCGCCGCCAGATCTCGCCGCTCGCCGTTAACCGGTAAGAACCGGCCGGTTCTTACGGTTTTTTTCCGGTTTTGACTTTAGTTTTTAGATCGGTTTTTTTCGGTGTAGCTTGGATCGTTTTTTATTAGGTTAGTTTATTTAACGAGTGTTCACTCGTTTAGATCTGTTAGTGAACGTTTTTGTTCGTTATTTTCTGTTAACGAACGTTCACGCGGTAGATTTTTCTTTTTTGTTTCGGCCAGGGACCTATCCGTGAATAGTTTTATCACGATTTAGCCCCTGATCTTAAAACTATCGTAACTTTTTGCTCGTTAGTGCAAATTAGGTGAAACCAGCGCCTAAATATTCGTAACGATCTCTTATTTCCAGTTAACCATCTTGAACATGCTTTTGACACTTTGAAATTTGACTTTAGTTTAGATCAGTAAACGATCTTATTTCGTTCGTATCTGGAGTTTCGTTTCTCCGTTTGAGTTGTTTCTTTTTGCAAATCGTAGCAAATCACCTATGCCTACTGCTAAAATATAATCCACATGATAATAATGCTATTAGGTTTTTTTATGTTTAGTTTAGTCATTTTCTTGTTTCATGTTTGATTTGGGTCTTTTCTTGATTTTTCTCGTTGTTTCGTTTGAGTTATTGCTTATGTATGCTACTGTTTGTCTATGCAAGATTACCCAGAGTGCGAAGCTTGTTACTACGAATCTCTAGAGTTTTCCGCTCGTCAGCAAGGCAAGTTACACTTTGATCATACTCTTCTATTACCCAGTTTTTACTATGCATTAGTTATGCACTCAAATATTTGCATGAGTAGGATTGGGAACATGTGGTGTGGATGTAGTACTTGAGGTAGGAACCTAATACCTTTTGATCACCCCAAGAATATATGTTATGCTTTATTATTGCTTAGCCATGCTCGTAGACGGGGATTGGATCGTGATTCACATGGAAGTTATGAGAGTTGTTAGTCTTGGATAACATTATGGTGGCAACTTTAATACACATCTAGGTGGATTGGTTGGGGCACCTGGGGAACCCAGTGTTGTCCATTAAGGGAAATCTCGGGGTATCCGTGTGATTTTTCCTTGGTTTGCCACCCAGGCTCAAAGGGATCATATGATATTTCAAGCCTAGAAACTTCCGTGTGCAGCCACAAGCCATTATGGGCTCTGACATAGTTGAGTAAGTTGTATGAGCTCTCGAAGAGGTGGACTAGCAGATGTAGAGGGAAAGTAGGTGTAATGGACTACCCAGAGTAGAGAGTTAATGCTTCAGAAAGATTATGTCTTGATCATCCGATCATGGATGCGGTTGAATCTTGTGGGGAAAAGTGTGCAACCTCTGTAGAGTGTATAAACTAATCATGGTTAGTCGTGTCCCCAGTTATGGACATCTTGAGTATCTGGAATTGGATATTATTGTTGATCTCATCACTCTTTAATTAAATTGAATTGGGTTAATGATGATACTTGTTTAATTGGGATTTTGAGTTGGGGGAACCTTCTCAAATATTTAAACAACCTCGGAGTAGTTTAAATAAATTTATTTGTAGGGAAAAACTAGCTTTATACAAAATCATAAACTTAGAGCCTCCACCAGCCAAATATTGCATGTAGATATAGTTCTTGCATTGATTGCTTTACAGTGTAACTCTGCCAGCATATTCAATGTGCTGACCTACACGGCTGCAATATCTCATGTTACAGACTACTCAAACGACGAATAAGGTGCGATAGATCATTGTCTTGCACTCAGCTATGCCGTTGGAGTTGATGGACTCATTTACCTTTGAAGCTTCCGCATTTATTTAGTTTAAATGGCCTTCAGCCATTTATTTTTGTGTAATCAAACTCTTTATGAGGACTCGATGTAATAAGCGTGTGGTTGAACTAATCATGGTTAGCAGTGTCACCGGTTATGGACATCTTGAGTATCTGGAATTGGATATTATTGTTGATCTAATCACTCTTTAATTCAATTCAATTGGGTTAATGATGATACTTGTTTAATTGGGATTTTGAGTTGAGGGAACCTTCTCAAATATTGGAACAACCTGGGAGTAGTTTAAAAAATATATTCCTTTGTTTTAGGGAAAAACTAGCTTTATGCAAAATCATAAACTTAGAGCCTCCACCAGCCAAATATTGCATGTAGATATAGTTCTTGCATTCATTGCTTTATAGTGTAACTCGGCCAGCAAATTCAATGTGCTGACCTACACGGCTGCAACGTCTCATGTTGCAGACTACTCAGACGACGAATAAGGTGCGATAGGTCGTTGTCTTGAACTCAGCTATGTCATTGGAGTTGATGGACTCATTTACCTTCGAAGCTACAGTTATTTAGTTTAGATGGCCTTCAGCCATATATTTTTGTGTAATCATACTCTTTATGAGGACTCGATGTAATAAGCGTGTGGTTGAACTCTGTTATAATTCCTCAAGTACTATGTGTGTCAGCATTACCGCTCCAGGGATGACACTTAAGCAAAGAGACTTCGGTCCATTCGGATCATGGTCGCTACATGTTTTCAATCATTCGGATCTGAACATTCAGGCCACAATAAAGAAAATTACATGGATAAATATGTTAGGTAGCATTCCACATCAAGAATTCTATTTTTATCATTTACGTACTCGAGGACGAGCAGGAACTAAGCTTGGGGATGCTTGATGCGTCTGCAACATATCTATATTTTTTTTATTGTTCCATGCTATTATATTATCTGTTTTGGATGTTTAATAGGCATTTATATGCTATTTTATATTATTTTTGGGACTAACCTATTAACCGAGAGCCAAGTGTCAGTTTCTGTTTTTTTGCCTATTTTAGAGTTCCACTGAAAAGGAATACCAAATGGAGTCCAGATGGAATGAAACTTTCGACGATGATCTTTCTTGGACCAGAAGGAAACCAGAAGACTTGGAGATGAAGTCGGAGATGCAATGAGGCGGCCACGAGGCGGGAGGGCGCGCCGAGGGGGGTAGGGTGCGCCCCCTACCTCGTGGGCCCCTCATGGGTCTCCTGACCTAGCTCCTTCACCTATATATACTCTTATACCCTGAAAACATCCAGGGGAGCCACGAAACCACTTTCCCGCCGCCGCAACCTTCTGTACCCGTGAGATCCCATCTAGGGTCCTTTTTCGGCATCCTGCCGGAGGGGGATTCGATCATGGAGGGCTTCTACATCAACACCATTTCCTCTCCGATAAAGCGTGAGTAGTTTACCACAGACCTGTGGGTCCATAGCTAGTAGCTAGATGATTTCTTATCTCTCTTTGATTCTCAATACCATGTTCTTTTTGACCGTAAACAGTAGGGGAACCCCCTACTGTGAAAGAATTAAATTAATGATGGTGTAAAGTTACATGGATAATTTACATCTCCATTTTCCCTTTGGGAAAAGGCTAAGAGGCTACTCTAGTGAAGTGATGACAAGAGAAGAGGGATGAGGTTTTTGTGCTTCTCCTTGACCCTATAGGTTAGGAGAGGAAAATTAGACTTGAATCTATTTATCCAAGCTAAACGGGATGGAGCAATTCCCCTAAAGTGTTTATTGTTGTGTTCTTTCCATATACTCCACGCCGCCAAGAGGAAAACTTCCATGAAAAGTGGCCTCCCCCAAGCTTCTTTAGCCATTGAAACCTTGGTTAAGCGTGTCCCCCTTATTGCCATCCAATTCCAAGTGTGGCCCAACATTGTGTGCTGATAGTACATTCAAAGAACAAATGTTCCAAAGTTTCTTCTATGCGTTGTCCATAGAGAATGCAATCATGATTATTCCCGATGTTATAGTGGCGCCGTTTGAGCATATTCCTTGTGTTTAAGTGGACCGATAGTAGTAGCCAACCGAAGACTTTAATCTTCATGGTTGATTTGGATTTCCAAATCCAATGAAAATCTCGATGCCCTTGGATATCTCGAAAGCAGAAAGCATAGTATTTATGAGTGGTATATTCTTTGTCTCCCCTTGTATATGTCCAGATATCATTGTATGGTGCAGCATTCGTCAATACAACTTCCCTGGTGTCCATTTGAATTTGCCTTACTTCATCATATGCTTGTGGAGATAGAGGAAGATGAAATGCTTCATGCACTAACGTGATGGCCAAGAAATCTCTAACCGAGACATCTTCCTCAGTGGCATACAAAAAAGCACGTGGGTATGAATCTGCTAGAATGTCACCACACCAGTCATCTTTCCAAAAGAGGACCGTGCTACCAGTCACTACTTGGACCTTAGTGATCCCATGAAAGATAGGCATGAGTTTGGTTACGTCCCTCCACCAGAACGAGCCGCAAGAGTCTGATGCATGTGGGATCTGGCCTTCATAATATGTGTCCTTAATAAGCTGAACCCAGGGTACGTCCCAATTGTTGTAAAACTTATGAAGAAATTTGAGAAGAAGTGCATCCCCTTGAATTTGAAGATCAATGACTCCCAAACCTCCACTTGCTTTGGGCTTGCGCATCATATGCCAAGATGCCAAGGAATTACATTTGTCACCCTGATCCATTTTTTGGGTCCATAGGAACTTTCGACGGATCTTGTCGAGCAATTCAATGATTTTGGTTGGTAAACGCAGAGTGCATAGGGCAAAGATGACCAGGGAGGTAATCACTGAGTTGAGAAGAGAGAGCTTTCCACCGTAGGAGATCATATTAAGGGTAGCAGATGGCCTTCTTTCAACCATGCAAACTAGGGGCATAAGATGTTGAACGGTGGGTCGTGTTGTTCCCAGTGGAAGCCCCAGGTATGTAAACGGCATTTTTCCAATGACACATCCAAAAATGCGCGCCAACTGATCACAACATTCCGTAGCACAGTTGATAGGAATGATGGTTGACTTATGGAAGTTGATTTTCAGTCCAATGGAGGTGGCGAAATCAATTAAGATGTTTTTCAGAATCAAAGCTTGATGCGGGCAGGCTGGGAGCACAAGTATGATGTCGTGCGTATTGTATGACTGGATAATCTTTTTGGTTGCGTGCGGGAAAAGGAAGTTGAATCTCATTGCACGCAAAAGCATCATTAATGGCCGCTTGGAGGAGGTCTGCTGCGAGGACAAAAATAAGAGGGGACAGGGGATCACCTTGTATTACCCTGCATTTACAATGAAATTGTCATCCCGGGGTGCCATTAAGGAGGACAGAAGATTTTCCCGAGGAGAAAATGCATCTTATCCAGTTCAACCATTTGTCATTGAAGCCCATACTTGCCATAATTTCAATCATTGCTTCATGTTCGATGGTATCAAACGCCTTGGCAAAGTCTAACTTTAGAAGAATGATTTCCTTTTTTGAAGATTGACATGGATAAATATATTCGTACACCCAAGCGAGGCAATCTTGAATGGATCTCCCCTTGAGAAAACCGTACTGGTTGCGATGTATTATCTTTAAGATAACCTTTTGCAGGCGGTTTGCCAAGATTTTTGTGACAACTTTCAGATAGCAGTTAAGCAAAGTGATCGGTCAAAAGTCATTAACTGAGGCTGGAGAATTAATCTTAGGGATTAGAGTAATGAATCCATCATTAATACTCTCTTGGTTAAGACCTCCCTCATGGAATTGATTGCAAAGTCGATAAAAGTCCCCTTTGATGATGGGCCAACAACGTTTCAAGAAAACTCCGGTGAAACCATCCGGACCAGGTGCTCGATCCGCTGGCATTTCCATAATGACCCGATCAATCTCATCATGTGTGAATGGTAGGGTAAGTTGATCAAGCCCCTAAAATTTCTTAATGATACGGGACAGGTCAAATTTCATATTATGCAGTTTGGTTGTGCCCATTCTTTCTTTGAAGGTTTCAAAAATAACTGATTCTTTCCCTGTATGGTCATCAACAGTGTCCCCATTAGCTGTGGTGAGAGACGTAATATTATTCCTTCTGTATCTCTCAGAGGCTAGGTCTTGAATTTTTTTTTGAATTCTCGTCCCCAAATTTGACCCATCTCAGTGTGCAACGTTTCTTCCAGTAGAGCTGCTGGTATTTAAGGAGTCTCAATATGTGAGTTTTCAGTGTTTTTCTAAAGTTGCCTTCTGTAATTGATAAAATTCTTTTGTTTTCCAGTTCATCAAGTTCATTAAGGGCTTTGTTAGAGTTTGCAATGGCCACTGAAAGTTTGGATATCCCTTTACTCCAATGCTTGAGATCACGTCGTAGGTTTTTGAGCTTGCGACAGAAGACAATAGCATAGTTTGTTGATTTGACCTACTTAGCCCACAATTTTGCTACAGTCTCCATGAACCCAGGATGATGAATCCAGTATGTTTCAAATCTGAAAAGGTTAGATCTAGGGATAGTCATTTCAATAGTGACAACACAAGGAGTATGGTCCGAAACAGGTTTCCCCAAGGGTTTTACCATGGTTTTGGGATATGTGGTAGTCCAGTTATTGCTGGTGAAGAACCAATCTAGCTATTTGAGTAGTGGATCTACCTGCATATTGCTCCAGGTGAAAGAACGTCCGTTAATTGGCAATTCAATGAGACTCTGTGTTGTTATGAAATCATTAAATGTTACCATACCATTAACATTACCCCCAGGTTTCTTACGATTATCAGGTGCATGGATGAAGTTAATATTCTTTTGTGGTGTGTTTGCGGAGATCCGATGAATTGTGGATTTATGATCAAATTACCTATGAATATCATTTGGTTCTTCTTTGAATTCTTATATGCATGATTTGATATCTTTGCAAGTCTCTTTGAATTATCGGTTTAGTTTGGCCTACTAGATTGATCTTTCTTGCAATGGGAGAAGTGCTTAGCTTTGTGTTCAATCTTGCGATGTCCTTTCCTAGTGATAGTAGGGGCAGCAAGGCACGTATTGTATTGTTGCTATCAAGGATAAAAGATGGGGGTTTCATCATATTGCTTAAGTTAATTCCTCTACATCATGTCATGTTACTTAATGTGTTACTCTGTTCTTTATGAACTTAATACTCTAGATGCAGGCAGGAGTCGGTCGATCTGTGGAGTAATAGTAGTAGATGCAGAATCGTTTCGGTCTACTTGACACGGACGTGATAACTATGTTCATGATCATTGCCTTAGATATCGTCATAACTTTGCGCTTTTCTATCAATTCCTCGACAGTAAATTGTTCACCCACCATAATATTTGCTATCTTGAGAGAAGCCACTAGTGAAACCTATGGCCCCCGGGTCTCTTTTCCATCATATAAGTTCTCTTTTACATCATTCTAGCTTCTGATCTACTATTTTGCAACCTTTTACTTTCCGATCTATAAACCAAAAATACCAAAAATATTTATTTTACCGTTTATCTATCTCTAGCAGATCTCACTTTTGCAAGTAACCATGAAGGGATTGACAACCCCTTTATCGCGTGGGTACAAGTTGTTGGTTTTTTGTGCAGGTATTCGGTGACTTGTGCGTTGTCTCCTACTAGATTGATACCTTGGTTCTCAAACCGAGGGAAATACTTACGCTACTTTGCTGCATCACCCTTTCCTATTCAAGGGAAAACCCAACGCAAGATCAAGAGTAGCAGTATGCAATCATGTAAAGATAGAATATAAGAACATGTGAATGCATAAGCATGTCAGAGCAAGCAATGAGTTACATGTATCTTGGCTATATCCATCAGAGCTAATGATGTAGATACGATAAATGTACCTTCATGTTCATGAATCCTTCTTGCAAAATAATATGTACATTAGCAAGGGATCATCATTTACATGTGTGTGATGCATATATTTACCTTGTGGTCTTGAGCTGGCTTTGGAAGAGATGATCTTGGGAAAACATGGTTAGATAACACAAGAGCATTCTAATTAAAGCAATTCCAGGAAACCACAAGAGTACCAAGACTGGGATGACATGTAATGGGTGAGTACTTAGTACTTCATTTGGATATAGTCATGTCCCCAAAGATTAAAGATAAGCAGTGAGTTCCAAAGATTTTCTTCCCTAGATATGGACTCTATCTCCCCCTGAATCTGATATTGGATAATGGGAGAAGGTAGGGTAAGAGAAAATTAGAGCAAGAAAAAATAGAGCATGAAACAAACAACCATATATTAATATGTCTTTCAGCTCTTGAAGACATGTGACTTCTCTCCTCTTTTGTTAACAAGCATTTGGAGAAGCTAAGATGTGCTCTCTCTCTCCCATGTGATAAGCTTTGATGTGCTCTCTCTCCCCCTTTGACATCAATTTCCAAGAAGGGAACTTCTAGAGCATGAGTCAAACAGGTTTGGTCCTTGAGACACACTACAAAGCAGCTGTAGTTTAAGATGCAGATAGAGGATAAGAATCATTGAGTGGAGCTAGAGAAGCAATGAAAATATGCAATGGCAAAATGTTTTCTAAGTAGTGAAAGCGGTAACGCCAATCTGTTTTCATCTGTGACACCGAGTGGGCAGTGTCATAGATGATGCATATTGGTCAGACCAGGTTAGTCCACGTCGGTTGTACCGATGAACAGTCTTCAAGATATTTTTGATGTTTGGTCTAGCCGATAGGCATGAATCGGTGAGGCGGAGTTCAATGGAGAGGAAATTTTTTGTCAACTCAGCTGACTTAATAAATTTAATCTCACAAGGATTTGCAATGAATTAAATGCTGAAAATACAAATAAAATACACAATGGAAAATAATCTAGATGAAGTTTTTTTGAATGGGGAAATAAGATAGAAAGAAACATATGCAAAAACACAAATTAAGTGAACAAAGAAACACTAGAGAACTTCATCTAGAAGGGGTCGGCGACAAGGTCACCTATGTTAGAGTATATTGACTGAGGAGTCAAGTGATAACACTTGATCGTAGGTCATACTCACCGTTTAAGCTCAAAATGGGATTACTATTTTTCGTTTAAGCATTTTGATGTATCCACATCTCATTGAGTTGCTTTGACTCATGTCTTGGGTCAAAGCTTCTGTAAGATGGAATAACATACCTTGGGTTGTGTTGATCTTGATCATGTAGTCGAACTTGTTATTGGATGCTCAAGGTTGATGTAGTCCATCAAGTATTTGGAGCTCCACTTGTAGTTTGATTTCATCTTCCTACATGGGTTAGTCTTGTAAGGAAGAGCACTTGTGTATCCAAAATTCCAATCATGAAACTTGATACCAAATGAAATTTGACATATAGAAATTGTAAAAAGGATATGTTGAGTGGATTCATGCTTCCTTGTATTCAACAACCATATAGTAGGAACTTGGTGATGTAGAGATTGCTAAAAATGTGAGTGGCTTGCAGTCTCATGGATTTGAATTCATCCAAGTACCTACAAGGGTTAGATAACATGCAAGGGTACACATATAGATCCAAGACATATGATCATCATCATAAGAGAACTATTAAGGATTAGTCATAGAAAGCTCATTCCTTGCATGTATCCAAATGGAGTTTCTACTCCAAGTTTGAGGCATCAATGATGTTCAATTCACCTCTGAAATGGCAAAATACTTTCTCATCAAGCGGCTTGGTGAATATATCCGCCAATTGCTTATCGGTACAAACATGCTTAAGATTGATGTCTCCTTTAGCAACATGATCTCGAATGAAATCATGACGAACTTCAATATGCTTAGTTTGAGAATGTTCCATGGGATTGTGAGCAATATTAATAGCACTTTCATTATCACAAAGCAATGGAACATGTTTCACATATATCCCATAATCCTTAAGGGTTTGGGTCATCCAAAGTAATTGAGCACAACATGATCGGGCGGCAATGTATTCCGCTTCAGCGGTGGATAAGGATACCGAGTTTTGTTTCTTGGAGGACCAAGACACAAGAGATCTACCAAGAAATTGACAAGTACCCGAAGTGGAGTTGCTATCAACTTTGTCACCGGCATAGTCCGAATCTGAGTAGCAAACAAGATCAAAAGAAGACCTCTTAGGATAGCAAATGCCAAAATTTGGTATATGAATTAAGTATCTCACTATCCTTTTCACAGCCTAAAGATGACATTCTTTAGGGTCCGCTTGATATCGTGCACAAATGCACACACTTAGCATAATATCAGGACAGGAGGCACATAGATCTAACAATGAACCAATCATAGAGCGGTAAACCTTTTGGTCAACCGGTTTGGCATCCTTAGTCAAGTCAAGATGTCTACTAGTAGGCATGGGTGCTTTCATACCTTTGCGTTCTTGCATGTTGAACTTCTTGAATAAGTCCTTGGTATACTTTGTTTGGGAAATAAAGGTACCCTCCTTAGTTTGCTTGATTTGTAAACCAAGAAAGAATTTGAGTTCACTCATCATAGACATCTCAAACTTCTCCGACATTAGCCTTCCAAATTTTTCACTAAAATGAGGGTTATCGAACCAAATATGATATCATCCACATAAATTTGGCACACAAATAATTCACCATTAACCCTTTTAGTAAAAAGTGTAGAATCAATCTTCCCAATTTCAAAGCCTTTTTCAATAATAAACTTGGTCAAGCATTTATACCATGCTCTAGGAGCTTGTTTAATACCATAAAGAGCTTTCTGAAGTTTGTAAACATGATCACGTATTTCTTAGGATTAACAAATCTGGGAGGTTGTTTAACATAGACTTCCTCCTCAATTTCACCATTTAGAAAAGCACTTTTTATGTCCATTTGGAGCACTTTTTATGTCCATTTGGTACAAAGTGATATCATGATGATTGGCATAAGCAAGTAAGATGCTTATGGACTCAAGTCTAGCAACGGGGACATATGTCTCACCATAGTCCATACGTTTGACTTGAGTGTAGCCTTGGGCGATGAGACGGACCTTGTTGCATACAACTTGTCCATCCTCATCTTTCCTATTCCGAAATACCCATTTGGTTCCAATGAAATTGTGGTTATCGTCCGGATTTTCAACCAATGTCCACACTTGATTCCTCTTAAAGTTGTGTAGCTCTTCATGCATAGCGTTCACCCAATCCGGATCATCAAGAGCTTCTTCAACCTTCATAGGTTCAATACTAGAAATGAATGAGTAATGTTCACAAAAGTTAACCAAACGAGTTTTATAGCGAGTAATTCTCCTAGTTTGAATATCATAAAAGATTTGTTCGACGGGATGATCTCTTGAGACTCTTGCTCGAACTCGTGAGAGCTTTTGTTTGGGTCGGGGTGGAATATCCTCTTAATTGTCTTTTTCTTCTTCTTGTTCTTCTTCTTGTCCTTCTTCATTGTTGTTTGCTTTGTTTTTCTCTTGTGGAGGTGGAGAAGGAGATTGATGGGGTTCATCTTGTTGTACTTCCTCGTTTCCTTCATCTTGACGTGTTCCACTTGTGGATGCCTCCAAGTCAACTTGTGGTTCACCTTGGTGTGAAGTTGAGGCTTCCACTTGAATGGGCGAGTACTCTTGTTCACCTCCACCGGGTGAATCTTGCCAATAGACAAGCCTTGAATTGCTTCCGAGGGATCTTTATCTCCTACATCAATTGGCAATTTCTCTACTTGCGAGCTGTTAGATTCATCAAACTTGACATCTACCGCCTCTTCAACCTTTCGGGTGAAATTGTTGTAGACATGGTAAGTGTGAGAGTTTGAGCCATAACTGAGAAGGAAACCTTCATGATATTTAGGGGCAAATTTCGAACGATGATGCCTATCAACAATGTAACACTTTGAGCCAAATACTCGAAAGTATCCAACTTGGGGTTTGTTACCGGTGAGAAGCTCGTATGTCGTCCTGCCAAGAAGCTTGTGAAGATATACTCGATTTGTTGCATGACAAGCTGTCTCAACCGCTTCCGCCCAAAAGTGTCTTGGCATCTTGTATTCGTCAAGCATTGTTCTCACCATCTCAAAAAGTGTACGGTTCTTCCTCTCAACAACTCCATTTTGTTGAGGTGTGTACGTAGACAAGAACTCATGTGAAATCCCTTGTTTGTCAAGAAAGGTATCCACATTGGCGTTCTTGAACTCCATTCCATTGTCGCTCTGAACCTTCTTAATCTTCACTTCAAATTGATATTGGGCCTTCCTCGCGAAGTTCTTGAAGATCTTTTGGACCTGCGATTTATGATCGAGAAAGAACACCCACGTAAATCTTGAAAAATCATCAACGATGACCAAACCGAACGAGTTATCCCCGAGAATCTTGTAAGAATTGGGGCCAAAAAGATCCATGTGAAGTAGCTCGAGTGGTCATCTCATGGTCATGATGTTCTTCACGAGATGACTTCCACCAACTTGTTTTCCTGCTTGACAAGCACTTCAAAGTCTATCCTTGTCAAATATGACATCTAACACCAAGGATACACTAAAAAAATACACTTCCGTGATGATACGTGTTTGTCACAGTAGGTCACGTTTTCTATCATGCATGTACATCCATAACGATTTTATGACAGAATCAAGATAGTCATACCTGTGCTATCATAGAAGTGTTCCATGACATTACCAAAATTATCATCACGGAAGTGTCCACTTCCATGATGATAAATTGCGTGCCACGGAAGTGCTTTCGTCAAGGGTGACCGACACATGGCATCAACCGTAACGGAACACCGTTAAGCTATCGGGTCCGGTTTTGGATCCGATAACCCGTTAACAGCCCCGACCAATGGGGATTTTCCACGTGTAAAATCATCATTGGCTGGAGGAAACACGTGTTGGCTCACCGTTGGGGCAGATGTCATCCACTCATTGGACACAAGGCGCCTATGATACGTCGACCGTGGCACGGCCCAACAGAGGCCCATTCCTATGAAAAGGCCGACCCATTTGACTTGGTCAAAAGGTGGCAGGCCGGCCCATGAAAAGCCTTTTAACGTCCTGTTCGCATATAGCCCATTTACATCCCGCTAACCCAGGACCTGTTACGGCCTATCCGAATTAGGCCCATTAGCGTCATCTGGGCCGTCCAATATGATTCCAGCCCGTTTTAACTTCCGGTCCATGTATGGCCCATGATGTCTTTCGGTCCATATGAGGCCCTTTGTAACTCTTGGCCCATTAACGGCCCATGGTGAAACTGGCCCGTAATGAACAATGTATCACTTTATACCCATTAACGGCCCATTAATCCATTGGGCCGTTTCAAGCCCATGTTATCTTTCGGCCTTCTCAAGGCCCATTTATTCTTGGACTCATTTCCAGCATTTGGTTACTTACGGCCCGTTAGTATCATTTTCTGCTTGTGGGCCAAATTCAGCCTGTGGTTACAATCGGCCCGTTTGTGACCCATTAATATGTTGGGCCATTTTCATGTAAAAAACCCGTTGGGTTGTTTTCATAGAGTTATCAAATACGGCCTATTAACGGCCCGTTATGGTCCATGAATAGTATGATGCATGATTGGCGAAATGATTATACGCCCTGTAGAAGGCCCATGGATCGTACTGCCCGTAAAAGACCAATGGATCCTATGGCCCATAGAAGGCCCATGGATCCTACGGCCTATAGAAGGCACATTGATCCTACGGCCCGTATAGAAGACCAATGGATCCTATGGCCCGTAGAAGGCCCATGGATCATACGGCCCGCAGGAGGCCCATGGTTACAATAGTCCGTGTGTTGCCATGATTATTGTGGCCTAGTTACCAAAAATAGGTTATTGTGGCCACTAGAAAAACACGGAAAAAGAACTGCAGTGACTATAAGCAAACAACTAAACAAGACAATAAGGAAATAAATAAGCAAGCAACTAACATAGCCTATTACCGCTATTACACATATTATATCCACTGGGCATCAAAGTTCGCCACCAGTGCAAATATAGGGAACAAAGCAGCATATTACATACACTGGCCGTCAAAATTGGCCACCAGTGCAAATAAATGTGGCAGCAAAACCAGAGCATAACTGAAACAACTTCAGAATAGCTCAAAAAATGTTATCCTAGGTATCCACCATGCTAGCAATAAGCTTAGCAAGCTTATTAGCTTTGTCCTGTTTGGCGCTAAAATCCTCCAACGCTTGTTGTTGCACCAGAAAGTATGCATTTGAATGCTCCAAGGACTTCTGCAGTCCTTCCACTTCTTATCGCAGCACAGCTGATCGATGTCTTTCAGCTTGTAGTTGAGACTCAAGAAACCAAACTGATTCAGACAGTGAGTTTGAATAGCTTGTGCAAGCGGTAGTGGCCCGTAACTCAAACACTAAACCAAAACAGGACTTTGGGGTTGTCTCACTGTCTTCAAGATAGTCTTCCTTAGCTGTTTTGTCAGCTTTGTTGGAGACCACAAGGATGTCTCACTATCCTGAACCTTATCTGCATTACTTCCTTTACCATTGCTTAATAAGGCACTCTTCCCCAATATTCTGTCAACACTCTAAAAGAAGAAACAAGCAGACACATAACAGGTTTAGCATGTACTAGTATATGAAACTCATTTTGGTGAACCAGTTCATCAGTAAGGTGGACAGGATTAAACTACCAAGTGTTCTATTGCCAAGTACTAGTACATAATAAAAGCATCAAACAAACATATATCTATGTCCTATGGTCACTGCATTGTCTTGCCAAATCAAAATAGAGACACGATTCAAATCATATTAGTTCAAGACAAAGCAGCAGTGAAAGAGTACAAAGCGTGGGAAACTACACGGCACAACAAGATTTCAGATGGGTAGCAAGGGTCTACATGTACAACAACACTATTGGCTCTGTTGTGATGCTAGTAATGTGCAGGATATGAGAAGTCAACTGTATACACAGTTGAAATTGAAATCAACAAAGCTATTGATAAGAGCAAACCTGTTAAAGAAACATGCGTGAACATACCTACTATGCCATTGGAGTTTCGATGGGATCCTTCAATTTAAAAATAAGTTTGTATGAGTAAATACAGTGCTACAAGAGCAAACTAGTATGCACGATACCAATCATAGTTAAAAAAAGGCGCGCCTAAGCGAGCGCTTAAGCGCGCCTAGGCTCTAGGCATTGGCAAAACACATTGCGCATAACTACGCTTAATCTGTGCATAACTATGCATAAACATGCACTTTGGTCAGTAAAGCGCAAGGCAGTGGCAAAACGCACAATTAACGCGTAGCGCTTTTTTGAACTATGATAGCCATGGAATCTTAAATTAGAACAATTGTTCTTCATGTTTAGGCACTTGTTCTATATGAGCAGAGTACAGTAAGACGCAAGAATATAGTACTTAAAATAGAAAATGAGCTCATAGACCTTACCACATTCTTGGTTCGGGACCAGTACAGAACAAGGTGTTCCCACTCATCGTCCAGTAAATGTGTCTCAGGAGAATGTAAGGGAATTTGATGAGTTTCTTTGCCGGTGAAGTATGTTTTCTTCAGGTAATTCTGATACCGCCACCAAGCATTCTTGAAGATACCAGAGGTATTAGCACATGTTACCTCATCCTGAGTTTCCAAATCGGTCCTTCTCTATAGAGAAAAATGGGAAAATTTGATGTATTATAACCATCCTGGAGGTAGGATGTATGGGACAAAGAAAAGTAATTGCCATGAATAACATTAATTACACATAACTCCTGGAGAAACACCTGCAACTGGGATTTTCCTTCATCTTTAGTATAATATTTCCAAGATGGGAAGATACGCACATAGGATTTAATAACATCAAATGCGATAGATGCTAAACTACGACTAGCTGGTTGTGCTTCCTCCATAGGAATAGGCGTACTAACTGGTGGAGTTGGGGTTCGCCGTGGTAGTACCGCCCAAAGCAGCGTCGGTCCTGCCGCATGCTCCTGCCTCCCATGGTCGGCTGTGCTGCCGCGGAGGCCTCACCACCCCCTACTATTCCCACCGCTGGCCAGACCCTGCGGCGACCACAGCCTCACGCCGCAGTGAACCAGTGAACCCTCGTACTCCTCTCCGCACGGGCTTCCACTGCCGCGTATTCCCCCGGCTCCGCATCGTCCCCTTCCTAGGCCTTGCCGTTGTCCACCGCCCTGGTGCTCTCGGCGCAGCGTGGTCAACATGGTCAAGGAATGACTCCCATCGGAAGAGTACTGTACATAGAGAGGCTAGCAGTTGGGTCCACGGCGGCCGCAAGGAAGTGCCTCCTTATTACGCGCAAAATAATTATTCCTCCACCTGACTGCAGGGACCCACCGGACGGGCCACTGTATTTCATGAAAAAACATTTCCCCCCTGACTGCTGGGACCCACCAGCTACATCTTCGCACTCAAGGAAGTGTGTCCATATTACGGGCAAAAAATATGATTCGCCCCCCTGACCGCAGGGACCCACTAGCTACATCTTCGCACGCAAGGAAGTGCCTGACAGTCGGAACCCACCTAGTCGAAGTGTACGTAGCATTGTCATTCTTCTCGCGAACGTGTACGTACATACTGGTCGATGTAGAGGTGCACAAGTGTCGTAGTATAGGCGCGCACGTAGCATGTACACATACATACAGTGGCCAGGGTGCAAGAAGGTAAATACGGCCACATACGTACATATGGGCGGGGTCTCAAACGCCTACTCACGCATACGTACGGCCAGGGCTCGTGTACATCGATGGGTCGGAACGGAGAAACTACGTCGTCGTCCTGTTCATGGGGAGGCAACGGAATGCATCATGTTCATCGGGAGGCAACGAAACGAGTGGGAGCCAACCGGCTTGGACGGAATAGCCGATGGAAACGAGGCCTCGCGTACCGCAGAACGGAGGAAACGACCTTGTGTTTGACCGGCCACAGTCGAAACGGGATCCTGTTCATCGGGAGGGGTCTGGCGTACTGCAAAACAGAGGAAACGGACTTCTGTTGGACTTCCTACGGTCGAAACGGGGTCTTGTTGATCGGGAGGGGTGTGGCGTACCGCAAAGCAGAGGAAACAGACTTGTGTTGGAGCGCTACGGTCGAAACGGGGGTCCTGTTCATCGGAAGGGGTGTGGCGTACCGCAAAATGGGACTCCACGGGATACTGTTCATCTCCACCGTTGACCTCCTCCAGCCTCCACGGGCTACTGTTCATCCACCGTTGACCTCCTCCAGCCTCCACCTGCGACTGTTCATCCACGGGCTCCTGTTCATCCAGCCTCCACTGCGCGCTACTCCACCGGCTACTGTTCAACCAGCCCTCTCCACGGGCTACTATTCAACCGCCCCTCCACAAGCTACTGTTCATCCAGCCCTTCATTGGCTACTATTCAACCAGCCCTCCTCGGGGTCATCCTGTTCATCCAGCCCTCCACGGGGTCATGTTCATCCGGCCCCAACCAGCTCGATCGGGGTCATGTTTATCCAGAGGGAACACGACGAGGTCCTGTTCAACCACCCCCACCGGGAACTGTTC
>NC_041387.1:310209395-310220040 GCF_002162155.2 Triticum dicoccoides
CATTGGTCATCAAGGGAAGGAGGCAGCAGGGTTCGATCGGCTTCCGTTAGCAGTAGTAGCGAAGGAAGCGCTCGATCGCTCGGATTCAGTAATGCGTAGTCTGCAGTGCAATCGCTTGGGTTCAGTTAGGCGACGCCTCGCTCAGGTCTAGTTAGAGCCCACACCTCGCACCCACGCGCGTACGATACGAGAGAAACACGCATCGCTCGGCCAACCGACCACCCACCATAACCGGGAACTCCCCAATATTTTCCTCGCCCTCGCTTCTGCCACAGTTTTTTCCGTCATGGACGGCCCAAAGAATGTCATGCAGCTGCGTCTCCGACCCGCCCAGGACGAAAAGTCCATTTTCTGTCATGATTTTTTGTCATAGAAATAGGATCCCACCACATCTATGATGATACCAGGTTTTGTCACAATTATTGTCATAGAAGTGTCATAAGTATGACAAAAAAATCATTCGGCCCAAAATGTCACAGATGTGTCTTTCTTTTGAAGTGATATGATCACCTTTAATAAGCTTATCAAGATTTCACATGCCCATGTGACCTAACCTTCTATGCCATAACCAACCTTTAGAGGACTTAGCAATTAAGCAACTTCTAGGTTGAGCTCTTTGAGTGAAATCAACAATGTATAGATCACCTCTACGTATACCGGTAAAGACCATATTATGATTGTCTCTTCGAAACACTTGGCAATCTACTTCAGTGAATAAAACATTGAAACCGAAATAGGCTAGTCTAGATATGAAAAGTAAATTGTAGCCAAGAGATTCAACGAGTGTAACATTTTGGATGGAGCTGTCATGTGAGATGGCCACCTTACCGAGGCCAACCACCTTACCCTTTGAGTTATCACCAAAAGTGACATACTTTCGGGAACCGTCGTTCTCAGCAAGCTCACGAAACATATCCTTGTCTTTAGTCATGTGATCAGTACATCCACTATGAAGAACCCATTCATTTCCTCCATCCATGTAACCACGAAGGTTAGCCATAAGACCAAAGTGTCTCATCGACTCATCTAGGTCAAAGTCACTAGCATCATCCTCATCATAATAACCATGTGCAGCATCGTCTTGTGATTGATCATCACCTAGAGAGAGTGATTCATTAGATTTATGAACATGACAATGTGCATCTTTATGAATTCTAATGACTTGTGAGATGATGCTACTAATGACTCCAACATCTTCTTTAGCACGCATGAGGTCACGAAGCTCAAATAGGCAATCACCAAATTTAGGATCGCTAGGATTCATTTTATGAAAAGCAATGGACTTTTGAAGAATCTCATCTAGATTTTTCAAAGAGTAGTTTGGAAAGCGTTCCTCAAGATATCTCCATATAGTATAAGCACATTCAAATGTGGGCAAGCCTACAAGAAAATTTCTAGGCAATCCTCTCGTGATAAGATCAGTAGTGCTAAGATTGTGGGTCATATCAAGATGCTCATCGGGGGTAGGATGCAAGGGATCAATATGAGGCACACAAAGGCTAGTAATATACTTGTTTAAATTATATTCATAGAAAATCTCAAGCATCTCATTTTCCAAGCACTAGAGAACTCTCGGTCAAGCATATGCACTCTACGTATAATACTCCCAATTGTAGACTCATCCATCTTCCTCCAATGGTGATTAAACCAAAGCAATGGAGACCAAAGTTGTGATACCTATTGTAGGATCGAGAAGAGGTGTCTAGAGGGTGGGGGTGATTAGACACTCAACAAGCAAAAGAAGCAATTTTTAAGTTCTTCAAGTTGAGGTGGAGTTTTTGCACAAATTTAAGCATTCACAATACATTTCAAGCAAGCATGGCAAGAGTATAAGCAGTGGAAAGAGTAAAGCATGCTAATTACAAGAAAGTAAAGGGATGGGATTGGAGTGTGCAAACACAGTGACGACATGGAGGTTTTTGGTGTGGTTCCGATAGGTGGTGCTATCGTACATCCACGTTGATGCAGACCTCAACCCATGAAGGTTAACGGTTGCGCGAGTCCACGGAGGGCTCCACCCATGAAGGGTCCATGAAGAAGAAACCTTGTCTATCCCACCATGGCCATCGCCCACGAAGAACTTGCCTCACTCGGGTAGATCTTCATGAAGTAGGCGACCTCCTTGCCCTTACAAACTCCTTGGTTCAACTCCACAATCTTGTCGGAGGCTCCCAAGTGACACCTAACCAATCCAGGAGACACCACTCTCCAAAAGGTAATAGATGGTGTGTTGATAATGAACTCCTTGCTCTTGTGCTTCAAATGACAGTCTCCCCAACACTCAACTCTCTCTCACAGATTTGGCTATGGTGGAAAGATGATTTGAGTGGAAAGCAACTTGGGGAAGGCTAGAGATCATGATTCTTGTGGTTGGATTGGAATGTCTTGGTCTCAACACATGGGTAGGTGCTTCTCTCTCAGAAAATGAGTAGTGGAAGTGTAGGCATGTTCTGATGGCTCTCTCTTGAATGGTGATGGGGGTCGAGGGGTATATATAGCCTCCACACAAAATCCAACCATTACACACAATTGACCCAACTCGGTCAGACCTAATAGACGAACTCGGTGAGACCGATTTAGTTCAAAATGTGAACGTTAGGAATCTCGGTGGGACCGACATGAGCAACTCGATGGGAGCGATGTGCTAGGGCTAGGGCAAAACCTCATCTCGGTGAGACCGATTGCATGAACTCGGTGAGAACGATTTCAACAAGGATCAAACAGGGAGTTGGTCAAGCAAACTCAGTGAGACCGATTGCACATTCTGGTGAGACCAAAATAATTGCAATAGGCAACAGAGAGTTTGCAAGGCCATTTCGGTGAGACCGAGATCCGTATCGGTGAGACCGAATTGTCTAGGATTTCTGGCAGTGGCTATGTCAACTGAACTCGGTGGCGCCGAATAGCTCAAGTCGTTCACGCCGAGTTTGACTTTGAGTTTGGGACATATGTGGAAATGAGAAAGTGGCTGAGGGTTTTGGAGCAATATCACTAAGCACTTTGAGCAAGTAGACCATTAAGCAACATCTCATCCACTTTTAATAGTATTGGTTTTCCTATGGACTCAATGTGATCTTGGATCACTAAAATGAAAATGAAGAGTCTTGAGCTTTTGCCAATCTTGGTCCTTAGCATTTTGAAGGGGTTCCACATCCTCTTTGCCTTGCCATGCCATTGTTGAACTGATCTGAAATCTACAAATAAAGGTATTAGTCCAACAAAAGATATGTTGACAATAATTACCAAAATCACCCAGGGAGCACTTGTGCTTTCACTTTATTATGGTGACTGTAGCTTTTATTTCTTCCATATCACAAGTTCGTATAAAGCTTATTTTCCTCACACTAAAAGATCATACATATTTAGAGAGCAGTTTTTATTGCTTGCACTGATGAGAACTTACTTGAAGGATCTTACTCAATCTATAGGTAGATATAGAGGACTCTGATGGCAAAACTGGTTTAAGGGATGTTTGGATGCGCAAGTAGTATCTCTACTTGGTGCAAAAAAATTGGCTAGCATAAGAGGGAAAGCAAGCTCAACATGTTGGAGGATCGATGACAACATAAGTTCTATTCGGATATAAGAAAACATAACACATTGTGTTGTCTTCCTTGTCCAACATCAACTTTTTAGCATGTCATATTTTAATGAGTGCTGACAATCACAAAAGATGTCCAAGATAGTATATTTATATGTAAAACCTCTCTTTCTTTATTACTTTCTATTAATTGGAACAATGACCAAAATTATGTTTGTCAACTCCCAACAAATTGTATTCATCATATCCTTATATGTGAAGTCATCACTCTCTATAAGATCATTATATAATCTTTTTACTTATTTTATTCTCTTTCTTTTTCTCAAGATCATAGCAAGAAAGCAAAGCCCTCAATTCAAAACTACTCTTTATTATATCACTCAAGGACTCAATTACATAGATAGGTCACAAAGCAAAAAATCAAAGCTAGATCATACTAAACTTTATTCTACTAAACCAAGATATAACCAAAAGGATCGAACTAAGAAAAACAATAAAGGTAAAGATATGATGGTGACACGATACTGGGGCACCTCCCCCAAGCTTCGTAGTTTCCAAGGGGAGTGCCCATACCCATGTACTCAATTTTCCTTCTTCGGAGGCGATGATGATGGAGTTGATGATGTTGTAGGCTTGTCCTTTCTCCTCAGCTTACGCTTGAGCATGGAATTTTCCTCCTTCAGGTCATCAATCTCTTGCTCTAGTATTAGTATGTTTTTGCATAATTATTTCTTATTCTCCTGCAAAAGACGAAAAGAGATAAATTGGATCTTAGGTTTCTTTGCTTAATTAGGGAGACTTGACTTCTTGAATTCCACGTGCATGTCCCTAGGTTGGGATAATGGAACTTCATCTTCATCCGAACTTGTCTCTTCTTTCCTCTTCGGATCATAGTCCTCTTCTTCATCCGTGGTCTGACCATAATGCTCCACATCCCCTTAGGCCTTTGAGTTTGTGATATAATTAGCTATATAGCCCTCTCTCTCTGAATCTTGTGACGACATATTTTTAGATCTGCCAGACAAAACAACACGAAACAAGAACAGAGGATTTTGCCATGGTACGGTGGTCAAAACCTCCGGGAGATTATATAATGAATATTTACTGACCATAAGAAGTATTCTGCAAGAAAACATAGTCCGGAGGGCACACGAGGTGGACACAAGCCTAGGAGGCGCGCCGGGGGGTAGTGCACGCCCCCAAGGCTTGTCGCCTCCTCATGCATTTTTCGGATTACTTTTTATTTTCCAATTTTTTAAGTACTCCAAAATGGAGTAAAATTGCCATTGAAAGAGTTTTGGAGTCGGTTTATACCACATACCTATTCCTTTTCAGAGTCTGGAACATTCTAGTAGGTTTCCCTTATGTACTCCTCTGGTGTTATGGTATTAATAATATTGGTTTCAACATTTATGGGAGTACCTGAGGTATAATGTTTGACTCTTTGCCCGTTTACCACCTTCGGGTTATTGCCTTCGGTGTTGTTAATCTTGATGGCGCCGGAACGGTAAACCTCATCGATAATGTAAGGCCCTTCCCATTTAGAGACAAGCTTTCTTGCAAAAAATCGTAAACAAGAATTGTATAGCAAGACATGGTCACCTACATTGAATTCACGCTTTTGTATCCTTTTGTCATGCCATCTTTTAACTTTTTCTTTAAACAATTTGGCATTTTCATAGGCCTGGGTTCTCCATTCATCAAGTGAGCTAATGTCAAATAACCTCTTTTCACCGGCAAGTTTGAAATCATAGTTGAGCTCTTGAACTGCCCAATAAGCCTTATGTTCTAGTTCAAGAGGTAAGTGACATGCTTTTCCATAAACCATTTTATATGGAGACATACCCATAGGGTCCTTATAAGTAGTTCCATAAGCCCATAATGCATCATCAAGTTTCTTAGGACAATTCTTTCTAGATCTATTAACAGTCTTTTGCAGGATCAATTTAATTTCTTTATTGCTTAATTCTACCTGACCACTAGACTAAGGATGATAAGGAGATGCAATTCTATTGTTGACATCATATTTAGCAAGCAATTGACCGAAAGCACCATGAATAAAGTGTGAACTACCATCAGTCATTAAATATCTAGGGACTCCAAACCTTGGGAAAATAACTTCTTTAAGCATTTTAATAGAAGTGTTATGATCAACATTACTAGTTGGAATAACTTCTACACACTTAGTAATGTAATCAACAACAACTAAAATATGAGTATACCCATTAGAGGAAGGAAAAGGTCCCATATAATCAAAGCTCCAAACATCAAGTGGTTCAATAACAAGTGAATAATTCATAGGCTATTCCTGACGTCTACTAATATTACCAATTCTTCGACATCCATCAGAAGACAAGACAAACTTACGAGCATCTTTGAGGAGAGTAGGCCAATAAAAACCAGATTGTAATACCTTGTGTGTAGTTCTATCTCCGTCATGGTGTCCTCCATAAGCTTCAGAGTGACACTTGCGTAGGATTTGTTCCTATTCATGCTCGAGTACACAACGTCTAATAACAGCATCTACTCCTTTATAAAGGTGTGGGTCATACCAAAGTTAATGTCTTAAATCAAAGAAAACGTTTTGTTTTGCTGGTATGTGCAACTAGGTGGTATAAATTTAGCAACAATGTAATTGTCATAATCAACATACCATGGAGTACTACGAGAAGCATTTATGATAGCTAATTGTTCATCAAGAAAGCTATCATTAATAGGTAGTGTGTCATCAAGAACATTTTCTAACCTAGACAAGTTGTCTGCAATGGGGTGTCATGGGGAACCACGGCCACCTATGGGGCCTTGAGCACCTTTTTGGTTCGGCAGGGGGAGATGAGCATGTTGCACAAAGAGCGATGAACATCGGCAACACGACACAGATCACATGGGAAATTTTACCCAGGTTTCGGGCCACCGCAAGGCGTAAAACCCTACTCCTGCTTTGGAGGATTGATGGTGGATTGTGGTGGAAAACGCAGTGCTCTTGCCCGACATGGTTGCCTCGGGGCAAGAGTAGCTACGCGCTTATGAGTGTACGGTGCTTCGAATCCTCTCTATGGTTGCCATGGGCCTCCGTTTATAGATCAAGGGGTCACCACAGTGGCAAATCAGTCATTATGCACTGATTAGATAGCGAACAGTGCTAACATACCTAACTTTGCAGACAGGACAGAGTGCATCAAATGCGCCACTTAGTGTCACATTATGGAATGACCGGCAAGTCTTGTCGGGCTGCTCTGCCACCTTCTTGCATGTCTGCTTGACACGTCGCTGGACAGGTGTCATTTGGAGGCGTTTTCCGTAGTAAGTGGCTGCCATGTGGCAAGAAACAACCACTTAGTCACTTGGGGGCTTGACCGCACCAATCGATGACTTGAGTCATTGTGAGGTGGAGCGGTGGAGCCTTGGCTGGGTAGTTTGCCATTGTTGTGCCCGGCAGGCCTGTCGGGATGGTCTTGATGCTTACTCTTGGGGCCACCTCAACCTCGCCAGGCTTGTGTGTCCGCAAGGGAGGTTTTTCCTTAGTGGTGTCTTATTGCTTTGGCTTGACTTGGTCCTCTTGATCTGTCCTCTGATTTCTCAAAGAGTTGATCCCTTTAGCTTGACCTTGGCTTAAATGTTGCAACTTTGCTCCTTTAGGCCTGTGCATAGTCTGGGCAATAGACCCACGGTTTTTTGCTCCGACAGGAGCCCCGGGCCTGACCCGAACGCGCTGCCGGCTGTCGTCGGGGTAGGCCCTAACCAGTGTACAGGCAAGATGGTAGTAGCTGCTTGTACTTTGACATCTTCTTTGCTTCTCCATTAACCTGTGCTCAGGTCAGTTTCCAGTTCTCCCGTGTGTCACGTAATGTCAATTGTAGTGGGGCCATCCTTGTAATGGTCCGTGAATGACTTTGACACACGGGTGAGTAACTGTCAATTCAGTCTTCCCACCATGCCCTTATCCCTGGCAACATATGTTGCATGCATTGAGTGGGGTAGGTAACAGAGGCGCGTGGTGCGGGAGAGCGTCAAGGCAGGGGCTCAGTCTTCTCGGATTGGCGGAGAAGTGCGGAGGTTACCCGCCGGGGGATCAGCCCCCAGCCTTGGACCGCCTATAGAAGAGGGGCGGGAGGGAGTGGAAATATTCCCACGGATCTCTCCCCCTCTACTCCCGGCTCCTTTCTGGTTATGCTGAAAGGGAGAACCCTGGGCCAAGCCCCAGGCCTATGCTTGGGGTCGATAACGCTGAATGCTCGCGTCGATGTTCAAGGAGCAAGTCTGGTCCAGGCCCCAAGGGGATGCGGTGACCATAAACGTGGGTGTCGCATCGCCCATGGTGCGGGAGGAGTTGTGCATCCCCATGGTGGAGAAACGCTCGTCTTCTCCATGTAGGCCGGTCATCAGGTAGGGGTGCGGGGCTCAGGATCGTTGGTAGTCCCAGCACCGGTCCTTCCAGTGGAATAGGGGTCGACATCGAAGAAGGGGGTGCCTTCCTGCCCGCTAAGGTGGGAAGCGGCGCTCCCTACATGCCCCGACCGTATGGGTCGCCGGCCACTCCTCCGGGGAAGGCGATGGGCCAGGAGCCCGGCGTCCCCCTAGAATAGTGGTGATGGAAAGAAACTGAGGGAAGACGGAGAAAGCGGGTGGCAGGGTGTCAGCTCGAAGTACGATGGCACCGACGCCTTTGTATCCTATTGGCGACCTCCTGCCTCGTCTTTCCACTCTTTCCCTTCCTCCTCGATACCATCATCACCGGCCTCTTGGCTGCCGGGGAGGGCATTGCTCTCTTGGTGCCTTCACCTCTTCCAGCTGAGCCCCGACGGTTCCTTCCGCCGTCGCCCGTGTCGGGGCTCTTCACTGGTCCTGGAGATGGTGACCAGGGCACCGCCGAGCTGCTCCTCCCCCCTCTCCTTTGCAGCCTCGCCACTCCCGATCTTGTCAGGCTATGCCTGACAAGCCTCTGATGAGACCAGGTGGGACATCTGTCGGTGTCCAAACCGGCAGATCTCGGGTAGGGCGTCCCGAACTATGCGTCTAAGGAACAAAGGTAACAGGAGGCGGGAGACACGATGTTTACCCAGGTTCGGGCCCTCTTAATGGAGGCAATACCCTACTTCCTGCTGATGACCCACAAGTATAGGGGATCTATCGTAGTCCTTTCGATAAGTAAGAGTGTCGAACCCAACGAGGAGCAGAAGGAAATGACAAGCAGTTTTCAGTAAGGTATTCTCTGCAAGCACTGAAATAGTAGGTAACAGATAGTTTTGTGATATGATAATTTGTAATGGGTAACAAGCAATGAAAGTAAATAAAGTGTAGCAAGGTGGCCCAATCCTTTTTGTAGCAAAGGACAAGCCTGGAAAAATTCTTATAACGAGAAAAGCACTCCCGAGGACACATGGGAATTACCGTCAAGCTAGTTTTCATCACGCTCATAGGATTCGCGTTCGTTACTTTGATAATTTGATATGTGGGTGGACCGGTGCTTGGGTGTTGTCCTTTCTTGGACAAGCATCCCACTTATGATTAACCCCTATTGCAAGCATCCGCAACTACAAAAGAAGTATTAAGGTAAACCTAACCATAGCATGAAACTAGTGGATCCAAATCAGCCCCTTACGAAGCAACGCATAAACTAGGGTTTAAGCTTCTGTCACTCTAGCAACCCATCATCTACTTATTACTTCCCAATGCCTTCCTCTAGGCCCAAATCATGATGAAGTGTCATGTAGTCGACGTTCACAAAAAACCACTAGAGGATAGACAACATACATATCATCGAAATATCAAACGAATACCAAATTCACATGACTACTAATAGCAAGACTTCACCCATGTCCTCGGGAACAAACGTAACTACTCACAAAGCATATTCATGTTCATAATCAGAGGAGTATTAATATGCATTAAGGATCTGAACATATGATGTTCCACCAAATAAGCCAACTAGCATCAACTACAAGGAGTAATCAACACTACTAGCAACCCACAGGTACCAATCTGAGGTTTGGATACAAAGATTGGATACAAGAGATGAACTAGGGTTTGAGAGGAGATGGTGTTGGTGAAGATGTTGATGGAGATTGACCCCCACCCGATGGGAGGATCGTTGGTGATGACAATGGTGATGATTTCCCCCTCCCGGAGGGAAGTTTCCCTGGCAGAACAACTCCACCGGAGCCCTAGATTGGTTCCGCCAAGGTTCCGCCTCGTGGCGGTGGAGTTTCCTCCCGTGAGCTTGCTTGTGATTTTTTCCAGGGTAAAAGACTTCATATAGCAGAAGATGGGCACCAGAGGGCCACCAGGGGGCCCACGAGGCAGGGGGCGCGCCTAGTAGGGGTGGGCGCACCCCCCACCCTCATGGCCATGGTGGGGCCACCTCTGGTACTTCTTTCGCTCAATAATTCTTATTAATTCCAAAAATGACTTTCGTGAAGTTTCAGGACTTTTGGAGTTGTGCAGAATAGGTTTCCAATATTTGCTCCTTTTCTAGCCCAGAATCCCAGCTGCCGGCATTCTCCCTCTTCATGATAAACCTTGTAAAATAAGAGAGAATAGCCATAAGTATTGTGACATAACGTGTAATGGCAGCCCATAATGCAATAAATATCGATATAAAAGCATGATGCAAAATGGACGTATCAACTCCCCCAAGCTTAGACCTCGCTTGTCCTCAAGCGGAAGCCGATATCGAAAAATGTATCCACGTGTTTAGAGATAGAGGTGTAGAAAAAAATAAAATACGGACATGAGGGCATCATGATCATTCTTATAACAGCAACATATAATAGATTTTGTCATATGATTTCTTATGCTCAAGTAACAATCTATTCACAATGTCAAGTATGGTTCAGAAACTTCATTGAGAACTAACAAACTATAATCTCAGTCACTGAAGCAATTGCAATTTATTGTAACATCAAAAAGAGTCAAAAATAGAGCTTTTCAGCAAGTCCACATACTCAACTATCATATAGTCTTTCACAATTGCTAACACTCACGCAATACTTATGGTTCTGGAGCTTTAATCGTACAAAGAGAAAGATAGGGGCTTATAGTGTTGCCTCCCAACGTTTTACCTCAAGGGTAATGTCAACAACAATAGTTCATGCTAGCTTACAT
>NC_041387.1:310220451-310284395 GCF_002162155.2 Triticum dicoccoides
CAACATGAGGTGCTTGCCAAAGGATAAAATGAAAAGGTAAAGGTGAGGATCACCTTGACTCTTGCATAATGTAAAAGACATAAAGTAAAAGATAGGCCCTTCGCAGAGGGAAGCAGAGGTTGCCATGTGCTTTTAGGGTTGGATGCACGAAATCTTAATGCAAAATAACTTCACTTTATATTGCCACTTGTGATATGAACCTTTATTATGCAGTCAGTCGCTTTTATTAATTTCATATCACACGATCGTATAAAGCTTATTTTCTCTGCACTAATAAGTCATACATATTTAGAGAGAAATTTTTATTGCTTTCAACATGACAACTTACTTGAAGGATCTTACTCAATCCATAGGTAGGTATGGTGGACTCTCATGGCAAGACTGGGTTTAAGGATATTTGGAAGCACAAGTAGTATTTCTACTTGGTGCAAGGAATTTAGCTAGCATGAGGGGGAAAGGCAAGCTCAACATGTTGGACGATCCATGACAATATAGTTTAACTGAGATGTGAGAAAACATAACCCATTACGTTGTCTTCCTTGTCCAACATCAACTCTTTAGCATTTTATACTTAATGAGTGCTCACAATCATAAAATATGTCCAAGATAGTATATTTATATGTGAAAACTTCTCTTTCTTTATTACTTCCTATTAATTGCAAGGATGACCAAAACTATGTTTGCCAAGTCTCAACAACTTTTATGCCTCATACTCTTTATGTGTGAAGTCATTACTATCCATAAGATCAATATGAGCTCTTTTATTTCCTTTTATTCTCTTTTATGCACTTAAGATCACAGCAATATAGCAAAGCCCTTGACTCAACACTAATCTTTATTATATATAGCTCACGGACTCGATTACATAGAGGGATCACAAAGCAAAACTCAAAACTAAATCATACCAAAACTTTATTCTACTATATCAAGATATTACTAAAAGGATCGAACTAAGAAAAACGGTAAAGATAGGAGTGTGATGGTGATACGATACTGGGGCACCTCCCCCAAGCTTGGCAGTTGCCAAGGGGAGTGCCCGTACCCAGTGATTATGTCCCCGGAGGTGGTGAAGAAGGTGGTGATGATGATGGATAGTCGCACATCGAGCGTAGAAGCTCCTCTAGTTTGCAGATAATGCCCTTGAGTGCGATGATATGCTCCTTCAACAAAATATTTTCCTGTGTGAGATACTCGTTTTGTATACGAGCTAACTCAATCATCTGGAAAGCTTCAATCTCAGTTGGGGTAAAGAGGTTAGGTAGAGGTTGAGGATGTTTTCTTCTTCCGCTGCCGGAGCTTGATCCTCCATGGCCTTCTTGATCCCTTCATCCTTGTTGATCTCCTCCGGTTCTTCTCTTTTCATCTCTATCTTCAATAGCCAAGCATCCTTGTCTTCATTGTTCGAGGAGGGTGACGTCGTGATGCTCTAGATCTGTCAGAAAAATAGCTTGAAACAAAGACATAGGTTTCTTGTGTGATACGGTGCTCAATACCTTCGGGAGATTATATAATGAATTTTTACCGACTAAAAGAAGTTTTGTGCAAGAAAACGGAGTCCGGAGAGCACACGAGGTACCCACGAGGCAGGGGGCATGCCCAGTAGGGTAGGGCGCGCCCTCCACCCTCGTGGTGGCCTCGTGTCCTTCTCGGACTACTTCTTATTTTTCTATTTTCTCAAATATTCCAAAACGGAGAAAAATTGCTATTAGAATTGTTTTGGAGTCGGTTTAATTACCGTATCACATACCTATTCCTTTTCGGAGTCTGAAATGTTCTGGAAAGTGTCTCTTATGTATTCCTCCGGGGTTACGGTTTCAATTATATTAGTTTCAACATTTATAGGATTACCTGAGATATAATGTTTGATTCTTTAACCATTCACCACCCTTGGACTTGTACCTCTGAAGTTGTTGATTTTTATGGCACCGGAACGATAGACCTCCTCGATAACGTAAGGACCTTCCCATTTAGAGAGAAGTTTTCTTGCAAAAAATCTTAAATGAGAGTTGAATAGCAACACATAATCACCTACATTAAACTCATGCTTTTGTATCCTTTTGTCATGCCATCTTTTAACTTTTTATTTAAACAGCTTGGCATTTTCATAGGCTTGGGTTCTCCATTCATCAAGTGAGCTAATGTCAAATAACCTCTTCTCACCGGCAAGTTTGAAATCATAATTGAGCTCTTTAATGGCCCAATATGCCTTATGTTCTATTTCGAGAGGTAAGTGACATGCTTTTCCATAAACCATCTTATACGGAGACATACCCATAGGATTCTTATATGCAGTTCTATAGGCCCATAATACATCATCAAGTTTCTTGGACCAATTCTTTCTAGATCTATTAATAGTCTTTTGCAAAATTAATTTGAGCTCTCTATTACTCAACTCTACTTGACCACTAGACTGTGGGTGATATGGAGATGTGATTCTATGATTAACGTCATACTTAGCAAGCATTTTACGAAACGCACCATGAATAAAATGTGAACCACCATTAGTCATTAAGTATCTAGGGACTCCAAACCTCAGAAAAATAACTTCTTTAAGCATCTTAATAGAGGTGTTATGATCATCACTACTAGTTGGAATGGCTTCTACCCACTTAGTAACGTAATCAACGGCAACTAAAATATGGGTATATACCCATTAGAGGCAGGAAACGGTCCCATATAATCAAAGCCCCAAACATCAAATGGTTCGATAACATGAGAATAGTTCATAGGCATTTCTTAACGTCTACAAATATTACCAATTCTTTGGCATTCATCACAAGACAAGACAACCTTACGGGCATCTTTGAAGAGAGTAGGCCAATAAAAACCGGATTGTAATACCTTATGTGCAGTTCTATCTCTAGCGTGGTGTCCTCCATATGCTTCGGAGTGACACTTGCGTAGGATCTGTTCCTATTCATGCTCAGGTACACAACGTCTAATAACACCATCTACTCCTTCTTTATAAAGGTGTGGGTCATCCCAGAAGTAATGTCTTAAATCATAAAAGAACTTTTTCTTTTGATGGTATGTGAAACTAGGTGGTATAAATTTAGCAACAATGTAATTAGCATAATAAGCATACCATGGAGCAGTATGAGAGGCATTTATGACAGCTAATTGTTCATCAGGAAAGCTATCATCAATAGGTAGTGGGTCATCAAGAACATTCTCTAACCTAGACAAGTTGTCTACAACGGGGTTTTCAGCTCCCTTTCTATCAATAATATGCAAATCAAATTCTTGTAGCAGGAGAACCCATCTAATAAGTCTAGGTTTAGCATCTTTCTTTTCCATAAGATATTTAATAGCAGCATGATCAGTGTTAATAATTACTCTAGAATCAACAATATAAGGTCTGAACTTATCACAAGCAAATACAACTGCTAAGAATTCTTTTTCAGTAGTAGCATAATTTCTCTGGGCAGTGTCTGGAGTTTTACTAGCATATTGGATAAAATTTAATTTCTTATCAACTCTTTGCCCTATAACAGCACCTACATCATAATCACTTGCATCGCACATAATTTCAAAGGGTAAATTCCAATCAGGTGGCTGAACAATAGGTGCAGTGATCAAAGCTTTCTTAAGTATTTCAAATGCTTCTACACAATCATCATCAAAGACAAAAGGAATATCTTTTTGCAATAAATTAGTCAAAGCCCTAGAGATTTTAGAAAAGTCCTTAATGAACCTCCAATAAAAACCGGCATGGCCAAGGAATCTTCTTATACCTTTAATGTCCTTGGGACACGGCATCTTTTCAATAGCATCAAGTTTAGCTTTATCAACTTCAACACCTCTTTTAGAAATCTTATGCCCCAACACAATGCCCTCATTAACCATAAAGTGGCACTTTTCCCAATTCAAGACGAGACTAGTGTCTTCGCATCTCTGCAAAACTCGTTCAAGATTGCTCAAGCAATCATCAAAAGAGGATCCATAAACGGAGAAATCATCCATGAATACGTCACAAATCTTTTCACAAAAGTCAGAGAATATAGCCATCATGCATCTTTGAAAGGTAGCAGGTGCATTACATAAACCAAAAGGCATACATCTATAAGCAAAAGTACCGAAAGGGCAAGTAAAAGTAGTCTTTGCTTGATCGTCCGCTAACACAGGTATTTGAGAGAAACTAGAATAACCATCTAGAAAGCAGAAATGTGTATGTTTGGATAGTCTTTCTAGCATTTGATCAATAAAAGGTAAAGGGTAATTATCTTTCTTAGTAGCTTTATTTAATTTACGGAAATCAATTACCATCCTATAACCTGTAATAATTCCTTGTGGGATCAATTCATCTTTATTATTAGGAACAACAGTAATACCTCCCTTCTTAGGGGTACAATGGACAGGACTTACCCACTGACTATCAGCAACGGGATAAATTATACCTTCCTCAAGGAGCTTGAGTATTTCTTTTCTTACCACTTCCTTCATCTTAGGATTTAACCGTCGTTGATGATCTCTAACTGGTTTGGCATCTTCTTCCAATTTTATTTTGTGTTGGCATAGAGTGGGACTAATGCCCATAAGATCATCAAGAGTATATCCAATAGCAGAATGGTGCTTCTTCAGAGTTTTCAATAATCTTTCCTCTTCCTACTCTGAAAGGTGAGCACTAATAATAACAGGATATATCTTATTTTCATCAAGATAAGCATATTTAAGAGTATCAGGTAATGGTTTAATCTCAAACACGGGATCACCCTTGGGTGGAGGGGGATCCCCTAGGATTTCAATAGGCAAGTTGTGTTTCAGAATATGACCCTATTTAAGGAATACTTCATCTATCTCCCTTCTTTCATTCATAAACATATCATTTTCATGGTCTAGCAAATAATGTTCTAAAGGAACAGTAGGAGGCACGACAATAGAAGCAAGACCAATAATTTCATCCTTACTAGGCAATTCCTTATCATGGGGTTGTCTACAAAATTTGGCAAAATTAAACTTATGTGTCGTATTCCCCAGACCAGTAGTAATAACATCCTTTTCACAATCAATCCTAGCATTGACAGTATTCAAGAAGGGTCTACCAAATATAATCGGACAAAAGCTATCTTGTGGGGAACCAAGAACAACAAAATCAGCAGGGTATTTAACTTCCCCACACAAGACTTCGACATCTCTAACAACCCCAATTGGTGAAATATATCTCTATTTGCAAGCTTAATAGTAACATCAATATCTTCTATTTAAGCGGGTGCGATATCATGCATAATTTCTTTATATAAGGAAATAGGTATTGCACTAGGACTAGCACCCATATCACATAAGCCATGATAACAATGATCTCCTATTTTAACAGAAATAACAGGCATGCCTACAACAGGTCTATGTATCTTAGCATCGGGCCTAGCAATATTAGCAGCTTCCTCATAGAAGTAAATAACATGCCCATCAATATTATCAGCCAAGAGATCTTTAACCATAGAAATACTAGGTTCAACTTTAATTTGCTCAGGAGGTGTATATGTTCTAGTATTACTCTTATGAACAACAGTTGAAGCTTTAGCATGATCCTTTATCATAACAGGGAAAGAAGGTTTCTCAACATAAGTAGTAGGAACAATAGGATCATTATAAGTGATAATATTTTCTTCAACTGTAACAGGTGCAACTACTTTTACTTCAATAGGAGGATTATATTTAAACCACTTCTCCTTAGGGAGATCAACGTGAGTAGCAAAAGATTCACAGAAAGAAGCTACTATCTCAGAGTCAAGTCCATATTTAGTGCTAAATCAACGAAAAGCATCGGCATCCATAAAAGACTTAACACAATCAAACTTAGGTGTCATACCTAACTCCTTACCATCATCGGAACCCCAATCTTCAGAGTTGCATTTAATTCTCTCCAATAAGTCCCACTTGAATTCAATAGTGTTCAGCATATAAGAACCAGCACAGGAAGTATCGAGCATGGTGCGATCATTGAGAGAAAGTCGAGCATATTTTTTTTGAATAATCATTTCTCTTGAGAGCTCATGATTGGGGCATGAATATAACATTGACTTAAGCCTCCCCCAAGCTTGAGAGATGCTTTCTCCTTCGTGAGGCCAAAAGTTATATATATAATTACGATCACGATGAACAAGATGCATAGGATAGAACTTCTGGTGAAATTCCAATTTAATCGTTTATAGTCCCAAGATCCCGTATCATCACATAGCCTATACCATGTCAATGCATCTCCCTTTAAAGATAAAGGGAAGACCTTCCTCTTAACAACATCATCGGGTATACCTGCAAGCTTAAATAATCCACAAACTTCATCCACATAGATAAGTTGTAAATCGGGATGCAATGTTCCATCTCTTGCAAAGGGATTATCTAGCAGTTTCTCTATCATACTCGAAGGAATCTCAAAGTAAACATTTTCAGTAGGTTCAGTAGGTTGAGGAGCAACTCTTTTCTCTACTGGTCGGGGCGAAGATGCCCCGAACAAGCCCCTCAGAGGATTAGTTTCCATAGTAATAAGTGACAGTAAATTTCAGCACACTATATAAATGTTTCCTAACCAAGTTCCACTCACCAAAGGCGCTTCACTCCCCGGCAACGGCGCCAGAAAAGAGTCTTGATGACCCACAAGTGTAGGGGATCTATCATAGTCCTTTCGATAAGTAAGAGTGTCAAAACCAACGAGGAGCAAAAGGAAATGACAAGCGGTTTTCAGTAAGGTATTCTCTGCAAGCATTGAAATTGTAGGTAACAGATAGTTTTGTGATAGGATAATTTGTAACGGGTAACAAGCAATGAAAGTAAATAAAGTGCAGCAAGGTGGCCCAATCCTTTTTGTAGGAAAGGACAAGCCTGGACAAATTCTTATAATGAGAAAAGCACTCCCGAGGACACATGGGAACTATCGTCAAGCTAGTTTTCATCACGCTCATATGATTCGCATTCGTTACTTTGATAATTTGATATGTAGGTGGACCAGTGCTTGGGTGCTGTCCTTTCTTGGACAAGCATCCCACTTATGATTAACTCCTATTACAAGCATCCGCAACTACAAAAGAAGTATTAAGGTAAACCTAACCATAGCATGAAACTAGTGGATCCAAATTAGCCCCTTATGAAGCAACGCATAAACTAGGGTTTAAGCTTCTGTCACTCTAGCAACACATCATCTACTTATTACTTCCCAATGCCTTCCTCTAGGCCCAAATAATGGTTAAGTGTCATGTAGTTGACGTTCACAAAACACCACTAGAGGAGAGACAACATACATCTCATCAAAATATCGAACGAATACCAAATTCACATGACTACTAATAGCAAGACTTCATCCATGTCCTCAGGAACAAACGTAACTACTCACAAAGCATATTCATGTTCATAATCAAAGGAGTATTAATATGCATTAAGGATCTGAACATATGATGTTCCACCAAATAAACCAACTAGCATCAACTACAAGGAGTAATCAACACTACTAGCAACCCACAGGTACCAATCTGAGGTTTGGATACAAAGATTGGATACAAGAGATGAACTAGGGTTTGAGAGGAGATGGTGCTGGTGAAGATGTTGATGGAGATTGACCCCCTCCCGATGAGAGGATCGTTGGTGATGACGATGGTGATGATTTCCCCCTCCCGGAGGGAAGTTTCCCGGCAGAACAGCTCCACCGGAGCCCTAGACTGGTTCCGCCAAGGTTCCGCCTCGTGGTGGCGAAGTTTCGTCCCGTGAGCTTGCTTATGATTTTTTCCAGGGTAAAAGACTTCATATAGCAGAAGATGGGCACCGGAGGGCCACCAGGGGGCCCACGAGGCAGGGGGGCGCGCCCAGTAGGGGTGGGCGCGCCCCCCACCTTGTGGCCAGGGTGTGGGCCCCCTCTGGTACTTCTTTGGCTCAATAATTCTTATTAATTCCAAAAATGACTTTCGTGAAGTTTCAAGACTTTTGCAGTTGTGCAGAATAGGTTTCCAATATTTGCTCCTTTTCCAGCCCAGAATCCCAGTTGCCGGCATTCTCCCTCTTCATGATAAACCTTGTAAAATAAGAGAGAATAGCCATAAGTATTGTGACATAACGCTTAATAGCAGCCCACAATGCAATAAATATCGATATAAAAGCATGATGCAAAATGGACGTATCACCTTCTTGATTGACTTTGATGAGTACAGGGGTTACAAGAGTTGATCTACCTCAAGATTGTAATGGCTAAACCCTAGATGTCTAGCTTGTATAATTGTTCTTGCCCTACAGACTAAACCCTTCGGTTTATGTAGACACCGGAGGGATCTAGGGTTGTACAGAGTCGGTTTACAGAGAAAGGAAGGTGCATGATCGAAATGCCAAGCTTGCTACCCACGCAAAGGAGAGTCCCATCCGGACATGGAGAATGGTCTTTAATCTCATATCCTCACGGCCCATTAGTCTGCCCATATCACATAACCCGGATGCCCGAGGACCCCTTAGTACAGGACTCCCTCAGTAGCCCCTAGACTAGGCTGCAATGACAACGTGTCCAGCGGCAGATTGTCTTCGGCATTGCAAGGCAGGTTCTCTTTCCAAATTCTCCAAAGCAGCCTTCAGCACACGAGAGTTGTATCCGGCCTTTCTTAACACATACAACCATAAGCTGTAAAAAGCAACAATACTTCAAATAAGTCACGTCCACAGGAAACTTTTTTCGGCGAGACGTTATGTTCTGGCCTTATTATTATTCTGAACTGTTTTACAACCTCGTTTCGCATTTCGAGGCATGGCCAATGACATGTCTTGTCAAAGCAGAGATCGTCTCCCCTTATCACGGGATTCTCGTCAATAGGGGTTTTGGGTAATCCAACCGTGCCGTTCACACGTCCCCTCGGGAATAGGTGAGATTTAAGGCCTATAAGGGGGTGTTTGATATTCGCTGCCTCTATAAGAGGACAAAGACCCATATGTTCACCTCACGCCTGCTTCCTCCTCTGTCTTTCAATCCCCCGAGCTCCAGCGCCCAAATTCTAAACTTTCCCTTCGCCCCAACCTTTCTAGCCATGGCCGGATCAGGCTTTCAGGGAAAGTGGATGGCCTCCTCTATAACAGAGAAGAACATCCAAGATCTGCGTGAGGCGAGGTACTTCACGGCGGAGATCAACCATAGGCTTCCAACCCCGGGGCAGGTCATCCCCACACCGAATCCCAGTGAGAGGGTGGTTTCTATCCCCCACTTCCTCCGAGGACTTGGGTTCGCCCTTCACCCCTTCATCCAAGGTCTCATGTATTACTAGGGGCTGGATTTCCATGATCTGGCTCCGAATTCCTTCCTCCACATCTCGGCATTTATCATCGTGTGTGAAGCATTCCTTCACGTGCCTCCACACTTTAGCTTATGGCTCAAGGTTTTTAATGTGAACCCGAAGGTGGTTGAAGGCCAACACGCCGAGTGCGGTGGCGCCGTGGTGAGCAAGCTCAACCATGTTACCTGTCCCAAAGGAAGATTTGTGGATACTGTCAAGGTGTCGCAGTAGGAGTGGTTCTATATTACCGACCCCGCGGCACCAAGTGGGCTCCTGCTCCTGCTTTCAGATCCGGACCTCCGCTGCGGCTCACATCCTGGACCAACAAGGGTCTAGATTGGGGATCCCCTGACGAAGTGTCGACGCTGCAGAAGCGTATCAAGAGCATGATAAAAAAAAGGACATCACCCTTGTTGATCTGATTCTGGTGATGCTCATACGTCGAGCTCTTCCTTGCCAACGACGGCCTCTCAAAATGTGGGAGTTCAATCCGGAGGGGCCACGGACCCTGCAACGCTTCTTCGGAACAACGCATAAAGGGATTTGGAAGCTACTCTTTAAGAAGCAGAAGACATGGCCAAGGACATCTGATGACACCGGCCTCGACTGCAACAATTTGGCATCCTTAGTAAGTATCGTACTTTCCGAACATTACCTAGCTTGTCAATCTTAGGGAGGGGTCCTGAAAATTCCATTTCCTGAATAGGACTGGATAAAGAAGGCAAAGCGGATTAAGTGTTCGGCCTCGCTCCCCGAAAACCCAACCGAGCCTCTGTTAATGAAGATGATGGTCCCGGCGCCCTATCACACGCCGACAAAGAAGGACAATAAGAAGAAGACCAAGGAGGCCGAAAGTGGCCTCCAGCACGAAGAAACATCTGGCGCCGTGTCCGGACGAACCGAAGCTCCTTCCTCTCACGAGGAAGACGAAGACGAAGACAAGGACGAGGAGGAGGAGGAGGAGGAGGAAGCAGAGAACCCTCCTCCCAAAGGGAAAAACAGGGCGTCCTCCGTTGATCCGGAGGAGGGGCCATCCAAGAGGGGAAGGATATCCCTCTCAGATGACCCGAATTCGGGCACCGAGGCCGTTCCTAAGCATCGCCCCCGAACCAAGCCCCTTGATGAATTGTGATCTCCTTAAGATGTCTTATATACATCTAATCCCTTTATAGAGTTATAAGAATAATATCAAATTTCATACTCCAGTCCGGCCCGTGACATTCCACAAGAATCGTCGTCATCGGGGGATCTTTCGCCGGAGAAGATGGAGAGTGAGACGCCTCCACGAGCTTCCCCACCTCCTAGGGCGAATGATTCCGAGGTGTCCCAAAGGATTTCTCCGAGCTTCGTAGAAGTGCCGGAGGGGACCAAGGCGGCACTGGAGGCTGCCGAGAATATGGGGGGCGCAACCCCCATTGAGACCGGCAACGGGGGTCCTGGATCATCCGACACTCAGCCGGATACTTTTTCGGAGACCCGAACCTTTCCGGAATCGGATCAGCAACCCCCTCTACAGGAGGGGAGACGGCTATTCTGGCGGCGACCTCTACGGATGCAGAGGCGCCAAACATGCTGATGGATGCTCTGCAAAGTGCATCCGTCCTGGAGGAGCAGCATACCTTGATGGGTACGGTGGTTGAAAAGGTTCAGTCCGCAAAGAGCGGACTGAATGAAGCCTTCACGAGCCTACTAACAGGCTTTGACGTATGAGATGTAATGTCTTTTAGCCGCTTTCCATAAAAAAATCTGCCTAATATATAGATAGTAGCCCCTGAGACTCTGTTTGACCAATGAAGGAGGGCGAACAGAGGGTCTATAGGTATCCGGAGGAAATAACATACTTATCGTTTTTGATAGAAAATCAGGCTTCACTGTTAGCGGCGACTGCTCAGGCCGCCAAAGTTTTCCGAACTGAAGTGGAAATTGTAGCTGGTCGATGAGGACAATATCCGGATTAACATGCCGCTCGACGAGGCACAATGTATGTTTCAAGTGCTCCATATTCAATTGAATTAGTTTGCAAATGCTAAGTTGAAGCTTACACGCTGCTATATGCATAATTGCGGATGGCGCTGCTGAGGTTGAGACCCTCAGGAATGACCTTGCCGGCGCGAAGGAGCAGGCAAGGGAGAGCGATGCGGCCGCTGAGAAAGCAGCTGCTGATTTGAAGGCCGAACAGGCCACCCCGCGCTAGTTCGAGGATTGGGTATCCAAGATTGAGCAAGAGCTCAAGGACGCAACTTGCAAGTGCGAGTTCATCGAGGAGGAGAAGAAAGCTAAGGCGGCTGAACTGGCCAAGGCCCTTCAGGACGCCCAAGAGGCGAGGTCTGAAACCCGAGCGGCTCACGAGGAGCTCCGACAGGCCGAACAGATAGTGGCTGGTAAGCCCTTTCTTTTACAGTCTAAGTTTGGCGATCAGAGGTATGCCTTACTTAATCGACTATCGAGTTCTCTAGACGCCTTTGCGGATCTTCTGAAGAGCGTCGCTGATGTAGCGCAATTCTACCGGGCCTAGGAGGGGTATGCGACGGAGAAGCTATTCTCATCGCAGTTCGCGATGTAGGAGCACTCGACGCTGCTGAACAACCAAATGGCGCAGTGGGCCGAGTTGCATAAGATGTCCGGAGCAGCCATGAAGCAGGTCATACTCCGGCTGTGGCTGGCTGAACATGTTCCGATCAGCTATTTTGGCCTAGTGCAGCGACTCATCGATGTTGTGCCCTGAATTGATGCCATCAAACGGTCGGTGTGCATAGAAGGTGCACAGAGGGCCTTCGCCCGCGCCAAGGTGCACTGGGCCAAGATGAAAGCCGCCGTTGTCGCGGTGGAGGGTCCTCCCGAAGGCAAGGACCACCGCACGCCATAGCATTATTTAGACGACGTCCTAGAGGGTTCTCGCTTGATAGAGGGTCAATGCTCAAAGGACATTATATTCGAATGAATGTATCCAAATGACCCGGTCGTGTGTATTATAGATATTAAGGCTTTGTAATATATTTGTGCCATTATCTGAAGTTGTTTTCCTCCTGCGTGGCCATTTTTGTATGCCTGAGAGTTTTCCAGTCGTCGGCTTCGACCCCCACGTATATGCTATGGGGGTGTTTGGAATAGCACATGAGCACTCTTGACCCAACGTCTTGGTCCATGACGGAGGTGTCAGTGCGACAAACCAGGCAATCCGACTATACGGCTTACTACTCTCACTTAGCCATAGGAGTTTGACGATGGGGCTAAAAAAATAGCCCCTAGTACGTATGCGACTATCCGAATGCGGATGCGTTACATATATGACTGAAAAAACAGTCCTTTGTTTAATATGTAAAAATTGTTAAAGATTTAGTAAGTCACCGAACGGCTGACCAGCTCTCGCCGCATCATGACAGTCAGTTTTCGGCTTTCTCTACTGAGGTGCTTGACTGGACGAACCAGAAATACAATCGCAGTAGTTCTCCCTTTACTACCCTAGCCGAACAAACGGAACGTAAGGTAGCAAACACAGGAGCCGGGCAACCCAATTATTGACCAAAGCCATGATTCGGAGCCGATGTATATAATGCCAAGGTCGAGACGCCGAAGTGTGCTACAAAGTTGTTCGGGCTTTTGTTTAGAGGCACATATGTGGCTGTATAGAGCCCCTAGCAATGGGTGTTGAGGTATGTGAGACAACTGGAGAGATGGAGTACAGTTTTATGAATAAAGTTGATACCGAAAAACAGTCCCTACTAGGATTTGATTGATACGTCAAGACGTGATCTTACAGAGGATACCATAAGCACCAAAATCATTTTACATGTCGGGGGTCTAATAATAAGGAGAGAAGCTCAGTGCAGGTCCTTTAAATAAGGTTTGGTCTGAAGAGTCCTTTGGATGTCCTGCCGCACGTCTGCGCCGCTTTCGCCTTGTAGAGAGGGGTTCCTTAAAGGGAACGGTCTTCCGTTACCCGCATGAAACCGGGCTCGAGGAGAGTCCCTGTAAGTCCGTAGGATATATGGGCTCGAATGCACCTGTGGTAGAGAAGTAATCAAAGAAGAGTGGACGGTCATACAGGGTCGAGCCGTACTATAGACCTATTCATATTGTGCCCGCGCTGATGCCCAAGGTATTTTGAGTGCGTAGTGATGCATGCGCGGTACGAATTCTATGGTTGTGTGCGGCAATCGACAGAGGCAAAACTGCTAGTCTACCTCCGGAAATACCGAGCCATCAGCTTGCAGGACGGACCGGACTTTTTTAGCGAAGTCCAGTGGCTTAATGGATAATGAGGTGTGCGGCTTGAAGGGGCCGATCTGTACTTCGGCTACAAGATCCGCAGTGTGCTCCTCAGTGCGGAGGGAGCGTTCCATGTTTCCGTTGACCGTTATGATGCCGCGTGGACCAGACATCTTGAGCTTTAAATAAGCATAGTGCGGCACCGCATTGAATCGAGCAAAAGCGGTCCGCCCGAGCAGTGCGTGATAGCCACTTCGGAAGGTTACAATATCAAAGATCAAGTCTTCACTGCGGAAGTTGTTGGGCGAGCCCAAGACAACTTCCAATGTTATCGAGCCCGAGCAACGAGCCTCTACGCTAGGTATCACTCCTTTAAAGGTAGTTTTAGTGGGCTTGATTCTTGATGGATCAATACCCATTTTGCAGATGGTGTCTTGGTACAGCAGGTTAAGGCTACTGCCATCGTCCATGACGACTCGCGTGAGATGGAATCCGTTGATGATTGGGTCGAGGACCAAAGTTGCCGATCCTCCATGACGGATACTGGTCGGGTGGTCCTTTCGATCAAAGGTGATCGGACAAGCCGACCATGGGTTGAATTTTGGGGCGACCGGCTCTACGGCAAAGACGTCCCTTAATACACGCTTGCGCTCCCGTTTGGGGATGTGGGTGACATAGATCATATTTACTGTTTTGACCTCGGGGGGAAATTGCTCCTGCCCCACTGTGTTAGGTGGGTGAGGCTCTTCATCGTTGTCCTTGCTGGGCAGCCTTTTCCCCTTGTTTTCGGCGTTGAGCTTGCCAGCCTATTTAAAGACACAACAGTTTCTGTTGGTGTGATTGGCAGGTTTACCGGGGCTGCCATGAATCTGGCAAGGTCGATCAGGTATTCTGTCCAAACTGGATGGACCATCTTTATTTCCTTTGAATTACTTCTTTTGCTAACTGGATTTGGAGCCACTGAATCCGGCGTTTACCGCTGTGTCTTTGCTATTGTTTTGATGCTTGTGCTTATCGCATCGTGGCTTGCCATTGTCGTCCCTGGCTTCAGAGGTGCCTGGGTCGCTGGTGCTATTGCTTCGACGAGCTAGCCAGCTATCTTCTCCTGCACAAAAGCGGGTCATAAGTGCGGTGAGGGCTGTCATAGACTTCGGCTTCTCTTGGCCGAGGTGTCGAGCGAGCCACTCATCTCGGACGCTGTGTTTGAAGGTCGTGAGGGCTTCGGCATCCGGACAATCCACAATCTGGTTCTTTTTAATTAAGAACCTGGTCCAGAGCTTCCAGGCTGATTTGTCGGGTTGCTGGATTATGTGAATAAGCTCATCGGCGTCGGGGGGCCGAACATAGGTACTTTGGAAGTTGTCTCTGAAGGTGTCCTCTAAGTCTTCCCACCTTCCAATAGAGTTTTCTCGGAGGCTGTTCAGCCAATGTCGTGCTTGTCCCTTAAGTTTTAGGGGGAGGTACTTGATGGCATGTAGGTCATCACCGCGGGCCATGTTGATATGGAGAAGAAAGTCTTCAATCCATACTGCGGGATCTATTGTGCCATCGTATGATTCAGTGTTCACGGGTTTAAACCCTTCTGGGATCTGGTGCTTCATTACCTCATCGGTGAAGCATAGGGGGTGTGCGGCTCCTCTGTATCGGGTGACATCACAACGCAGTTCGGATGGAGTCTGTATGCGGTTTTCGGCCTGGGTGAGGTTGTGTTTATCGCACCAGGCCTGATGGCCATCTTCTTGCATTGGTGCACATCCCCTTGATCCATAAATTGATCTGGTATAACCGGCTCTATTGTCCAGGTCCTATCACAGGTCATGCGTGTACCCTGCAGCTGCTGTTTCTCTGCCTCTAGGGCAAGGAGGCGCGGGTTGGTGTTCGGCTTGGGTTGCCGCTCTGTCCCTGCCATGAGGTGGTCGGTCAGGCCCGTCAGCCACATTATGTGATGTTGATATAGGCTCTGAGACTTCATCGTCGAATTGGAAGAGCAACCTGCGCTTTGGGTAACTCTTAGTTGGGCGCTCGAGGCTGTATTCCTCAGCTACCAGGACATTCGTTCATCTGTCATTGAGTAAATCCTGATCGGCTTGAAGTTGCTGCCGCTTTTTCAGGCTTCTTGCTGTGGCTATTAGCCGGCGTTTAAAGTGCTCTTGTTCGAGGGGGTCCTCTGGTACGATGAAGTCTTCGTCGCCCAGGCTCTCATCCTCTTCGGAGGTCGGTAGGTAGTTACTATCCTCCAAGCCCTCGTTCTCGATAGGATCATCGGGTTGACTTGCCCCTCTTCCCAATCATCATGTTCGGATGTTGGCTAGACGGGGACGTTCTCCGGGGTGTTATTGTCTCCAGTGCCGTTATTGCTGTCTTTTTTGCGACGCGATTTTGATCTGCGCCGCTGACGTCGATGCTTCGGAGGTGCTTCAGCAGGCCCATCCTCTAGATTCTTCCCATCATCAGTGTCATTCTCTTTGGGTGTGTCCACCATGTATATGTCATATGAGGAAGTGGTCGTCCAGCATCCGGTAAATGGCGGGTTCTAGCTTTGCTCCTCTTCAGCATCTTCGTCCATACCGTCGATGTCTTCGGAGGCGTAATCTAGCATGTCGATTAAGTCATCGACAGTGGCTATAAAGTGGGTGGTGGGTGGGATGCAAAATTCCCTGCCCTCAGCCCCTGGTGTGGGCTGGGCATACTTTGACAGCGATCCTTCTGTAATGGTGAGGGTCGCATTAAGTCCAGGGCCTCTTTTAAGAGTGAGGTTTGGACAGGGAAGTGAGAGCCCGTGGAGCAGGGCAGCATAGGAGTTCCTCGGCCGAGCTCACGTAACATGAACCTCGAGACTTCGGATCTGGTGTTCGAGGATGAGTCCAGCTTTGTGTTGATAAAGGGAGCCTGGTATGACTCTGGGTCTTCCGGTGAAATGATCCCCTCCGTATCTCCGGTGTTGAGCTCTATGGCTATGGAGAGTCCAGCGGGCTCTAAACTCCCGTCTTCGGACTCGGTGAGGTTTTCCGGATCTAATGCCGGAGCTGCGGTTGAGGCCACAAACCCTTGGAAGATCAAGTCTCCTTGGATATCAGCGACGTAGTTTAGGTTTCCGAAACAGATCTGATGACTAGAGGCGTAGCTGTCGATCTGCTCCAGATGGCCAACCGAATTGGCATGCAGTGCAAAGCCACCGAATACGAACATTTGGCCGGGGAGAAAAGCCTCCCTCGGGGCGGTATTGATGTGGATGGTTGATAGAGCCATCGAGCCTTCTGGTGACGACACAGTGGAACTCTCAATGAAAGCACCAATGTCGGTGCCAAAACTGGAAAATCTCGGGTATGGGGTCCCGAACTATGCGTCTAAGGATCAAAGGTAACAGGAGGCGGGGGACACGATGTATACCCGGGTTCGGGCCCTCTTAATGGAGGTAATATCCTACTTCCTGCTTGATTGACTTTGATGAGTATAGGGGTTACAAGAGTTGATCTACCTCGAGATCGTAATGGCTAAACCCTAGATGGCTAGCTTGTATAATTGTTCTTACCCTACGGACTAAACCCTCTGGTTTACTTTGACACCGAAGTGATCTAGGGTTGTACAGAGTCGGTTTACAGAGAAAGGATGGTGCATGATCCAAACGCCAAGCTCGCTACCCACGCAAAGGAAAGTCCCATCCGGACATGGAGAAAGGTCTTTAATCCCATATCCTCATGACCCATTAGTCCGGCCCATATCACATAGCTCGGACGCCCGAGGACCCCGTAGTCCAGGACTCCATCAGCGTCCGCTTCTCTTCCCGCTGCAATACCTGGGGGAGGAGGAACAAGAAGGGGGAATTATGGGGCACTTATCTTTTTTCAATCTAAAATTTCTAGGTGTTTGCCAAACTTTAGTTCAAATTATGTAATCTCTTTTATCCATGTTTGTGCTCTATAAGATCTATACTTGTTGATCAGCATATTAATGAAAAACATGAACCTTGCCAGGTACTTGTGCATGTAATATGTCCATGCAGAGGTGAAATGCCTATATACATTCAAGTAAACAAGTTCTGCCGGGAGGCTATCTTGGCGGTGTCCTCAGTTTGTTGTCGTGGAGCCAGTCCTGCCGGGCACACACCATAAAGAGGAACCAGCCCCCTTCCTTTTCGCCATAGGCCACTACGACCATCCTGACCTAAACAATGTTCGATTCAAAGGATGGGAGCACCAAAGTATCAAAGGTGGCGACGCTTTCTTATGCACAAGTACCTACTTATAGAACACATATGGATAAGAGAAAGAACTTACCTATTTTGTCTTGCCGGGGATCGCAACATAGGCTTGTCTTCTCTTCTCCTTTTCGGGACCAAGTCCACAGCAGGAGCCTGCAGTTTGATGCAGATGAAAATGATGCCTCTTGCGATCTTGTCTACATGAGCATGCAATTCTTATGATATGCTTATGCATGCATGCAATTTGTCGGGGGCCCCCAGCGCTTCATTATTTCTCTGTTGCTCATGGTCTACGCCTGGCTTTGTACAAGGGGTTACATGCAACTGAGGCAAGGTCTGTACAAAAGGGTGGCTTCCGGACAGGGCCTGACAGCCGCACCTTACGGGTAAAGCTTGTGGAGATGCTCAATGTTCCATGAGTTTTGCAATTTAATGCTATCTCCGGTCTCCAGATGGACTGCACCAGGTCTGGTGACTCGTACTACCCGGTAAGGGGCATCCCACTTCGGCGTCAACTTGTTTGTACCCTTGGCGGACTGAACGCGCCTAAGGACAAGGTCGCCTTCCTGAAAACATCCGGCATGAACCCTGCAGTTGTGATAGCGACGCATGGCTTGCTAGTAGCGTGTAGCACGTATAGCAGCCCGGAGACGGTTCTCCTTGAGTAGCACATCGTCGTGACGCCGGTGCTGTTCCTGCACTAGTTCATCGTAGGCAAGCACTCGAGGTGACCCATAAATGAGTTCCATGGGGATAACTGCTTTTGCCCCATAGACCAGGGAGAAGAGAGTCTGCTCGGAAGCTCGATTTGGTGTCGTTCTGTGGGACCAAAGAATCACCGGCAGCTCGTCGATCCACCGCCTGCCACACTTCTGCAGCTTATCAAATGTTCTCGTCTTGACTCCTCACAACACTTCAGTGTTTGCCCTCTCAGCTTGCCCGTTGCTCCCTGGGTGAGTAACAAAGGCAAATGAGATCTTGCTTCCGAGGGCATGAACATATTGCATGATGTCGCAACTCGTGAATTGGGTGCCGTGGTCGGTGATGATCCAAGCAGGGACTCCGAAGCGACAGACCGATCCTTTCAAGAACTTGATAGTTGACTGAGCAGTCAGCTTTCTCATGGGCTCAACTTCTAGCCACTTTGCAAACTTGTCAATTGCGACAAATAAGAATTCAAAGCCTGCGGCAGCATGGGGGAAAGGGCCCAAGATGTTGAGCCCCCAGACCGAAAACAGCCATGACAAAGGGATTTTCTGAAGAGCTTGGGTAGGCACGTGGATATTCTTGGAATGGAACTAGCAGGCTTCACATTTGTGACCAACTCAACTACATCTTGGAGGGTTGTTGGCCAGTAAAATCCTTGCCGGAAGGCTTTTCCAACCAGAGCCCTTGATACGATGTGTGAGTCGCACATACCCTTATGTATTTCCGCCAACAGTTCCTTTCCTTCTTCCCGGCAAATGCACTTCAATTTCACACTGTCTGGCCTTCTTCTATATATCGTGTCATCCACGAACTGATACATACTGACCCTCCGGGCTACTCTTTCAGCTTCTTCTTGCTCTTCGGTAAGTTCTTCGGTTTGGAGGAAATGGACTATGTGCCGTGCCCAAGTTGGAGCCTGGGGCTCGGTAACGAGGACTAGTGGCACCTCCTCCTTCGTGGGAGTGCACTCTTAGACCGCGGGGACCAGTGGTCTGGCCGGAGGAGGTAGCTCAGCAATCGAAGGGGAGTTGTTCCCGCCAAGCTCTATGCCGGGATCCTCGAGAAGTTCTACCGGTAGATCCTGCCGGAGTTCAGTTTCCTCCTCTTTTTGGCCATTGTTGCCGAGGATACATAGGGCTGAGTCGGATGGAGAACAAAAGTCCCTGGTTCCACAGGGAGTTTTTGTGCAGCGCACTTTGACAGATGATTAGCAATGTTGTTTTCTGCATGGGATATGTGCTCTATTTGCAATCCGTCAAAGCGCTCCTCCAACTTTCTCACTTCCTCAACGTATGCCTCCATCAATGGACTTTGGTAATCCTTGTTCACTTGTCTCACCACGAGCTATGAATCTTTGCGGATGATCAGCTTCTCGATTCCCAGTTCTGTGGCAATCCTGAGCCTGGCAAGGAGCCCTTCATACTCTGCAGTATTGTTGGTACCCTTCTTCCGGCAGAAATGCATCTGGAGGATGTACTTAAGGTCCTCCCCAGTGGGAGAAACTAGAATCACGGCAGCCCCTGCACCTTGTAGGGAGAAGGCACCATCAAAATACATAATCCATTCTTGGTGCGCTTCCTTGCCGGGAATAACTGTCTCCAGCACTTCTTCACCAGGGGTTGGCGTCCACTCTGCAATGAACTCCGCCAATGCTCTGCTCTGGATAGTTTATGTGCTCTCAAACTTCAAACCATTGCTGGATAACTCCAAGGCCCATTCCACTATCCTTCTGGTGGCTTCAGGGTTTCTGAGCATCCATTGCATAGTGAAGCGGGTGAGAATCGTGATCTCATGGACATGCAAATAGTGGTGCAGTTTCCTTGTGGCCTTGATGAGGTCAAAAATCACCGTTCGCATGCTGGAGTACCTCAATCTAGACCCCTGCAATAGGGAGCTGACGAAGTACACTAGGCGCTGCACCACTTTCTTCCTTGCCGCAACCTTGGGGCTGTCTCCACTACCTTGCTCTTCTCTGTCTTGATCTGCATCTGACCTTGCCAAGGTGTGCTCACTTCCCTCTCCGGAGGGGACAATAGTCGTGGCTGCCGCTTCTTCCACTTGCCGTTGTGCCACTAGTGCTGCGCTAACCACTTGATTAGTTGCCAACATGTACAGCAGCAACAATTATTGTGGTTTGAGAGTGACCGAAGTGGGCACAGTGGCCAAGTAGGCGATCAAATCTTGCAGTGCAGCGTCTTCCTCTGGAGTCCACTCCATGGTCCTACCTTCTTCAAGAGTTTGAAGAATGGCAAGGCACACTCGACGGACTGGGAAGAGAACCGGCTGAGCGCGATAACGCATCCAGTCAAACTCCTCACATCCTTAACTGTCTTGGGTGCTTGAATCTGCTCAATAGCCTTGATCTTGTCAGGGTTGGCCTCTATCCTACGGTGAGACACAAAGAAGCCAAGTAGCTTGCCAGAGGTAATGCCAAACACACACTTCTTCAGGTTCAGCATCAGGTTGATCTTGCGCATATTAGCAAAGGTCTCTTCCAAATCTTGGATAAGGGTTGATCTTGTCGGCGTTCTGGGAACGGGGGTCCCCAGACTTGCCTGCCTGTGACCTGCGGCATGGCTCAAGCAGTGGCCCAGTACGGCCTGTTTTCATCAACCCAAGCTCAAGACCCTCGCGAGGGGCCAAGCATCGCAGGGCGGACGATGCAAGGCTTCCTCAGGGGCGGCCTCATCAGGCAGGCTCGCAATGAGGCAGAGAGATCAAGGTAAGGAGTACCTCGCGAGGTGCTCGTGACGCAAGCCATGACGATCGAGACCAGGCGGGCGCCAGCCGGTGCAGTGTCCTTGTTTCCTCTTTGGTGCAAAGGGAGCAAGCGCAGGCGCGGAGTACCGAGGCATCAAGAAAAGGTTACCATATCAGTGCAATGAGATGAAGACCAGCAGGACGGCAGGACGGAGGTCACCGTGGAGCCCAAGACGGCGTCATCGCTAGTGCCTTTGGTAGTCGAAGACCAACTTTAGTCAGGATAACTTGTACTAGCTGTCCCCCTTCAAAATGGCCGTTGTTGGCACCATTCCCGCTCAATATTTGGGAAGAGGACCAGGGCCCCTATAAATAGAGATAGCCACCACCGTAGAGAGGCGATCGAGATCGGATCCAGAGCTGATCGAATCCTTCCCAAGTAGAACACCACACCAGCTCAAGAACACCCATCGCGAAGCTGTTCTTCCTCTGTACTGTTCATCATTAGCCCTAGAGGCAATCCACCACACCACACACTCGATTAGGGTATTACACCACAACGGTGGCCCGAACCAGTATAAACCTTGTGTCCCTTGTGTTGTTCATCGTGTAGCTTAGATTCACGGCGAGGTTTTGGGACGTGGATCGGTAGGGAGAAGATCTTCGTGCGCACCCCAGAGTTCGAACCTTAAGGGTTTTGCCGGAACCCGATATCCGACATTTGGCGCGCCAGGTAGGGGTGCGCTGACATCCTCTTTTCGCAGTACCGCTTTCCATCATTTCGTCGCATCCATGGCGGATGCTCGCCGAGCTCTCGCCAAGCGTCGGTCTGCTCTCGCTGCCCGCATCGCCCAGACGGCTCCCATCAGTGGGCCTCCTCGCCGTTCTCCATTGCATGCCACCAACGCTGCCACCGGCCCAGCGGGGAAAGAGCAGCAAGCGTCGTTGTTGCATCCCTTGGTGTAGTGGGAAGGCCACACCCCCACTCCATCGCTAACTCCACCTGGTTCGTCATCTCACGCTCGTCGCGCTCCCACGGATGCGCAGGCCGCATTGCTCCTGGCACATGAGCTCCTGCACTACCGCCCCATCGACGACCTCTACGAGGAGTGGCTCGCTCGCATCACCGAGCTCGTCAGCGCCGCAGGGGGCTCTCCTGCGTCGTCCCTCTCGCTGCCTCGCCCTCCTTCCTACGTGGGCGATGCAGCTCAGGAGGCGCCCCCGCCACCTCCTCCCCAAGAAGGTGCCCTGGCTCCAAGGCGCGCGGCCCCTGGACAAGACCCACTGTGTCCAGCGCCCGCGCGACAAGGAAGGAGCTGCCAAGAAATCCCTCGGCCCCAAGAAGGCGCTCGCGTGCTCCCTGCTCCAGCACGTCAAGACCGCATCCCTACACCAGCAGGTCAAGACCCCGCGCTGCCCCTGGCGGCGGCGCGCGGGAATCTCCAAGAGCAAGCCCCGCGTCTGCAAAGGTCTCCGGTGGCCACCGCAGGCTGCCACGCCTTCACCACCAAGCTACGCAGTGTCACCTGGCCGGGCAAGTTCAAGCCAGATCTGCCTCCTCACTATGACGGCACTGCCGACCGTGTGGTGTTCCTGCAGCTCTACGAGCTGGGCATCGAGGCGTCCAATGGAGACGAAAAGGTCATGGCGAACTGGTTTCCCACGGCACTCAAGGATGGTGCCCGCACCTGGCTCCTGAACCTGCCTCCCGGCTCGATCACCTATTGGGACGAGATGCGCAGCCGCTTCATCGCCAACTTCTAGGGCACTCGCGACCGCCCTCCAGTCGTGGGTGAACTGCGCCGCATCAAGCAGCAGCTGGGAGAGACCTTGCAGAAGTACATCCAGTGCTTCAACAACGCTTGCCTCAAGATTCCCAAGGTGACCGAGGAGGCCATCATCTCAGCGTTCTCTGACAGTGTCCGCAAAGTCAAGATGAAGGAGGAGCTCGCCATCCATGAGGATCTGTGCACATCCCTAGAGCTGTTCAACCTGGCGACCAAGTGCGCAAGAGCTGAGGAGGGGCGCCTCTCCCTCCTCGAGCTTCCAGCTGCTGACCCAGAAGAGAAGAAAGCCAAGGCCAAGGACGTGAAGCACAAAGGAGCAGCCGTGCTCGTAGCAGAACCAGACACGAAGCACGGTAGGGACCAGCCGGAGTCGTCCAAGGGCAACCGATTCTGCGCCTACCACAACCTCTACACCCACAACACCAACGAATGCCAGGAGCTTAGAGTCATTCGAGAAAGACGCATCGGTTGACGCCCCGAGCGCAATCACCGGGGCTACGGCCGAGGAGGAGGAAGAGGTGGAGGACAATGGGACGACCGAGGCCCTCGCCAAGAGTGGCATGACCGACCTCGCGAGGATTGCTGGCACGACTAGCCTCGCAAGGGGGCTTGGAGGGATCAGCCTCGCGAGGATCGCCCACAGGGCAATGAAGGACTTCCTCCTCTGCCACCACTGCCAAGAAGGAATGACGACCACCACCAGGACGAGGGGCTGGGGGCTTACAAGAGCCACATGCTATCGCTTGCATCTTGGGCGGCGCCAAGGCCTCAGCCTCTCAGCGCATCTTCAAGCAGTTTGCTCGTGAGGTGAATGCAGTCCTCCCCAAGCTCAAGGCCACGCGCCCTCTCAAGTGGTCCACATGCGCCATCACATTCAGCTCAGTGGATTAGCTCAAGTGTGCAGCTATAGCTGGCGTCCTCCCAATGCTTTGTTCCCCAGTCATCAGCAATGTGCAAGTTACCAAGACCCTCATCGATGGCGGCGCAGGGCTCAACATTCTGTCCGTCGAGACGTTCAACAACCTCCAAGTGCCTTATGATCAACTCCAGCCATCCAAGCCTTTCTCAGGAGTCACTGACGGCTCCACCACTCCGATAGGGCAGGTTCGCCTCCCTGTCACTTTCGGACTATGCAAGAACTACCGTACCGAGCTCATCGACTTCGACATTGTCCACATTCGCCTGCCATACAATGCCATCCTCGGGTATCCAGCCCTGGCCAATTTCATGGCGGTAACTCACCATGGTTACAATGTCCTCAAGATACCGGGAAGCGGCGGAATCATCACAGTCCCCTGCGAAGATAAGGATGTGGTGTGCTCTCTCGAGCATGCCTTCCAAGCTGCATCAGTCGAGGACCGAGACAGCAAGGGTGGCAAACCTCCCGAGGCAGTTCCCAAGAAGAAGAAGACATCACCCGGCTCAAAGCCTCAGGAGGTTGACATCTCCGGAGGTGCCGCTTCAGGATCTGTGCCCGTGCAAGGGGCGCCTCCCACGGTCGCATAGGAAGGCGTGCCCGGCGCCCTCCTCGGGCAAGGCTCAGGGGCTCTCTCCTAGAGGGCCTCAGACTTTGCCAAGATCATGAGGGAGGCGCTCGGGCACCACTTGGAGGCATGCTTTGTGGCACATTTCCCTTAGGAAGGCATGGGGCAAGGAGGGCCCAACCCTCAGGAGTTCATCACCAAGGCCACTCAGGAGCTTCAAGAATCAAGAGTCATACGCAGTGATCTCCGCCTACCTGGCATAGCTCCCCATCTAGGCGAGGATGGCGGGCTGCGCGTCTGCATCGACTACCCAGGGCTCAGCCGAGTCACGTCTCAGGAGCGCTTCTGGCCCTCGCGCATGGGACGCTGCGAGGGTCCGCTGCACAGCTACGTTCGCATGCCTTTCGGCCTACCGAACGCCGCTGCTGCTCACCAGGGTTTTCTACGGAGCATTCCGGCAGATCAGGAGGCCAGACACCACGCGGTCCTGGCAGAGATGGAGATGGTCCTCGAGGAGCCGCCCGGACCTCCAGAGCCTCCCGAGGCTCAGGTCTCCGGTGGCTCCTAAGGATCGGCCTCTTCACCGTGCAACGTCAGCTACTTCAACACCCGCTCTACAATGGTATCAGGTGACATCTTTCGAGTTCATTTCAGCTGGGAGCACCCTCAGGGCTGCATTATTCCCAGGTCGCGTGCGTCTGTCCCTACGGCATGTATCCCTTTTGCTTATTTCTTCAGTTTACATTGCTGGGGGAGCCTCTCGATCTGCATCATCCCCAAGCCGCTCGGGCCTGACCCAGTGGCATGTATCCTTCCTGCAGTTATCTAAGCCTATTTGCCTTTCATGCTTAACCTGCCTATGATTATCATCTCCAGCCTACCGCGGCCCCTTTTTCTCCCTCATGCAAATCACTTGCACGTTAAAAGGGGACGCCTGGCTCTCCAGCCCTCACCCCCTGGCCTTGTCCACAGCATTGCGACCTGGCATACCAGCGGCGGTTGAGCTCGATCGAAGGCCGGGACCTAAAGACATAGAGCATTCATATCTAACCACCCTGCAGGAACACGCAGCCGCCCAAGGCTCAAGATCACGTGCAACCCGCCTTGAGGTAGGGCCTCGTGAGTCCCGCGCTGGCTCACGAGTGCCCAGATACACCTCGTCTAGCCCTACCGTGCCAGCTACGTGTCAGGGCGGGGCTGTACACGCCACGGGGCTCCTCCCTGAGGGGCCCCCCTCCCATGTACCAGTGGAAGCACCATGCTCCGCGCTAGCTGACGAGACTGCTGAGGAGCGGCTATGCCCATACACATACGAAAGCGCTATGCTCCGCGCTGGTGATAAACAACTGAGGGCAGCCCACGGCTGTATCAACCTCAGGGAGCCCAGAGCTCAGTGTCTGGCCTCATCGCAACACCTCCCCTCGGGAGCGCCACGTGAGGGGGCTGGACATGGGGGCTGTGCCCGGGTCACGCCCGAGCGCACGCCACCCAGCTAGGTCCCTCGGACCTGGTCCCTCCCCGAGCGGAGCAAAGGTATGAAGACCATTTGAGCGTCAAGGGGGACTCCTGAGCATCGCGACTCGGGAGCCTAACAGGTCACGTAGCCCCTCACTCCTTAGTTCCGCAAGGCTAACGGCGGTTGAGGTATGCGCGGGGCCGGGCCCTGCCGACGTAGAACTACAGATCTACTCCTACACCCCTCCCTATTTGTTGTTTGCACATCAAGGGGGAATCCTAAGCATCACGCCTCAGGAGCCTAACTTGTCACGTAGCCCCTCCCTCCTTGGTCCCATCCTGGTGATCCGGTCGGGCCCTGCCAACGTAGAACACAAAGCAAATAGGAAGGAAACCACAAAATCTCGCAAATTCAGAAGCAAATATTACAAACCATAAATTGTCCTCGCGATACCAAACACAAGTTTAAATGCCTCCACGAGGCACGGTGCATGTTGCGGGAGTTGAAACGGGAAAGAAGCCGCAAGGAGATCACCCTTGAGCAGCGCCGTCATTCGCCAGGAGCCCTGCCTCCGTGGCGGAGTTGCGCTTGTCAGCTTCACCTCCCGAGGCCGCGGAACCAGTAGTACCTGCCTTGGGCGTAGTGGCGAAGGCACGGAACTTTGCCAGCAGGGCTTCCGCTCGGCCCTTTACGACTTCAGTAGCAGCGACGTAGCGCTCGGCGTCCACAGGCTCCAGCAGATCGTCAAAGTTAGCACCGGGGTCGCGAAGGTAGACGTGGCTGAGGACCCGAGTCAGCGCCACAGAAGAAAGGACGCGAGCTTCAACCTTGGCCATGGGACCGATGCCGGTCACGACCTCCTCAAGCGCTTCGACCAAGAAGGGAAGCAGCTTGGCAGGGCCGTCCTTGGCTCCGGCCAGCAGCTTCTCCAGACCATCATCGTAAAGCAACTTCAGCGCCTTGCGAGATCTCTTCTCAAGATCCATGAAGGCCACGCGATCCTCGGCCAAGACCTTCGCCTTGGCGTCCAACTCGGCCCTCTCTGCCTTCAGCTTCTGCTCCAGAGTCTTCAGTCAGCTGCGATCAGCGGTCAGCTCGGCATCGCGGTCACCGATGGCGGCCTCCCGAGCCTCACCTCTTCCTCCCTTGCCTTGCGGTTGCGAGCCTCCTTGGCGAGCTCATCGCGCAGGTCCCGCAGCTCGTCCTCCAGCGCCTTGCAGTGGTCCTGGGCGATCGAGGCATCCTTCAGCGCTGCGTCACGAGCAGTCGCGGCCTGTGTGGCCGCTTGCTTTTCCTCCTCGGAAGCTGATGCAGCCTGTCTCAGCGCCGCTCGGACGGAGGTCTCGGAATGAACCCAACCAGAGATCAGCCCCAGGCGCCCGGCCATCAGGCGGGGGTTGGCGCCCTGGTGGTCTTCTCGCGGCCGGCCTAGCTCAGCAGCGGCACGGTCCAAGATGGCGGAGGAGGCAGAGGAGTCAGGAACCAGTGGAGCAGGAAGAGGAGACGGCAGCGTGATCACGTCTTGGGAGATTGGAAGCTCCTAAGTCTTGGCAACCTCGGCGACCGCATCAAGTGTCAGCGGCTCCAGAGCCAGCGGGGCCACGGGGGCTGGCACCCCGCTAGGGCGCTCCTCCTGGCCTCGCGAGGATGACCGGGCAGGGGAGGTGCGAGATCCACTTCCTCTCCTTCCCATAGACGAAGGCGCGGCCAGAACGGGTGAGCTTGCCCCAAGAGGAGCCACCATGTCCCCCTTCAGCCTCTTCGCCGCAGGCGGCAGCCTACCCAAGTGATGGAGGACATCAAGCCCTAACAGCAAAAACAAGAGCAAAGCGGAGTTCAAGTACTTACTGGTCAATCGCAGCGTGTTCCGGCGGTCTCCTGCCGAGCTTAAAGCCTGTGAGCCTCTTGCGGGGCGCAGCCTCGGGAGGTCCAGAGGCAAAGGAGGGCGCACCAGAGGGGCTGGATCTAGCTTTGAGCAGTGTCGGGGCCGGAGTAGCCCCTCGGGAGATCAGCCCCGACCTGTCCTTCCTCAGGATCACGGGCGGGTCCTCTCCCCCTCGCCTGCTGTCGGTCTCGTCGTTGTCCGGCAGGGTGCGGAGGATGTCGGCCCTGTGCCGGGGGAAAGTCTCCCCCGTCCCCTCAGTGGTCGCCTCCGAGTCGCACTCCTCTTCTTCCTCGTCTTCCTCCTCTCCTCTGCGGGAATCATCGAAAGACAATTCCACCGTCGCCGCCGCCTCCTGGCCCTCAGGAGGCACCTCCGGCACCAGGCCGCTCCCATTGAAGGTGGGCATGGCTTCCGCCACTTGCTGCCGGTCTTCGTGAAGAAACAAGCGGACAGGAGAGCCCTCCAGGCCTTCCACGTCCTCTCCAACCAGGAAGTGGAGAGCTGCGGTCAGATCCTCATCAGCCAGGCCCTCCGAGTTTAGGCGGAGATCGTCATCCGCATCTCCAAGCCTCCACAACGGGCGCGAGTGCGCCTGAAGTGGAGCCACCCACTGCGCTAGGAACTCCCTCAGGAGCGTGGCCCCGGTCAACTTCGCCGCCTTCATGTTGCCCAGCCTCAGGTCGGCGTTCATCTTCTCCAGCACCAGCTTCGCCCATCGGTCATCAAGCTTTGCGCGAGACCACGCCTCATCAGCCTGGGGCTGCTCCGTGGGCAGCACCAACCGAGAGTGGGTGCATCTGGCGTCCATCATGATCCACTTACTCCAAAAGCCATCAAACCTCTTCCCGGCCTTCGAGATCGCGTTGGCTTTGGAGTACGTGACAAAGCCAGTGCACGCCAAGGTATGGCGCAGCAAGGCCACGGAAGGCATCAGCCCGACGTGCGCCTCGCAATAGTAGGTAAAAATCGACAGAAGAGGAACGGAGTTGGGATGGAGATGAAGGGCCTGTAACCTGTAATGGTGGTGGACGGCGTAGAAGAACTCGGAGAAGGGAGGCACCAGGCCGACGATGACGGTGCTCATGAAGAAGGGGTAAAAGGTGCTCCCTTTAGCCTCCAGCGTGGCGGAGCCGGATCGGAGCACAGTCTCCCCCATCTCGTTGCCTTGTGCCGCCGTCATCAGGCGCGTAGAGGCGAGATTCTTCTCCATCATGTTTGGGGGATCCAGGGCCGGGAGTACCAAGCCAGTGGAGCCTCGGCCGCAGCCTTGCGGGGCGCCATCGCTCGCTGGAGGAGGAAGAATGAGGCAGATCTGGAGATTTCGGAAGCAAGAGAGCAAGAGCAAGAAAGGGGATCTGAAGCAAGGCGAATGAGAGCAATGAAGGTAAGCCTAACCCAGGCCAGCCTTTTGTCAGTCGGGCAGTTGCTGAGGCAGCGTGGGGAAGCGGAGACGCCCACGTCCAATCAATCGCCACGCGGCGACCAAGGACGCAGGCTGTTGGGGCCCGCGGCGCTCCGCACTTGCCCTTTGGCTTTGCTGCTAAGCCAAGTCCGAGCGCACCTTGGGCCCGGGGGCTACTGTCGGTGTTCTGGGAACGGGGGTCCCCAGACTTGCCTGCCTGCGGCCTGCGGCGTGGCTCAAGTAGTGGTCCAGTACGGCCTGTCTTCATCAACCCAAGCTCAAGACCCTCGTGAGGGTCCAAGCCTCGCGGGGTGGACGATGCAAGGCTTCCTCAAGGGCGGCCTCACCAGGCAGGCTCGCGAGGAGGCAGAGAGATCAAGGCAAGGAGTACCTCGTGAGGTGCTCGTGATGCAAGCCATGACGATCGAGACCAGGCAGGCGCCAGCCGGTGCAGTGTCCTCATTTCCTCTTTGGTGCAAAGGGAGCAAGAGCAGGCGCGGAGTACCGAGGCATCAAGCAAAGGTTACCATATCGGTGCAACGAGACCAAGACCAGCAGGGCGGCAGGACGGAGGTCACCGTGGAGCCCAAGACGGCGGCATCTCCAGTGCCTTTGGCAGTCGAAGACCAACTTTAGTCAGGATAACTTGTACTAGCTGTCCCCCTTCAAAATGGCCGTTGTTGGCTCCCTTCCCGCTCAATATTTGGGAAGAGGACCAGGGCCCTATAAATAGAGATATCCACCACCGTAGAGAGGGGATCGAGATCGGATCCAGAGCTGATCGAATCCTTCCCAAGTAGAACACCACACCAGCTCAAGAACACCCCTCGCAGGGTTGTTCTTCCTCTGTACTGTTCATCACCAGCCCCAGAGGCAATCCACCACACCACACACTGGATTAGGGTATTACACCACAACGGTGGCCCGAACCAGTATAAACCTTGTGTCCCTTGTGTTGTTCATCGTGTAGCTTAGATTCACAGTGAGGTTTTGGGACGTGGATCGGTAGGGAGAAGATCTTCGTGCGCACCCCAGAGTTCGAACCTTAAGGGTTTGCCGGAACCCGATATCCGACAGATCTGTCCTTGGTCTTGACCACAATATCATCCATATAAGCTTCAACATTTCTGTGCAGCTGTGACTCAAAACCAATCTGGACTGCCCTTGCGAAGGTGGATCCGGCGCTCTTCAATGCGAAGGGCATACGTATGAAGCAGTAAGTGCCACATGGAGTGATGAACGATGTCTTCTCTTCGTCTTCCTTGGACATAAAGATCTGATGGTACCTAGAGTAGGCATCCAGAAAAGAAAGCAGGTCGCACCTGGAGGTGGAATCCACAATCTGGTCGATGCGCGACAAGGGAAATGGGGGTCCTTCAGGCAGGCCTTGTTCAGATCAGTGAAATCTATGCACAACCTCCATTTCCCATTAGCCTTGCGCACTACCACTGCATTTGGTAACCACGTTGGATGCAGTACTCCTCTGACCAGACCAGCTGCCTGAAGTTTCTTAATTTCCTCGACAATGAACTATTGACGTTCCAAAGCTTGCTTTTGGACCTTCTGCTTGATGTGTCTGGCATGTGGGAAGACAACAAGGTGGTGCTTGATTACCTCCCTAGGAACACCAGGGATGTTAGATGGTTTCCATGCAAACGCATCGACATTCGCCCACAGGAAGGCAACGAGCGCACTTTCCTATTTGTCATCAAGGGTGGCACTGATAGTAAAGGTACCATCAGCGCCAACCAGCCCCATCGGGACCCTCTTCACAGCAGGCGCATCAGCTTTGGATTTCTTGCTATTGGAATTCTCCGGAAAGTCATCAACAGGCGCAGCGCACTCTGAAGAGGCACGCTTCCCAGATTCCTCATAGGAGCCCTTGCTAGATTTCTTCTTTTTCTTGCTTTCCTTGGTGATAACAGTGGCTTCCGCCGCCTCTGCCGCAATTGCATCCTGGTACATCTTGTCCATGCAAATGATTGCGTCCTTCTTGTCTAATGGAATGGAAATGACGCCTACCGGCCCTGGCATCTTCAAAGTGTTGTAGGCATAGTGGGATGCCGCCATGAAATTTGCCAGGGTTGGGCGACCAAGGATTCCATTGTACAGCAGGGGGAGGTCGACCACATCAAACACAATCTTGTCAGTCCGGTAATTCAACTCTTCCCCGAATGTCACCGGCAACGTGATCTTCCATTTAGGACAACTCCTGCTAGGGTTGACTCCTTGAAACATGCCAGTAACCCCAAGATCTACTTCTTCTATCTGAAGTTTGCTGATGACCTTCGGAGAAATCAAATTCAACCTGTCCCCGCCATCAACCAACATCTTTGTCACCTTGAGGTTGCGAATTGTTGGTGAGACCAACAACGGCACGCACCCTACCTTAGTGGTGCGGTCAGGGTGGTCCTCTTCGTCGAAGATGATGGGCGTGCGGGGCCACTTGAGCGGCCTCCAAGAATCTACCCATGGCTCCACGGCATTGACTTCAAGTGCCCACTGTTTAAGTTGGCGGTGAGAAGAGTGTAGAGATGCACCTACGTCACTGCATAGGGCATTAGTGGCTTTCTGGAATTCCTGCTCGCTGGTTTCCTCTTCATATCCTCCATCACTCTCATTATTGCAGTCCTCCTTCTCATTACCCCTCGCGGGTTTCCCTTGGTTTCAAGGAGCCTTGCCGGGGTGGCCTGCTTCGCCGCCCCGGCCCTTCCTGCCAACGCCATTCTGACCTCTTTCCTTATGTTCTTGGCGAGCTGCTCAACCGGATGACACTCCTAGAGATCGTGGCCCTTGGTCTGGTGGATTTTGCAGTACGGGCCATCACCTTTCCCGGCCTTTTTGGCAGCCGAGGCCTCCAGGCAATCAGTGCATGCACCAACTTCCTTGTCGGGTACCTTAGTCTTGGCCATCTTGCCGGTATTAGGTGTGCCCGATCCCTCGACGGTCATCACTACCTTTTATTGCGCTTCTTGTTATTCTTCTTCTGACTGGTGGCCTCGTCATCACCCTCTGAGTTGACATTGACGCCATCCTCTTCTTCGGGGAGCTGACTCCCCTCCTCCACCCGAGCACACTTATCCACTAGAGTGTAAAGCTCCTTCACTGTCTTGGAAAATCGAACGTTCACTTTGGGTCGCGCATGTTGGACTGGAACATAGCTATCATATCTACCGGGTGGATGTCTGGAATATTTCTGTGGACTCGACTAAACCTCTGCATGTACTTGCACAGAGTCTTTCCTTCTTTCTGTGGGAAAAGCTGCAAGTCGTTGGGTCACCCTCGTTCTTGATGGCCACTCGTGAAGGCGCCAATGAACTCGTGGCATAGCTCAGCCCAGGTTGATATGGAGTTCTCCGGCAGGTGCATCAGCCAAGACCTCACATTTGGCTTGAGTGCCAAAGGGAAGTAATTGGCGAACACCTTCTCATATCTTCCCCCGACAGATTGAACAGCGATGGTGTAGATGCTCAGGAACTCTGCCGGGTTTAGCCTCCCATCGTACTTCTCTGGTATCTCTGGCTTGAACGTGCAGGAACACGACAAACGAACTTGCCATAGCTCTTGGGTGAAGGCAGGGCACCCAATCTCGAAAAGTAGGTAACCGCCCTGCCAAGCGCACGCTTGTCGAGGTTGGGGCCAATGCACCCATCGGACTGGCGGAGGGTGTCACGGCGTTGCTCGATGGTGACGCATGTGCCTTCCCTCTGCTTGTCCTCCGGGGCCCACCATTGGCCTTGACGCGCTCGAGGGTCGGACGAGGCCATCGAGATGTCGTCAGATTCTTTGTTGCGTGGCTCCCGCGCTGGATGCCACAGAGGGGACTGCACCATGGGGGTGGCTCCTTGTGTACAGCCAGTAGCGGGGCCATTGTCGTTGCCAGGGGAGGCTATGGCGGGCTAGCTCGCTGTGATCCTCCTGCCTCGACGAAACCAATCAGGCTTTGGATGGTGGCTCACCACTCATCCATCTGATCGACTACCGGCGGAAATCTTAACAACAGTTAGGCTTGCGCCATGGCCTACGAGGCGGTGCTTAGCATGGGTGATGATGATGTAGATCGCAACGTCGCCAGGCTCCTGATGGTGTCGGTAGCGACCGCGCCATGCTCTCGTCGTTGGGAGTCAGCCACTTGGATGGTGTGGTGACGAGGTGGAGGCGCTTCAGGACCGGCGGCTCCATTGGGCACAATGGCTGGCTTAGCTCGCTCCGGGGGTGGCGCATGCCTTGCAGTCACACTCGCAGCGGGAGCGGTCGGAGAGCTGCGACTCGCCCTAGAACGAGCGCTGCTGCTGAGACTGTGCCCTTCGGCTGAGTGGATGGGTGCAGATGCAATAATCTCTCCACCCGTACCATGTGGAGCGTCGCTGCTGGCGTGCTGTTGACGCTGTCCTTCCTCGGTGTCTCCTGCTCCTGTTTCGGCCGCAGGGAAGTGATGACCCACAAGTATATGGGGTCAATTGTAGCCTTTTTGATAAGTAAGATTGTCGAACCCAACGAGGAGCAGAAGGAAATGACAAGTGGTTTTCAGCAAGGTAATGTCTGCAAGTGCTAAAATTGTAAGTAGCAGATAGTTTGATAGCAAGATAATTTGTAACGAGCAAGTAACGATAGTAGTAGCAAAAGTGCGGCAAGGTAGCCCAATACTTTTGAGGCAAAGGACAAGCAAAAACGGTTTCTTATGATAAGAAAAGTGTTCTTGAGGGTACATGGGAATTTCGTCTAGTCACTTTCATCATGTTGGCTTAATTCGTGTTCGGTACTTTGATAAGTTGATATATGGGTGCGCTTAGGTGCTATTCTTAGTTGAAAAAACATTCTATTTATGATTAACCCGCTCATAAGCATCCGCAACTACAAGAAAAGTATTAAGAATAAATTCTAATCATAGCATTAAACTTTTGGATCCAATTGGTCCCTTACGGAATAGCGCATAAACTAGGGTTTAAGCTTCTGTCACTCTCGTAACCCAGCATCTAATAAATACTCCACAATGCATTCCCTTAGGACCAAATATGGTGAAGTGTCATGTAGTCGACGTTCACATGACACCACTAAGAGAATGGCAACATACATATCATCAAAATATCAAACACATATCAAGTTCACATGATTACTTGCAACAAGATTTCTCCCGTGACCTCAAAGAACGAAAGTAACTACTCACAAATGATAAACATGTTCAAGATTAGAGGGGTATTAAATAGCATAATGGATCTGAACATATAATCTTCCACCAAATAAACCATATAGTAATCAACTACAAGATGTAATCAACACTACTAGTCACCCACAAGCACCAATCTATAGTTTTGATACAAAGATTGAACACAGAGATGTACAAGGGTTTGAGAGGAGTTGGTGATGTGAAGATGTTGATGAAGATAGCCCTCCCAAGATGGGAGAGTTGTTGGGGATGATGATAACGATAATTTCCCCCTCCAGGAGGGAAGTTCCCCTGGCAGAATCGCTCCGCCGGAGGGCAAAAGTGCTCCTGCCCAAGTTTCGCCTCGAGGTGGCGACGCTTCATCCCGAATGTCCTCATCTGATTTTTTCTAGGTCAAAATTACTTATATACCAGAAGATGGGCACCGGAGGTGGGCCGAGGAGGGCAGCACCCACCAGGGCGCGCCTGGGCCTCCTCTGGTACTTATTTGCTCCAATATTTACTAAATATTCCATAAAAAATCCTCGGGAAGTTTTAGCTGATTTGGAGTTGTGCAGAATAGGTAGCTTGATGTAGCTTTTTTAGGTCCAGATTTCCAACTATCGGAATTGTCCCCCTTGGTGCATACCTTGCATATTCTGAGGGAAAAGGCATTAGAATTACTCCAAAAAGCATTATTATACAATAAAACAACATAAATAACAGTAGAAAAACATGATGCAAAATGGATGTATCAACTCCCCCAAGCTTAGACCTTGCTTGTCTTCAAGTGAAAACCGAAATCGAAAAACATGTCCACATGCTTAGAGAGAGTGGTGTCGATAAAAACATAAATACGGACATAGCAGCATCATGTGACTTATTATTATAACAGAAACAAACTTTAATATAAAAATTTATATCATAGAACTTTTATCATAGGCTTCTCATGAACAAGTGACAATTCATCACAACATCGAAGTATAAAGCATAAACTCTATTCGAAACCAACAAACTATGTTCTTAGTCAACTTTGCAACTACAATTCATCATCTTTTCAGGAAGGGTCATGTACCGGAGCCTTTAGGCAAGTCCACATACTCAACCATCATTTAGTCTTCTATGATTGCTAACACTCACCATGTACACATTAGCAAAACATTTCAACCAGACACAAAGAAAGATAGGGGCTTATAGTTTCGCCTCCCAACACACTCACCTCAAGCGTGATGTCAACAATAATAACTTATGCCACCCATACTCAACTGGACATATGTGCCTAGATCTTTCCTCACCACATGATGCTTGACAAAGGAGAAAAATAAAAGGAATAGAGATAAAAAACTTGACTCTTGCATGAAAGTACATACATGAAAGTAAAAGATAGGCCCTTTGCAGAGGGAAGAAGAGGTTGCCATGCTCTTTTGTTTGTATGCTCAACCCCTTAGTGTAAGAGAACGTCACGTTATATTGCCCCTTGTGATGGAAACCTTTATTATGCATTCTGTCGCTTTTATTCTTCACTATCACAAGTTCATACAACGCTCAATTTTCCCTTACACTAAAAGATCTCACATTTTATAAGAAATTTTTATTGCCCTTTTCGCACCAATGACTACTTACTTGAAGGATCTTACTCAATCCATAGGTAGGTATGGTGGACTCTCAAACAAGATAGGGTTTAAGGGTTTTGGATGCACAAGAGGTATCTCTACTTAATGCGGAGTTTTTGGCTAGCAAAGATAGGGGTAAGCACCACATGTTGAAGGATCTATGAAAATATAACTTCTGTGTGAATATGAACAAACATAAATCATTAAGTTGTCTTCCTTGTCCAACGTCAACAATTTTGGCATATATTATTTTTATGGGTGCTTACAATCATAAAAGATTTCTAGGATAGTATATTTATATATGAATCTTCTCTTCCCTTATTAATTCTTTCATGAGTTGCATCATTGACCAATGCTATGTTTGTCAATCTACAATAAGTTTTTCTACTTATACTTTCCTTGTGTAATGTCATCACTTACCGTCAGATTAGCATATGATCTTTTTATTTTTATTACAACAAAAAAGTAAAGATGGCAAAACTCAAACTAAACTTTATTATATTTCGCACATGATTACAAGGATTGATCACTAAGCAAACTCACAAAAAGAAAGCATCAAACTAAACTTTTATTCATCTAATAGCAAAAGATAAACATTGATCAAACTAAGAAAGTAAAGGCAAAAGATAGTGGAGATTGATATGATACCGGGGCACCTCCCCCAAGCTTGGCGAAAGCCAAAGTGAGTGCCCATACCCGATACTCAGTTTTCTTTTGGTGATGAAGAAGAAGATGGTGGTGATGAAATAGAAGGTTTCTTGTCCTCGGGTTTCCACAGCAGAGGCTCGCCATCATAAGAGGAGGAGTGAGTCTCCGGGATCCTGCAACTGGCAGCCAAACTCATACCTTTAAACCTTGCCTCATATTCAAAGACTTGGCTTTGAAGATCATGGACCTGGCTATGGGGGAAGTTTATTTGCTCGTTGAGGGAGAAGATGATGTCCTTTATGGGCTTGCCATCCACCTTGAGATCACGGGTATAGTCCATGATCAGGAGGTGATTGGCATTGAGTCCACGCTCCACCATTCTCTTGCACTTGAAGATGTCCTACTCCATAGCTCCAAGCCTAGCCTCCACGGATCCAGTCCCCTTGGGTCCTTGCACATCGCGGATGTGCAACACCCCATCGTGCATTTGGATAGCTTGAGGGTGGTGCATCACCTCCCGCAGATATGGGTTGATGATGTTGTCGAAGAACTTGTCCTTTGAGGAGCTTGAAGCGGCCATGGTGGATTGGATCTGACAGAAAACAACAAGAAAAGAAAACAGGAGATTTCTCCGTGATATGGACGTTAACAGGTTCGGGACGTATATATAGATTGTTTATCTTGTTGAAAAGCAGAACGGAAGAAAAACGGAGTCCGGAAAGTACCCGAGGTGGGCACAACACCTGGGCACGCCAGGCATGCCTAGCGCGCCCTGGTGTATCGTGCCCACCAGGGTCACTTTCCTGAAAGTTTCTTATTTTCCTAATTTTCTAAATATTCCAAAACTGGAAAAAATATTTTTGTGGATTTTTCGGAGTCCGTTTACTTACTGTATCACGTACCTTCTTTTTTTCATTATTCTAGAGTGTTCCGGAAGGTTTCCTTTAAGTGTTCTTCCGGTGTGAAAGTTTGGAACATTGCTTTCAACATTAATGGGCATACCCGAGATATAGTCTTTTATTCTTGCCTTGACAACCTTCAGGTTAGTCCCTTCGGCATTATTTATTTTGATAGCTCCGGATCAATAGACCTCCTCGATGACATAGTGTGACGCCCCGAGACCGACGCTCCAGAAGACTTCCAGCCATTCTGAGTTTCGCCATCTGATTTTAGTTTTGTTTGTTGCATTCATCATTGCATCATTTGCATTACATCATTTCGTCATGCAACTGTTTTGAAAAACTCAACTAAATAAATCATGTGGATCTTCGGTCCATTTAAATTTAGGGATATTCACATGGTGATATCTCTTGATAACATATCCTCCCAATATTAGGGAGCTATAACAAATATTCCATTATTTTGGAATTACCATAACACACTTGCAAAATAATTCCCATGCCTTTGTTATCTCACTTCTTGACCTCAAACTTTGTCCATTAAATTCTTTCATCATGTTCCTGAGCTCCACCGAATTGTCAACATTTCTGGACCTACCAAACACCCACTTCTTTCACCACTCATTTGTATTAAATTCAAATGAGTTTCGATCTTGGTTGCCCAACACCCTTCCAACCATTTCCGTTAAATCACTCATATTTTCCCGATCTCAGGAAAATATCTCACTAGTCCATACTCCTTCTCTAACCTCTTCTTTTCTCTATTTTCTTTCTTTCTTTTTCTGTAAATGGAAAAGAGAGAAGCCCATTTTGGCCCAATGACCAGGCCAGCCCATCTAACCTCCTAAAGCCCGGCCTCCTCCCGAACCCTAGCACCCCTGGTTCGATCCCCTTCATCTATCCTTCTCTCGATCCCTGCCTCCTCCCTCCAGCGCCACACACCCATAACGCACGCACGCGCAGCACCCGATCCCCTCCTCTGCTCTGCTCCATCACACAAATGCCGACGTCGGCCACTTCGCCCATCGCCGCCGCTCAGACCCGACCCGGCGGGCCGGTAGCTGGAGTGATCCGCAGGACCCCGTCGCCTCCCGCGACTCCTCGTTGGTGCCTAGGCCCCGCAGACCTCGCTGCTACCTCCGCTGGCCATGGAGCCGCCATGACGCCTGCGCCTCCTTCCCTCGCCATGGCGCCGCACCCTCAAGCTCCTCCTTTGGTCGCTCCTCTGCTCCTGACGCCCCCGGCATCGGCAGCGTTGCGCCCTCGCCCCTGCTGTGCCACGCCTTTCTCCTCTGCGCCTCCACCTCACCGCTGTCAACTTCCTCCGCCTTCCCTCGCTGAGCCTCATGGCATCAACCTTCTCCGGCAACTGCGCCCCACAGCTCTTCTCCCGCTGCTGCGTCGCCTTCTCTTTCCACCGACACCTTGTGTCGCTCGCCATGGATATTGTCGCGCCTCTGCCTCGCCTCTGTACTCCCGCGGCTTTGCTAGCTCCGTCACTGCCGCTGCCACTCCCCTACACCATCTCCATGGCCCCGTGCACATGCTGTTGTTGCCTTGCCCCATGCCTCCACCACTGCTGCAAGCACAACACCCTTGCCGCCATCTCTTGTCGCGACCAGCTGCCCCGCCCCGAACACCATGTCTGCAAGATGCTGCCTTCTGATGCGGTTGGTTTCTTTCGGCCATTTGGACATTGTCTCTGTTTTGCTGCCAAGTACCTGCTTGACCACCGAACCAGGATGCCAAGATCCCAAGTCCAAGACCCCTCAAGTTCGAATACAGGGAATACCACCAAGTACCCCTTCGGATCGCCAAGTTCGACTACCACGTGTACCACTACCGTTGCAAGAATCGAGACCGACAAGTCCGAAGACCCCAAGTACCACGACGATCGACGAATAGTACCACTACCTCCTCTACCATCGACCCTGTGGACATCAAGTTCCTCGCCATGACCCCGATCATCTATGGAGTGCGTACGACTACGAAACGTGAACGACTACTTCCACGATGACCATCCCGAGAACATCTACTTCCTCTACACCACTCCGAACTCAAACCGCCCAGAAAATGCACGATTTCAAAGGTATAACAACGAGACGAACACCCATGGACCGAATGCATGTGTTGTATGAGATGTACCACTTGTTTGCACCGTGCCCGTTTGTTTCATGCATGTTCCTCTTTTGCCATGCCACCGACACGTGGGACACCCGGTTACCGGGATCACACCCAGTCACTCTTGCATGTTCCTCACTTCCGATCACTTCCTTTTGCACCGATATCTCCGTCAGCTACCGGAACCGATATGTTGTGGTGGCATCATTTTCGGATTCGTTGCCGTGGAACCCCTTTCGTTCCGCCATGGTGACCAAATGCTTCATAACATGTTAATGTCAACATTTTCATTAAAATTGCATAAAACTTGTATATGTCATCTGCATCATGGTAACAACAATTAAAAAATTTAAAATTGTGTTTTTAATTAAATTGCTAAATGACATTTGGGGATTTTTCGGAATTGTTGTTTGTTGTTTCCGGCCTCATTTAAACTTGCCTAGATAGGTAGTTTTCTTATGTTTCACCTCTTGCCATGTTTAATAACATTTAATATTGTTGTGTACCTAAACAAGAGCGAACTAAATAACTCAAATGTGGTGTTTCGTCAATATGCAACTCGCTGCATATTGAACTCCACTTAACTTGTAGTTTTGTTTGGTTCAAATTGTCATGCCATGCCTTAGTACACCGGACATGCATCATACTTGTTTGTGCATCATGCCATGCTTATGCTTGTTGGTTTACCATGTTGTTTGCTTCTTTCCGGTTTGCTTCTCTCGGTAGCTTCGGTTTCATTCCGGAGTTGTGAGGATTCGTTCGACTACGTCTGTTTGTCTTGTTCTTGGACTCGTTCTTCTTCCTTGCGGGATTTCAGGCAAGATGACCATTACCCTCTATATCACTTCTATCTCTGCTTGCTAGTTGCTTCGTTATATCGCTATTTTGCGCTACCTATCACTTGTTTACCATGCCTCCCATATTGCCATATCAAGCCTCTAACCCACCTTCCTAGCAAACCGTTGTTTGGCTAAGTTACCTTTTTGCTCAGCCCCTCTTATAGCGTTGTTAGTTGCAGGTGAAGTTGAAGATTGCTCCATGTTGGAACATGATTATGTTGGAATATCACAATGTCTCTTATTTTAATTAATGCATCTATATACTTGGTAAAGGGTGGAAGGCTCGGCCTTTTGCCTGGTGTTTTGTTTCACTCTTGCCGCCTTAGTTTCCGTCTACCAGTGTTATGTTCCTTGATTTTGTGTTCCTCACGCAGTCGGGTTTATGGGAACCCCTTAACAGTTCGCTTTGAATAAAACTCCTCCAGCAAGGTCCAACCTTGGTTTTACAATTGCCTAACAACCTATAACTTTCCCTTGGGTTTTCGCGAGCCCGAGGGTCATCTTTATTTTAACCCCCCGGGCCAGTGCTCCTTTGAGTGTTGGTCCGAACTAGAGCCACTTGCAGCGCCACCTCGGGGAAACTTGAGCGCTGGTTTTAGCTGTACGTAGTGTTCATCCGGTGTGCCCTGAGATCGAGATATGTGCAGCTCCTATCAGGATTTCTCGGCACAGTCGGGCGGTCTTGCTGGTCTTCTTTTACCATTATCGAAATGTCTTGTAACCGGGATTCCGAGACTGATCGGGTCTTTCCGGGAGAAGGAATATCCTTCATTGATCATGAGAGCTTGTGATGGGCTAAGTTGGGACACCCCTCCAGGGTATAAACTTTCGAGAGTCGTGCCCGCGGTTATGGGCAAATGGGAATTTGTTAATATCCGGTTGTAGAGAACTTGACACTTGACTTAATTAAAATGCGCCAACCGCGTGTATAGCCGTGATGGTCTATTTTCGGCGGAGTCTGGAAAGTGAACACGGTTTGGATTATGATTGAACATAAGTACTTCAGGATCACTTCTTGATCACTTCTAGCTTCACGACCGTTGCGTAGCTTCTCATCTTACTCCTATTTGTGTATGTTAGCCACCATATTTGATTAGCGCTTGCTGCAACTCCACCTCATTACCGCATCCAACCCATAAGCTTAAATAGTCTTGATCTCACGGGTTTTGAGATTGCTGAGTCCTCATGACTCACAGATACTACCAAAACAGTTGCAGGTGCCGACGATACCAGTGCAGGTGATGCTACCAAACTCAAGTGGGAGTTTGGCGAAGACCTTGGTCGTTACTATGTTTCGTTTCCTGATGATCAATAGTGGAGCCCAGTTGGGACGATCGGGGATCTAGCATTTGGGGTTATCTTCTTTTCATTTGGATTTGTCCGTAGTCGGACTATGTGCGTACTCTGGATGATGTATGAATTATATGATCTTTGGGTGAAGTGGCAATTGTAAGCCAACTCTATTTATCCCTTTCTTGTTCATTACATGGGATTGTGTGAAGATGACCCTGCTTGCGACAAAACCACAATGCGGTTATGCCTCTAAGTCGTGCCTCGACACGTGGGAGATATAGCCACATCATGGGTGTTACAAGTTGGTAATCAGAGCCATCCCCGACTTAGGAGCCCCTGCTTGATTGAATCACTGACGTTGTTGAGTCTAGAACAAAAATGTTTTGAGTCTTGGGATTATATATATTGGAGAGTAGGATTCTATTTACTCCTCAGTCCCTTCGTCGCTCTGGTGAGGCCTCCTGACGTAGATGTTTTGCCTTTCCTTTCCTCAAATTTCACAGAATTTTTTTTAGGATCACGCAGGTATCTTGGGATCGTTCTGATATTCTTATGACGAGAACATTGTTCTTGGTGCCTCCTGACATTTAGGGGTTGTGGCAGTGTCCCGGGGAGTTGATCTCCGAGGTGTTGTCGTCACAATTTTAATGTTGCAGTTCTGGAATACCTGACTTTCACCGACATCGAAAATCTCTTTTATGCAGCTAGTGGTAAGATAACCTCGAAGCCACCCAGTACTGGGGCGGGAGTTCGAGAGTATTTCCATAGCTCGTATAACAGATGCTTTTCGAAGGTTGAGGTACACTATTTCTGGAGTTTTATTGGTTATGTGTTGACGGATGGATACAGCTGGATATAGGGATTGTCAGTTTGGGTGAGATATATTGCTTCCCCTGTATCCCCAACACCAAATTGCATAACCAAAAAGTTTCAGGAGTTTTATAGGTGGGAATTCAAGTAGCTCTATTTTTTTCTTTCTGACAGATGCATGATTTGAGATTGGGGTTCGACGTCTAGTGGTCCGCCTATCCATGGTCGTTTTTATAGTGGTCTCGTTGTGTCTTAAAGAGTCCTTGGCTATGCTGACTCGGGGACGCTTCGTATGTCATGTGCACTACCTTGTACATGATGGTGATGTACGATCGAGCCTGTGTGGGCCCCACCATGAAAACTTCGGACAAAATCTCTATCATATGTTTGTTTCCGGCTTATTCTGCAATCCAAATCCTTTGTTTTGTTTTATTTGTGGTATTCGAGTTGCTTCGAAGTCAAATGTTGAATCCATACCTTTCCTAAATGGTGTTCTCATATTGCTATGTGAATACTAATCCTTCTTGATCATTGAGGTCGTCAGGTTAATTCTTTTCCAATCGGCATGCTTCTCTTTAAGTGGATCCGATCATTTCAACATTTGCAAGATCAGTTCCAAGTTTTCTCAACGGTGTTTGTTTCATTCGTGCCAAGTTGTCTTTGTTTTCCCGCCCTCCCACCCTTTTCTTCAAGGACTCATATATTTTAATCAAGTATCCATTTATTCATGTGAAGTCTCTTCACTCTTTTCAATCAATGTTCTGATTCGGTGATCCCTCGTGAAGATGCTCACGAGCTTCAAGTTCATCATTCTTCATTCTCGTATTCTTTTCCGGTGGATTTAACTCAAGCTTTTAGTGTTGATCATATCCCTTTCCTCGTTTCAAATGCTATCCCATGCCGGTGCATCTCATAATCGTTCACCTCTCTCTATTCGTATCTGTAGTGCTAAAGATATCTCAGAAGAATCATGTTTCCATTCTTAATCCGTTCGAGTTATTTCGACGTTTTTATCTCATTCAAGCTATTTAATTCTACCGGTGCAATCTCTATTTCAAGCAATCCTTCAACGATGTTTCTTTTGAGTGGGCCCTAACCCAGGTATTTTCCCAGGATCTTACCTGACTCTTCTAATTTATCCGGAGCGATTCCCAAAGTCTTTTGAAGTTTGACGTAAGAATGAATTTTCATCAGTAATATTCCTTCTCCAAGATTGCTTTCAAAATATTTTCATCGTTGGTTCATCATTTCTATTTTTCTTTGTTCCGAAGTGCCTCAACAATTTTGATGGTTCTCGTCATCATTCTCAGCATGTGAAGACCGAAGAAGTGTTTCCTCTAAATCTTGTCCCTTCTCTCGAAGATTCATGGTTTTAGCGTTATGCCATCCTCACATAATTGCCTTTGATTGTGAGAATTCTTTTCACCCATCCGAAGCAATTCAGGAGTCTTTTCAGTTTGATTCTCCGGAGCCAATCATCTCAGAATTATTCATTCCAGCTTTCAGTTCTCGTTATCCAAATCTTACCGGTGCATCGCTCAAGTATTCTCTATTGAGCTCATGATCTCTTCGTTCTCATGTATCTAAATCCCCTCAAGTATCTTCATTCGTTTTCCAATTCTTCCCGGTGAATTGTGCCTTTTCTACTCTCATTTTCAATTCTTACGGTGGTTCCTTCAACATTCCTCTTCCGTTGTTATCGTATCAATTAATTCGTTCTTTCCGAATCCTACCAATGGTTTGTTCAAGTTTTCTCAAGTTTACGCTATATCCCTCTTAATCCTTTCTACGAGAATAAGTAGTATGCCAAATCCGTCGCTTGTCATCAATTTAAATTGGCAAAGGATATGCATAACGTAATTCATATTATTGTTTCATCCAAGTGATCTAGTTTCTTCTTTCCAAAGTTGTTCATCATGTCACATTTCTCGGTTCGAGATGCTTCATCTTTTCTTTTCCGGAGTTCCAAGTTTTCTCGGTTATATCGTCGCGAAGCTCCATCTAAATCATTGCAAGGCTTCGCCTTGTGTTTTCAACTTCTCTTTCGTTCTATCATTCTCTTTTTACCGGAGTTCTTCATGGAGGCTCTACATGATGGTTCGTCAAGGATTATTTTCATTCTTCAATTGTTCTTCAAGATTTCTCTCGAAGTTATGACCCACCAAGCTATACTCAAAATTAAACATGGTGCTCAACACATGTTTTGTTTTGAGGCATTCAAGCATTCTTCATCTTGCATTCCAAAGTGCAATTCTCCTACCTTATCTTTTGAGATGGTGTTATGTCATTCTTGACAATTTCCCTTCGTGTTTCATGATCCACAACTTGTCAGGAATGAGATATTGTACAACCATCATTTTCTATTCTTTCATGAGTTGTTCCAACCCATGATAATTTCTTTGTTGGAGTTATCTTGGTATAGATTTCATCTAAAGCCTTCCCTAAGGAATGTCGCTATTTGTGGTGCGTACCTATGATCCGAGTTTTCTCTTTGTCCTCTTGGCGAAAGAAGTTTTAATCCCTTTTTTGGTCGCAATCAAATCTTTTTTTCCGTGAGTGGCATAATTTTGAGAAATTTTCCATAAGCCCACTACAAGCTTATTCGTTTCTTTGTTGGTTTTCCAACAACCCCGTTATAACCTTCTTGGAAGGGTGCTTTCCAAGCTCATTTGTGGTAGAAGTTGGCATTTTCTTCTCCATTCTATTATTCCAATGATCTATCTTCTATTGTTTCTTCTAGAGGCATTTAATGTTGCTCTCTTCACTCATCTTATCAAATTGAGGATCGTGTTCTTTTCATGCTTATCCATTTAACCAGAGTGTCATGTCCTCTTTTCAAGTTCTTTTCATCTTATCAAGTCTTGCATCTCTTTTCATCAGAGTGTTTTCCGAATTTGATCTTCCTTGTTCCTTGTTTATCTCGTTTCAACCAGAGTGGTTTCAATTCCTTCTTGTCCATTGCACTTGTCATTCATAGCTTTCCAACCTCCAAGGTTCACATGGTGTTCCTTGTTTCTATTTTCTACCGCAGTGCTCTCAATTGTGTTCAACTCCGTTGTGTTATTTCTTTCAACCTTTCAACCTCTCAAGGTTCTTTGGTTTCACTCACTGGTCAAAGAAGCAACTTTGTTTACCTCTTCCTTTTCCGCTTCTCTCCGATTCCAGCCCTAGGATCTCGGGTCGAGATCCTCTATTAGTGTGGGAGAGTTGTGACGCCCCGAGACCGACGCTCCAGAAGACTTCCAGCCATTTTGAGTTTTGCCGTCTGATTTTATTTTTGTTTGTTGCATTCATCATTGCATCATTTGCATTGCATCATTTCATCATGCAACTCTTTTTAAAAACTCAACTAAATAAATCATGTGGATCTTCGGTCCATTTAAATTTAGGGACATTCACATGGTGATATCTCTTGATAACATATCCTCCCAATATTAGGGAGCTATAATAAATATTCCATTATTTTGGAATTAACTGTAACACACTTGCAAAATAATTCCCATGCCTTTGTTATCTCACTTCTTGACCTCAAACTTTGTCCATTAAATTCTTTCGTCATGTTCCCGAGCTCCACCGAAATTCTCAACATTTCTGGACCAACCAAACACCCACTTCTTTCACCACTCATTTGTATTAAATTCAAATGAATTTGGATCTTGGTTGCCCAACACCCTTCCAACCATTTCCGTTAAATCACTCATATTTTCCTAATCTCAGGAAAATATCTCACTAGTCCATAGTCCTTCTCTAACCTCTTCTTTTCTCTCTTTTCTTTCTTTCTTTTTCTGTAAATGGAAAAGAGAGAAGCCCATTTTGGCCCAATGACCAGGCCAGCCCATCTAACCTCCTAAACCCAGCCTCCTCCCGAACCCTAGCACCCCTGGTTCGATCCCCTTCATCTCTCCTTCTCTCGATCCCTGCCTCCTCCCTCTAGCGCCGCACACCCATAACGCACGCATGCGCAGCACCCGATCCCCTCCTCTGCTCTGCTCCATCACGCCAAGGCCGACGCCATACACTTCGCCCATCGCTGCCGCTCGGACCCGACCCCGCGGGCCGGTCGCTGAAGTGATACGTTGGACCTCGTCGCCTCCCGCAACTCCTCGTTAGCGCCTAGGCCCCGCCGAGCTCGCTGCTGCCTCCACTGGCCATGGAGCCGCCATGACGCCTGTGCCTCCTTCCCTCGCCATGGCGCCGCACCCTCAAGCTCCTCCTCCGGTCGCTCCTCTGCTACCGATGCCCCCGGCATCAACAGCGTCGCGCCCTCGCCCCTGCTGCGCCGCGCCTTCCTCCTCTGCGCCTCCACCTCACCACTGTCGACTTCCTCCGCCTTCCCTCGCCGAGCCTCGTAGCGTTGACCTTCTCCGGCAACTGCGCCACGCAGCTCTTCTCCCGCTGCTGCGTCGCCTCCTTTGCCCACCGACACCTTGTGTCGCTCGCCTTCGACATTGTTGCGCCTCTGCCTCGCCTCTCTACTCACTCAGCTTTGCTAGCTCTGTCACCGCCGCTGCCGCTCCCCTACACCATCTCCGTGGCCCCGTGCACATGCTGCTATTGCCTCGCCCCATGCCTCCACCACTGCTGCGAGCACAACACCCCCGCCTCCATCTCTTGTCGCGACCAGCTTCCCCGGCCCGAACACCATGTTTGCAAGCTAGTGCCTTCAGATGCGGTTGGTTTCTTTCGGCCATTTCGACATCGTCTCTGTCTTGCTGCCAAGTACCTGCTTGACCACTGAACCAGGATGCCAAGATCCCAAGTCCAAGACCCCTCAAGTTCGACTACAGGGAATACCACCAAGTACCCCTTCGGATCGCCATGTTCGACTACCACGTGTACCACTACCATTGCAAGAATCGAGACCGACAAGTTCGAAGAGCCCAAGTACCATGACGACCGACGTATAGTACCACTACCTCCTCTACCGTTGACCCCGTGGACATCAAGTTCCTTGCCGTGACCCCGATCATCTACGGAGTGCGTACGACTATGAAACGTGAACCACTACTTCTACTACCGTCACCGTGTGCCACTACTTCCACGACAACCATCCCGAGAAAGTCTACTTCCTCTACACCACTCCGAACTCGAACCGCCCCGAAAATGCACGCTTCAAAGGTATAACAATGAGACAAACACCCGTGGACTGAATGCATGTGTTGTATGAGATGTACCACTTGTTTGCACCGTGCCCATTTGTTTCATGCATGTTCCTGTTTTGCCATGCCACCGACACGTGGGACACCTGGTTACCGGGATCGCTCCCTGTCACTCTTGCATGTTCCGCACTTCCGATCACTTACTTTTGCACCGATACCTCTGTGAGCTACCATAACCGATATGTTGTCGTGGCATCATTATAGGATTCGTTGTCATGGCACCCCTTTTGTTCCGCCATGGTGACCAAATGCTTCTTAACATGCTCATGTCAACATTTTCATTAAAATTGCATAAAACTTGTATATGTCATCCGCATCATCATAACAACATTTAAAATGTTTAAAACTGTGTTTGCATTAAATTGCTAAATGACGTATGGGGATTTTCTGGAATTGTTGTTTGTTGTTTCCGGCCTCATTTGAACTTGCCTAGATAGGTAGTTTTCTTATGTTTCACCTCTTGCCATGTTTAATAACATTTAATATTGTTGTGTACCTAAACAAGAGCGAACTAAATAACTCGAATGTGGTGTTTCGTCAATATGCAACTCGCTGCATATTGAACTCCACTTAACTTGTAGTTTCGTTCGTTTATTTGTCGCACTTTGCCATGCCATGCCTAAGTACCCGGACATGCATCATACTTGTTTGTGCATCATGCGATGCTTATGCTTGTTGGTTTACCATGTTGTTTGCTTCTTTCCGGTTTGCTTCTCTCGGTAGCTTCAGTTTCGTTCTGGAGTTGTGAGGATTCGTTCGACTACGTCCATTTATCTTCTTCTTGGACTCATTCTTCTTCCTTGCGGGATTTCAGGCAAGATGACCATTACCCTTGATATCACTTCTATCTCTGCTTGCTAGTTGCTTCGTTCTATCTCTATGTTGCGCTACCTATCACTTGTTTACCATGCCTCCCATATTGCCATGTCAAGCCTTTAACCCACCTTCCTAGCAAACCGTTGTTTGGCTAAGTTACCATTTTGCTCAGCCCCTCTTATAGCGTTGTTAGTTGTAGGTGAAATAGAAGATTGATCCATGTTGGAACATGATTATATTGGGATATCACAATATCTCTTATTTTAATTAATGCATCTATATACTTGGTAAAGGGTGGAAGGTTCGGCCTTTTGCCTAGTGTTTTGTTCCACTCTTGCCGCCTTAGTTTCCGTCTACCGGTGTTATGTTCCTTCATTTTGCATTCCTCACGCGGTCGGGTTTATGGGAACCCCTTGACAGTTCGCTTTGAATAAAATTCCTCCAGCAAGGCCCAACCTTGGTTTTACAGTTTCCTAACAACCTATAACTTTCCCTTGGGTTTTCGTGAGCCCGAGGGTCGTCTTTATTTTAACCCCTCAGGCCAGTGCTCCTTTGAGTGTTGGTCCGAACTAGAGCCACTTGCAGCGCCACCTCGGGGAAACTTGAGCGCTGGTTTTAGCTGTACGTAGTGTTCATCTGGTGTGCCCTGAGAACGAGATATGTGCAGCTCCTATCAGGATTTGTTGGCACAGTTGGGCGGTCTTGCTGGTCTTCTTTTACCATTGTCGAATTGTCTTGTAACCGGGATTCCGAGACTGATCGGGTCTTTCCGGGAGAAGGAATATCCTTCGTTGATCATGAGAGCTTGTGATGGGCTAAGTTGGATCACCCCTGCAGGGTATAAACTTTCGAGAGCCGTGCCCGCGGTTATGAGCAGATGGGAATTTGTTAATATCCGGTTGTAGAGAACTTGACACTTGACTTAATTAAAATGCACCAACCGCGTGTGTAGCCGTGATGGTCTCTTTGCGGCGGAGTCCAGGAAGTGAACACATTTTGGGTTATGATTGAACGTAAGTAGTTCAGGATCACTTCTTGATCAATTCTAGCTTCATGACCATTGCGTAGCTTCTCATCTTACTCCTATTTGCGTATGTTAGCCACCATATTTGCTTAGCGCTTGCTGCAACTCCACCTCATTACCACATCCTACCCATAAGCTTAAATAGTCTTCATCTCGCGGGTTTTGAGATTGCTGAGTCCTCGTGACTCACGGATACTACCAAAACAGTTGCAGGTGCCGATGATACTAGTGCAGGTGATGCTACCGAACTCAATTGGGAGTTCGACAAAGACCTTGGTCATTACTATGTTTCATTTCCTGATGATCAGTAGTGGAGCCCGGTTGGGACGATCGGGGATCTAGCATTTGGGGTTATCTTCTTATCATTTGGATTTGTCCGTAGTCGGACTATATGTGTACTCTGGATGATGTATGAATTATATGATCTTTGGGTGACGTGGCGATTGTAAGCCAACTCTATTTATCCCTTTCTTGTTCATTACATGGGATTGTGTGAACATGACCCTGCTTGCGACAAAACCACAATGTGGTTATGCCTCTAAGTCGTGCCTCGACACGTGGGAGATATAGCCGCATTGTGGGCGTTACACATAGGGACCTTCCCATTTGGAGAGGAGTTTTCCTGCAAACAATCTAAAATGAGAGTTGTACAAAAGAACATATCCGCTGACATTGAACTCACGCTTTTGGATTCTTTTGTCATGCCATCTTTTAACTTTTTCTTTGAATAACTTAGCATTTTCACAAGCCTGGATTCTCCATTCATCTAATGAGCTAATATCAAATGGCCTCTTTTCCCCAACAAGTTTGAAATCATAATTGAGTTCTTTTATTGCCCAAAATTCTTTGTGTTCTAACTCAAGAGGTAAATTACATGCTTTTCCATAAACCATTTTATATGGAGAAATACCCATAGGATTTTCATAAGCCGTTCTATAAGCCCAAAGTGCAACATCTAATTTCTTAGACCAATTCTTCCGGGACCTATTGACAGTCTTTTGTAAGATTAGTTTTTTTTCTCTATTGGTAAGTTCAACTTGCCCACTAGACTGAGGATGATAGGGTGACGCAATTCTATGGTTAACATCATAGTTAGCAATAATTTTACGGAAAGCACGATGAATAAAGTGTGAACCACCATTAGTCATTAAATATCTAGGGACTCCAAACCTTGGGAAAATAACTTCCTTCAGCATTTTAATAGAGGTGTTGTGATCATCACTACTAGTTGGAATAGCTTCTACCCATTTAGTAACATAATCAACAGAAACCAAAATATGTGTATACCCATTAGAGGAAGGAAAAGGTCCCATGAAGTCAAATCCCCAAACATCAAATGGTTCAACAACAAGTGAATAAGTCATAGGCATTTCTTGACGCTTACCGATATTACCTATTCTCTGACATTCATCATGAGATGAGACGAGCTTATGGGCATCTTTGAAGATAGTAGGCCAATAAAAACCAGGTTGCAATACCTTATGAGCAGTTCTGTCTCCCGCGTGATGTCCTCCATAAGCTTCAGAGTGACATTTCCATAGGATTTGTTCCTGTTCATGCTCAGGTACACAATGTCTAATAATACCATCTACTCCTTCTTTATAAAGATGTGGGTCATCCCAAAAGTAATGTCTTAAATCATAGAAGAATTTTTTCTTTTGTTGGTATGTGAAGCTAGGTGGTATGTATTTAGCAACTATATAGTTAGCATAGTTAGCATACCAAGGTGTACTATGAGAAACATTTATTGCAGCTAGTTGTTCATCAGGGAAGCTATAATTAATTGGTTGTGGGCCATCAAGAATATTTTCAAGCCTAGACAAGTAATCAGCTACGGGGTTCTCTGCTCCTTTCCTATGAGTGATATGCAAATCAAATTCTTGTAGCAGAAGAACCTACCTAATGAGTCTAGGTTTAGCATCTTTCTTTTCCATAAGATATTTTATAGCAGCATGACCGGTGTGAACAATTAGTTTAGAATCAACAATGTAAGATTTGAATTTATCACAAGCAAACACCACTGCTAAGAATTCCTTTTCAGTAGTAGCATAGTTTCGTTGAGCACTATCTAGAGTTTTAGTAGCATAATGAATAACATTTAGTTTCTTATCAACTCTTTGTCCTATAACAGCACCAACAACATAATCACTAGCATCACACATAATCTCAAAAGGCATGTTCCAATCAGGTGGTTGAACAACAGGTGCAGTAATTAAGGCTTTCTTTAGTGTTTCAAAGGCTTCCATACAATCATCATCAATCACAAAGGGAATATCCTTTTGCAAAAGATTAGTAAGAGGCCTAGAAATTTTAGAAAAGTCTTTGATAAACCTCCTATAGAAACCAGCATGACCAAGGAAACTACAAATAACCTTGATATCTTTAGGACATGGCATTTTCTCAATTGCATCAACCTTGGCTTTGTCCACCTCAATGCCTTTTAAAAAAAATATAGCACAAAACAATACCTTCGTTAACCCTAAAGTGGCACTTCTCCCAATTCAAGACGAGATTTTTTTGTTCACGTCTCTACAAGACTCGATCAAGATTGCTTAAACAATCATCAAAAGACTTCCCATAAACAGAAAAGTCATCCATCAAAACCTCAACAATCTTTTCACAAAAATCAAAGAATATAGCAGTCATACATCTTTGAAAGGTAGCAGGTGCATTACATAAACTGAAAGGCATACGTCTATAAGCAAATGTTCCAAAAGGACAAGTAAAAGTGGTCTTTTCTTGATCAAATTGTAAAACAGGTATTTGTGAAAAGCCAGAGTATCCATCAAGGAAGCAAAAATATGTGTTCTTGGATAATCTTTCTAACATTTGATCGATAAAAGGTAGAGGGTAATGATCTTTTCTAGTAGCTTTATTTAATTTTCTATAATCCATTCTATAGCCCGTGAAAATTCTTTGTGGAATAAGCTCATTCTTATCATTAGGCACAACGGTAATACCTCCTTTCTTAGGGACACAATGAACAGGACTTACCCATCTACTATCAACTATAGGATAGATTATACCTACTTCCAGAAGTATCAATATTTCTGTTCTCACCACTTCTTTCATTTTCGGATTTAACTGACGTTAGTGATCAACAACGGGTTTAGCATCAGGTTCCATATTAATCTTGTGCTGACATAGAGTGGGACTAATGCCCTTAAGATCATCAAGAGTATATCCAATAGCAGCCCTGTGCTTCCTTAGAGCTTTCAACAATCTTTCTTCTTCAAGTTCTGAAAGGTTAGCACTAATAATAACAGGATGTATCTTCTTTTCATCAAGATAAGCATATTTCAGAGTGTCTAGCAATTGTTTTAATTCAAACACAGGATCACCTTTAGGTGGAAGAAGACCTCCTAGAGCTTCAATAGGCAAATTGTGTTCAAGCAGAGGTTATTGTTCGAAAAAGATTCTATATATTTCATTTCTTTCATGCATATGCAAATCATTTTCATGGTCTACCAAATATTGTTCCAAAGGATCAGTAGGAGGCACAACAATAGAAGCAAGACCAATAATCTCATCCTTATTAGGCAAATCTTTCTTATGAGGTTGTTTACTAAACTTAGAAAAATTAAATTCCTGAGATTCATCACCAAAGCTAACACCGACAGTTTTTTCTCACAATCTATTTTGGCATTGACGGTGTTCAAGAAAGGCCTACCAAAAATAATGGGACAAAAGTCATCTTGTGGGGAGCTAAGAACAAGAAAATCATTAGTGTATTTTATTTGCCCACACAAGACTTCAACATCTCTTAGAATCCCAATTGGTGATATAGTATCTCTATTAGCCAGTGTAATAGTGACATCTATGCCTTCTATTTCAGCAGGTGCTATTTCATCTTTAATTTCTTGATATAAGGAGAAAGAAATAGCACTCACACTAGCACCTAGGTCACATAACCCATGATAACAATGATCTCCTATCTTAACTGAGACAACAGGCATGCGAACAACTGGTCTATGTTTATCCTTTCCTTCAAGTCTGGCAATTCTAGAAGCTTCACCACATAAGTAAATAACATGCCATAAATATTATCAACTAAGAGATCTTTAACCATAGCAACACTAGGTTCAAATCTGATTTGCTCAGATGGTTTGGGTGTTCTAACATAACTTTTGTTAACCACAGTTGAAGCTTTAGCATGTTCCTTCACCCTAACAGGAAAAGGTTTTTTTTAATATAAGTAGTGGAACAAGTGGATCAACATTGTAAATAATGGTTTCTTCTTTAGATTTTATCGGTTCTTTAATTTCTTCTTTAATTGGTGGGTGATATTTAAACCACTTCTCCTTAGGGAGATCAACATGAGTAGCAAAAGACTCACAGAAGGAAGTTACTATCTGAGAGTCAAGTCCATATTTAGTGCTAAACTTTTGAAAAGCTTTGGTATTCATTATAGATTTAACACAATCAAACTTAGGCTCAATACCTGACTCTTTACCTTCGTCGAGTTCCCAATCTTCAGAGTTGCGTTTAATTCTTTCTAAAAGATCCCATCGAAATTCAATAGTTTTCTTCATAAAAGAACCAGTACAAGAAGTATCGAGCATGGATTGATCATTACAAGAAAGCCGAGCATAAAAATTCTGAATAATAATTTCTCTCGAGAGCTCATGATTGGGGAATGAATATAACATTGACTTAAGCCTCCCCCAAGCTAGAGCGATACTTTGTCCTTCACGAGGCCAAAAATTATATATATAATTCCGATCACGATGAACTAGATGCATAAGATAATATTTTTGATGAAATTCCAATTTCAAACAGTTCCAGTTCCAAGATCCAATATCATCGCATAGCCTATACCATGTCAATGCTTTTCCCTTCAAAGATAAAGGGAAAACCTTCTTCTTAGCTTCATCTTCGGGCAGACCTGCAAGCTTAAACAATCCGTAAATTTCATCCACATATATCAAGTGCATATCAGGATGTTCGGTTCCATCTACTGCATAAGGATTAGCTAGCAGTTGCTCTAACATATCCGAAGGAATTTCATATTCAATATTCAGTAGGTGCAGTAGGTTGAGTGGCAACTAATTGTGGTTCCGTTCGAGGTGAAGATACCCCGAACAAACCCCCCAAAGGATTGTTTTCCATGGTAGCAAGTGACAATAAATTTCAGCATGTAGTAATAATGTTTCCTTACCAATTTCCACTTACCAAGAGCGCTTCACTCCCTGGCAACGGTGCCAGTAAATAGCCTTGATGACCCACAAGTATAGGGGGTCAATTATAGCCTTTTCGATAAGTAAGAGTGTCGAACCCAACAAGGAGCAAAAGGAAATGACAAGTGGTTTTCAGCAAGGTAATGTCCGCAAGTGCTAAAATTGTAAGTGGCGGATAGTTTGATAGCAAGATAATTTGTAACAAGCAAGTAACAATAGTAGTAGCAAAAGTGTAGCAAGGTAGCCTAATCCTTTTGAGGCAAAGGACAGGCCAAAACGGTTTCTTATGATAAGCACAGTGTTCTTGAGGGTACACGGGAATTTCATCTAGTCACTTTCATCATGTTGGCTTAATTCGTGTTCGGTACTTTGATAAGTTGATATGTGGGTGGACCGGTGCTTAGGTGTTGTTCTTACTTGAACAAACCTCCTACTTATGATTAACCCTCTCGCAAGCATCCACAACTACAAGAAAAGTATTAAGAATAAATTCTAACCATAGCATTTAACTTTTGGATCCAACCGGTCCCTTATGGAATAGCGCATAAACTGGGGTTTAAGCTTCTGTCACTCTCACAACCCACCATCTAATAACTACTCCACAATGCATTCCCTTAGGCCCAAATATGGTGAAGTGTCATGTAGTTGATGTTCACATGACACCACTAAGAGAATGGCAACATACATATCACCAAAATATCAAACACATATCAAGTTCACATGATTACTAGCAACATGATTTCTCCCGTGACCTCAAGAATGAAAGTAACTACTCACTAATGATAATCATGCTCGAGATCATAGGGGTATTAAATAGCATAATAGATCTGAACATATAATCCTCCACCAAATAAACCATATAGTAATCAACTACAAGATGTAATAAACACTACTAGTCACCCACAAGCACCAATCTATACTTTTGATACAAAGATCAAACACAATAGATGAACTAGGGTTTGAGAGGAGTTGGTGATGTGAAGATGTTGATGAAGATAGCCGTCCCCAAGATGGGAGAGTTGTTGGTGGTGATGATGATGATGATTCCCCCCTCCGGGTCGGAAGTTCCCCCGGCAAAATCGCTCCGCCGGAGGGCAAAAGTGCTCCTGCCCAAGTTCCGCCTCGAGGCGGTGGTTCTTCATCTCGAATTTCCTCCTCTTATTGTTTCTAGGTCACAATGACTTATATACCAGAAGATGGGCACCAGAGATGGGCCGAGGAGGGCAGCACCCACCAGGGCGCGCCTGGGCCTCCTGGCACGCCCAGGTGGGTTGTGCCCACCTGGTGGACCTCCTCAGGTACTTTTTTGCTCCAATATTTATTAAATATTCCATAAAAATTCCTCGGGAATTTTTAGCTCATTTGGAGTTGTGTAGAATAGGTAACTTGACGTAGCTTTTTCAGGTCCGGATTTCCAGCTGCCGGAATTCTCCCCCTTGGTGCATACCTTGCATATTACGAGGAAAAAGGCATTAAAATTACTCCAAAAAGCATTATTATACAACAAAACAACATAAATAACAGTAGGAAAACATGATGCAAAATGGACGTATCAGGAAGGTGGTGACGCCGCTGCCTGCACAGACCACGTTCCCTGCAGCGTCCACACCCCCTTGCGTCCCCGTATCCCCCATGGCGTCGGAAGCCACATGTGACTAGGCCTTTAAGGTGGACAGGTGAGCTGCGGCACTGGGCTTCTTCTTGGGCGCCATGGTCGATGGAGACGTCGATTAAGAGAATGATATTGAAAATGACGCGCTACGTACGCTTCTCGGGTTCGCGCAAACGCTACCCCCTACCTGGCGCGCCAAAGATATCGTGGGGAACTATGACCACCTATGGGGCCTTGAGCCCCTTTTTGGTTAGGCGGGGGGAGATGAGCACATTGCACAAAGAGCGGAGAACGTTGCGCAGCACGACAGAGATCACACAGGCAATTTTACCCAGGTTCGGCCACCGTGAGGCATACAACCCTACTCCAGCTTTGGTGGATTGTGGTTGAAAACGCAATGCTCTTGCCCGGCAGGGTTGCCTCAGGGCGAGAGCAGCTACCCGCGTATGAGTGTACGGGGGTCCGAATCCTCTCTATGGTTGCCATGGGCCTGCTTTTATAGATCAAGGGGTCGCCATAGTGGAAAATCAGTCATTATGCACTGATTAGATAGCGAACAGCGGTAACATACCTAACTCCGCAGATAGGGCAGAGCGCGTTAAATGCGCCGCTTAGTGTCACATCGTGGAATGCCCGGCAAGCCTTGTCGGGCTGTTCTGCCACCTTCTTGCCTGTCTGCTTGACACGTTGCTGGATGGTGTCATTTGGAGTTGTTTTCCGTAGGAAGGGGTTGCCATGTGGCAAGAAACAACGACTTGGTCACTTGGGGGCTTGACACCGCACCTCTTGATGACTTGTGTCACCGTGAGGTGGAGCGATGGAGCCTTGGCAGGGTGGTTTGCCTTTGTTGTGCTCGGCAGGCCTGCCGGGACAGTCTTGATGCTTACTCTTGGGGCCACCTCAACCTCGCCAGGCTCGCCTGCCCGGCAAGGGAGGTTTTCCCTTAGTGGTGTCTTATTCCTTTGTCTTGACTTGGTCCTCTTGATCTACCCTCTGATTTCTCAAAGAGCTAATCCCTTTAGCTTGACCTTGGCTTGGATGTTGCAACTTTGCTCCTTTAGGCATGTGCATAGTCTGGGCAACAGACCCAGGGTTTGTTGAACCGACACAACACCGACACAGGGTTCTTACCTCCCTTGCTATCAATAATATGCAAATTAAATTCTTGTAGCAAGAGAACCCGTCTAATAAGTCTAGGTTTAGCATCTTTCTTTTCCATCAGAAATGTAATAGCAGCATGGTCGGTGTGAACAGTAAATTTGGAATCAACAATATAAGATATGAACTTATCACAAGCAAAGACAACTGCTAAAAATTCCTTTTCAGTAGTAGCATAATTTCTTTGAGCACTGTCTAGAGTTTTACAAACATAATGGATAACATTTAAGTTCTTATCAACTCTTTGTCCTTTCTTTGAGCACTGTCTAGAGTTTTACAAACATAATGGATAACATTTAAGTTCTTATCAACTCTTTGTCCTAAAATAGCACCAATAGCCTAATCACTAGCATCACACATAATTTCAAAGGGGTTCCAATCAGGTGGTTGAACAATAGGTGTAGAAATCAAGGCTTTCTTAAGTATTCCAAATGCTTCTACACAATCATCATCAAGAACAAATGGAACATCTTTTTCGAAGAGATTAGTGAGAGGCCTAGAAATTTTAGAGAAGTCTTTAATAAATCTCCAACATAAACCAACGTGACCAAGGAAACTTCTTATACCTTTGATATCTTTAGGACACGACATTTTTTCAATAGCATCAACTTTACTTTTATCGACTTAAATACATCTTTCAAAGACTTTATGCCCCAAGACAATACCTTCATTAACCATAAAGTGGCACTTCTCCCAATTCAAGACAAGATTAGGTTCTTCACATCTCTGCAAAACTCGATCAAGGTTGCTCAAGCAATCATCAAAAGAAGTTCCATAAACAGAGAAATCATCCATGAAAACCTCAATAATCTTTTCGCAGAAGTCAGAGAATATAACAGTCATACATCTTTGAAAAGTAGCAGGTGCATTACATAAACCAAAAGGCTTACGCCTATAAGCAAAGGACCAAAAGGGCATGTAAACGTAGTTTTTTCTTGATCCTCTTGTGACATAGGTATTTGAGAAAAAACAGAATAACCATGTAGAAAGCAAAAATGTGTATGTTTGGATAGTCTTTCTAGCATTTGATCAATAAAAGGTAGAGGGTAATGATCTTTCCTAGTAGCTTTGTTTTATTTTCTGAAATCAATTACCACTCTATACCCTGTAATAATTCTTTGTGGGGTCAATTCATTTTTACCATTGGGAACAACAGTAATACCTCCCTTCTTAGGGACACAATGAACAAGACTTACCCATCTACTATCAGCAATAGGATGAATTATACCTCCTTCCAGAAGCTTTAGTATTTCATTTCTTACCACTTCCTTCTTAGGATTTAACCGTCGTTGGTGATCAACAACTAGTTTAGCATCATGCACCATATTAATTTTGTGCTGACATAGAGTGGGACTAATGCCCTTAAGATCATCGAGAGTATATCCAATAGCGGCACGATGCTTCTTCAGAGTTTTCAATAATTTCCTTTCTTCATGCTTTGAAAGGTTAGCACTAATAATAACGGGATTTTTTTTTCTCATCAAGATAAACATATTTCAAAGTATCAGGTAATTGTTTAAGATCGAACACATGATCACTCTTGAGTGGTAGAGGATCTCCAAGAGTTTCAACAGGCAAATTGCGTTTCAAAATGGGCATCTTTTTAAAGAAAAATCTCATCTAGTTCCCTTCTTTCATTCATAAACATATCATTTTCATGGTCTAGCAAATATTGTTCTAAAGGATCAGTAGGAGGCACAACAATAGAAGCAAAACCAATAATTTCATCTGTATTAGGCAATTCTTTATCATGGGTTTGTCTATGAAATTTGGAGAAATTAAACTCATGAGACACATCCCCAAAACTTACACTAACAGTTTCTTTCTCGCAATCTATCTTAACATTAACAATGTTCAAGAAAGGTCTACCAAATATAATGGGACAAAAATCATCTTGTGGGGAACCAAAAACTAGAAATTCAGTAGGGTATTTTATTTTCCCACACAAGACTTCAACATCTCTAACAATCCCAATTGGTGAAATAGTATCTCCAATGGCAAGCTTAATAGTAACATCAATATCTTCTATTTCAGCAGGTGCAATATCGTTCATAATTTCTTGATATAATGTAAAGGGAATTGCACTCACACTAGCACGAAAATCACATAAGCCATGATAACAATGATCTCCTATCTTAACAGAAACAACAGGCATGCCAACAACAGGTCTATGCTTATCTTTATCACCAGGTTTGGCAATTCTAGCAGTTTCATCATAGAAATAAATAACATGCCCATCAATATTATTGACCAAGAGATCTTTAACCATAACAATACTAGGTTCAGCTTTAATTTGTTGAGGGGGTGTAGGTGTTCGAGTATAACTCTTACGAACCACAGTTGAAGCTTTAGCATGATCCTTTATTTTAACAGGGAAAGGTGGTTTTTCAATATAAGCAGTAGGAACGACTGGATCAACATTATAAGTAATAGTTTCTTCTTCGACTTTAATAGGTTCAACTACTTTCACTTTAATGGGAGGATGATATTTAAAACACTTCTCCTTGGGGAGATCAACATAAGTAGCAAATGATGCACAAAAAGAAGATACTATCTCAGAGTCAAGGCCATATTTAGTGCTAAATTCATGAAAAGCATCAGTATCCATAAAGTTTTAGCACAAATCAAACTTAAGATTTATACCTGACTCCTTACCTTCGTCAAGCTCCCAATCTTCAGAGTTGCATTTAATTCTTTCCAATAAATCCCATTTTAAATCAATAGTCTTCTTCATAAAAGAACCAATACAAGAAGTATCGAGCCTGGAGTGATCATTACGAGAAAGCCGAAAATAAAAATTCTGAATAATAATATCTCTTGAGAGCTCATGATTGGGGCATGAATATAACATTGACTTAATCCTCCCCAAGCTTGAGCGATAATTTCTCCTTCACGAGGCCAAAAAATGTAAATATAAGTCCGATCACGATGAACCAGATGCATAGGACAAAACTTCTGATGAAATTCCAATTTCAAGCGGTTGTAGTTCCAAGTCTCAATATCATCGCATAGCCTATACCATGTCGGTGCCTTCTCCTTCAAAGATAAAGGAAAGACCTTCTTCTTGACTTCATCCTCAGGCAGTCCTGCAAGCTTAAATAATCCACAAACTTCATCCACATAGATTAGATGCATATCGGGATGTGATACGTCTCCGCCGTATCTATATTTTTTGATTGTTTCATGCCAATATTATACAAGTTTTACATATTTTTGGGAACAATTTATATGACTTATTGGACTAACCTATTGATCCAGTGCCCGGTGCCAGTTCCTGTTTGTTGCATGTTTTTTGTTTCATAGAAAATCCATATCAAACAAAGTCTAAATGCGAGAAAAATTTACGGAGAATTATTTTGGAATATATGTGATTTTTGGGAGGTGGAATGAATGCATACGGGGGCCCAAGGCCCCCAAGATACACCAGGGCGCTCTAGGAAGTGCGAGGCGCGCCCAGATGTATTATGCCCTCCTTGTAAGGTGTTTGGGGCCCTTCTTCTGGTGCAAGAAAGATAATTTATGGAAAAAAATCGTGTAAAAATTTCAGCGTAATCGGAGTTATGGATCTCCGGGAATTTAAGAAATCATGAAGAGCCTGATCTGGGGAACACGAAACAGAAGGGAATAGAGAGACAGATCCAATCTCGGAAGGGCTCCCGCCCTCTGCCGCCATGGAGGCCATGGACCAGAGGGGGAACTCTCCTCCCATCTAGGGGGGAGGCCAAGGAAGAAGAAGAAGGAGGGGGCTCTTTCCCCCTCCCTCCCAGTGGCGCTGGAAAGCCGCCGGGGCTAGGATCGTGACGGTGATGTACATCAACAACCTTCCTATGACGCCCCCGATTCAATCGTACACTAATCATGCACGCAAACGTGTACGATCAAGATCAGGGACTCACGGAAAGATATCACAACACAACTCTAAAAACATAAATAAGTCATACAAGCATCATAATACAAGCCAGGGGCCTCGAGGGCTCGAATACAAGTGCTCGATCATAGACGAGTCAGCGGAAGCAACAATATCTGAGTACAGACATAAGTTAAACAAGTTTGCCTTAAGAAGGCTAGCACAAACTGGGATACAGATCGAAAGAGGCGCAGGCCTCCTGCCTGGGATCCTCCTGACTACTCCTGGTCGTCGTCAGCGGGCTGCACGCAGTAGTAGGCACCTCCGGGGTAGTAGTCGTCTGGCTCCAGGGCTCCAGCATCTGGTTGCGACAACCAGGTAGAAGGGAAAGGGGGAAAAGAGGGAGAAAAGCAACCGTGAGTACTCATCCAAAGTACTCGCAAGCAAGGAGCTACACTACATATGCATGGGTATATGTGTAAAGGGTCAATATCGGTGGACTGAACTGCAGAATGCCAGAATAAAAGGGGGATAGCTAATCCTGTCGAAGACTACGCTTTTGGCAGCCTCCGTCTTGCAGCATGTAGAAGAGAGTAGATTGAAGTCCTCCAAGTAGCATCTCCAAGTAGCATCTCCAGTAGCATCGCATAGCATAAACCTACCCGGCGATCCTTCTCTCGTCGCCCTGTAGAAAAGCGATCACCGGGTTGTCTCTGGAACTTGGAAGGGTGTGTTTTATTAAGTATCCGGTTCTAGTTGTCATAAGGTCAAGGTACAACTCCAAGTCGTCCTGTTACCGAAGATCACGGCTATTCGAATAGATTAACTTCCCTGCAGGGGTGCACCAACTTACCCAACACGCTTGATCCCATTTGGCCGAACACACTTTCCTGGGTCATGCCCGGCCGCAGAAGATCAACACGTCGCAGCCCCACCTAGGCAAAACAGAGAGGCCAGCACGCCGGTCTAAACCTAAGCACACAGGGGTCTGGGCCCATCGCCCATAGCACACCTGCATGTTGCGAGGGCGGCCGAAAGTAGACCTAGCCTAGTGGCGTTCCAGTCCAATTCGGCGCGCGCCGCTCCGTCGCTGACATCTGAAGTGCTTCGGCTGATACCACGACGTCGGGATACCCATAACTACTCCCGCGTAGATGGTTAGTGCGTATAAGCTCGTAGCCAACTCAGATCAAATACCAAGATCTCGTTAAGCGTGTTAAGTATCCGCGAACGCCAAACAGGGCCAGGCCCACCTCTCTCCTAGGTGGTCTCAACCTGCCCTGTCGCTCTGCCACAAAGTAACCGTCGGGGACCGTCAGGAACCCAGGCCCACCTCTACCGGGATGGAGCCACCTGTCCTTTCAGCCCCCTCGTCAGAATCACTTGCGGGTACTCAATGAGCTGACCCGACTTTAGTCACCATCTGTATAGTATGTATGTATGTATAGTATATACCCGTGATCACCTCCCAAGTGATCACGGCCCGATAGTATAGCAAGGCAGACTGACAAGAATGTAGGGCCAATGATGATAAACTAGCATCATATACTAAGCATTTAGGATTGCGGGTAAGGTATCAATGACTGTAGCAGCAATGACAGGCTACGCATCAGAATAGGATTAACGGAAAGCAGTAACATGCTACACTACTCTAATGCAAGCAGTATAGAGAAGAGTAGGCGATATCTGGTGATCAAAGGGGGGGCTTGCCTGGTTGCTCTGGCAAGAGAGAGGGGTCGTCGTCGATGTAGTCGTACTCGGTGGCATCAGCGCCGGTCTCGGGGTCTACCGGGGAAGAAGAGGGGGGAAGAAACAGTAAATACAGAGCCAACAAAGTATCACAAACAGAACGAGGCAATACGCGGTGCTAGGTGTGCCCGAACGCGGTAGTAGGTGATACCGACGAAGGGGGAAAGCATCCGGGAAAGTATTCCCAGTGTTTCGCGTTTTCGGACAGATGAACCGTAGGGGGAAAGTTGCGTGTTTGATATGTTAGAGGTGTGTGGTGGACGAACGGGCTGCGTATCCGGGTTCGTCTCGTTGTTCTGAGCAACTTTCATGTTGAAAATATTTTAATCCGAGTTACGGATTAAAAGATATGATTTTCTAAAGATTTTATTAATTTCTGGAATTTAATTAATTATTTAATCCAACATTATCCAGAATAGTAAATGCTGACGTCAGCATGACATCAGGGTGATGTCAGCAGTCAACGTTGACCATTGACCTGGTCAACCTGACGTGTGGGTCCAGTGGGACCCACCTGTCATTCTCTGTTTAGTTTAATTACAGATTAGTTAATTTAATTAGTGATTAGGTTAATCTAATCAGGATTAATTAACTTAATTAATTACTTAATTAATTAATTAATTAATATTTTAATTATTTTAGTTGTTATTTATTTATTTAATATATTTATTTTTATTTTATTTTTTTATTATTATTTTTTTAATTCCTTTTTTTTCCTTTTTTAAACGTTCTGGGTCGGGCCCCACGTGCCATAGGCACAGGGGCCATAGCGGGCAGGCGGGCGAGCGGGCGTCGGGCACAGGCGCAGCCCGTATGGGCGCTGCGGGCGCGACCGGCAAGGGCAACCCACCCGGGGCGCCGGCGTCCACGGTAGAGCGCCGGAGAAGAGGGGGGGCGGTGGCCTGGGATGGCCTGGGTGGGCGCGGGTCGGCAGTGAGGGGAGCCGCAGCGAGGGGGCGCGGCAT
>NC_041387.1:310285573-310293088 GCF_002162155.2 Triticum dicoccoides
GGGGAGGGGGAGGGAGCGAGACGTGGGGGATCGAGGGGAGTGGGGGGTAGCGGTTAGGGTTTCGGTGGGTGAGGAGATAAGGAGGAGTGGGGGAGTGGCCGGCTGGGCCTGGTGGGTTGGCCCAGTGGGGGGTTGTGGCCTGCTGGGCCGAAGCCCAGTGGGGGGGGGGTTTGCTTTCTCTTTTTTTTAGCTTTGTTTTCTGTTTTCTTTTCTTTATCTATTTTCTTTTAATTTCTGTTTTATAAAATATAAATACAACTCCTAATTTAATGTTATAATTTATTCTACTGCCCCAAAAGTTTGACACCTAATTAAAATAGTTTGTATTATCATTAATTTTAAAAGGCATTTAATTAATTGTTATAGCTGCTATTTTAATTAGTTTAGAGCCTTTAAACATTTTATAAAATTTGTGGTTTCTCCACTAGTATTACCCATGATTTATTTGACACATTTTGGACATTTTAGTTTTAATGTTTGAAAACTTTTGTTGTTCGCCTAAATCTCAAATTTGAATTTGAATCGTTTTCGAACTAACGCGAGATTAGCGACAGTAACGGAGGTGATGTGGTGTCATTAGCAGAGGTTACTGTAGCTTGATTATCCGGGCGTCACAATTCTCCTCCACTACAAGAAATCTCGTCCCGAGATTTAGGAGCAGGAGTAAGGGGGGAGGGATCTAATTACGAAATGCTAACGGATCTTCTCAGTCTTGGTTGCTCTTCTCGAAGAGGTCGACCCATTATATTGATGTCTTCCTTTCTCTGCTTCAGGTCATCATGATGAAGTCATCATCCTTTCTTCGGAAATTTCATCGTACTAACGAAAGATTAAGGGGGTATACCGAAGAATGGATCTCTGTAGGGTAGATTATCTGGTAGACAACAATGAGGAAGGTGGCGGAAAGTAACTCTCGAATTGAAATTTAAGACAATATCGAGAGCAAAGCAAGAAGGTGCAAAATAGAAGTTTCAAGCGCATAGGCAATCATTCGTTGCCTGAAGCGAAGTGTGAAAGGGGTTCAGAGCAATGGGAATAAGTATTGCGTCTGATACCAGATTGATGATCTCATCGGAAGGTGGCTCGTGAATTACACACGAGGCCACGCGTGAGGAATAACTTTGGGAACAGGGGGTGTACAGGAGAGTCAGGTTTCGATCCTGTGGAACTGTGGGTTATGGGCCCACCATGTGGGTTAAAAATAGGAGCGGTGACATCTCGCACGGTCACAATAGCAAGGCATGTCAGAGGGTAGCCTATCAGTTATGTCGGCACAATGTCGGTACCAGGGGCGAGGGACGAAGAGAACCATTTTCCTGCTCGTTGAACGAGGCGGACCAATAGGCAAAGTTCTCGTCCATCGGTGGTGACCAGAATGCTATCCACAATTTCAACAGGGTCTTACTGACAGAGTTGTACACCGAGGTGTTTACATAAGCAGGAGAATAATACTGCTTAGATTATATAGACCTCAAGAAAGGTTAAACCAACCAATGGAAAGGAAAATAAGATTATCAGATTAAACAGAACAATGAAAAGGAAAGTGTGTTAAACACATATATCAGGGGGGTATATCCTTCCCAAGGGCAAGCAACGCATGATATTCATGACGAGATATAGCGTAGAAAACCCCTTTAGGAAAGGGAAGAGAAATTTTCATGACATTACCCATTCAACGGTGTTTGGATAATTGGGCAGGAAACATTTAACATTGGGTTTCAAATATTCTTGTTGAAAATTGGAGTACCATAGACATGCTTCGAGATAGCATTGACATGGTCTTCATGTGAAGATCAGACTCTGGAAACACGAAGGATCCATCAGGAATAACTTGTAGAATAAGTCTTACAATTTCCTCATGGGTGAATGGATAACCTTGCTGAAAAGGAATCTATAATGATAGGTCCTCCAGCCGGGGGGGGGGGTGCTAGGCATGACATCATGTTACCGGGTCATCAAAGGATCAATATCATAACTCTTGGAAAGTTGTCCTAACCATCATATCTGACGGAGATTCAGGTATGATTGGTGTCAGGATACCTCAGGCTCAGGATGCCTGAGAAGAAAGGTGCAACACCAATTGACGGGATGACACTGTAAGATTCTCGGGAAATGAACTATGAAGTGACTTCCGTTAACAAGAGTTCATCATTAACCCAAGGAGAGGACAAGGAGGTGTCTGGTGAACTCAAGGGCAATTCACCGAGATTCCCAAAAGATGGATTTCCACCATTAAGTGAACAAGGAGATAACATTTGTCAGATCAAATGATATAAGGAAGTATGCTCGAGGAAAACATACACAATTAAACATTGGTTGAAAGGTGCGCCCGAAATATGGGTTGGGTTGCACGACCAATGTCAGAATGGTGATTCAATTAGCGAAGGACTTAGAATGAACTATCGCCCATTCACTTCAAAGCAATAGGGTTGTTAGAAGTTTTGAATTCACACGTCATAGCTCCATTGTCGGTATTCCGGTTGAAAACAATACGGGGACCAAGGAATGAACGAAGATGGCAAGTAGTATTATGATATCAAGAATTATTAAGAGGTGGTGAAATTCTCACCACATTCTTGACAAAAAGAGATGGTAATACTTCCGAGGTAAGGAAGATCAACTGCTGGGTAGCAGTGATCTCAAGGTTTACACAAAACACGAACAAGTTGTGTTGAACGAAAGGCAATAAAGTGGTCGATGAGAACAGGAATCATCGAGGGGCAAGGATGGTATTACCCATCATGAATTCAATTGAATTCCTGGAAGAGCTCATAAGGTTGATGATGATCACGACACAATTGTCGAGAGATTTCATGCAGATGTAGTCAATCAGCGACGACATCAAGTCAAAGGAATGATGAAGCAAGAGGTTATTGGATCCACAGTTACGACACAAACTCGAACTCAAGCTTGTTGTTTAAGGTGAAAGGGTATGACGAGGAAAATCGACGTAAGGTTAGTTCATCGTCGAAAATTGGTGCTCCGGGAATAAGGACCAGGTAGCACCGTTAGAATCGTCACGACAATGATATAGCCAAACAGGCTAGGAATGGCATGATCGGGTACAAACTCGTACTTATAGAAGCTTACTGAAGAGTTGTTGAACCGTAGGGCGGACTCGGTTTAGTTATCGGTGTCTTTGAGTGTTCAGTAACACAGAGCCCGCGAAAAATTGGAATCAGTGGGAAGGTAGCACTTGATGAAGAACTCATAAGGAGTTATGCAGTTCCATGATAATCTCGAGATACCAGGGGGGTAATACTCGACACAAGATCAAAGTAAAGGTTGGACTAGTGTATTGATCCATAGGAGACAATTGTTTTAACTTGTCCGAGAAATGAGATCAAAGAAGAACAATCATGGTCGGAACGACGGTTGCAAGGGATCAATTCACAGATACCATATGTTAGTTATTAAGGAAATAGTTATTGTTACAAGAAGCTTCCATGATAGGTTATACATCGCGTCCATGGGCATGAACACAAAGTTCAAGGTCGACTCCCACTTCTCCAATGCATACCCTTTCATTCACTTCTCGCTTTCGATGAAGTTATAGCGTTGAAATTTTATCTGGCAAAATACCAGAGGAGTACGACTCGTGAAAACTTTCGAGTTCACACATATTAAGGAAGGCATAGGTTCAACCCATCGGGGCATCTTAGAATCCTATACCAGAATCTTTTAGAAGTAATTAACTCAAGCTCGAAGGCAGAGCATGGTTGAGAAAGCAGACAATACAATTTACCAAAGGCATTATGTATCCGAGAAAAGGCTCACAAGTTTATTGAATATGAAGGGCGTTGTCAGATAAAATCCAACAAAGGATCTGGTGGTCCACAAGGGATCTGACGTGAGCATCGGTACTCAACTAGAGGAAGCAGATTATAGAAACAACTGACTAACTCAATTGTCAAATGCAAAGGAATTATGATTTCCAAATCAAGGGATCAAAGCAATGCTCTGATTAGGGGTGGATAAGTTGAATAGCCGTAGGGTACAATCAAAGACAATTGGATTGGTCGAGAACCAATTCTAGTAAAAAGAATGGCAGCTCAGCCGGAAAAGTAATTTATAAGGATCAATGATAATTGCGTGTATTCGCAGAATATTGAGTCAACAGACTCAAAATGATAATGACAAGGAATGTCATTAAGACTACGAGACTTATGGGATTAACCATAATGCAAGCAAGCAAGAATTTCAAGAGCCAAAGGCTCCAGAGGATTTTCGGAAGATCGAATATTATTTTGAAGACTTTCGTGAAACACATGAACAGCTGGGGATAAGCGGTTACTCGACAAGTGCGAGAATTATCCATAGGGGTATTCAGGTGACAAGGAATTGCAAGACAGTAGGCACAAGATATTCTCGGATCAATAGAGAGAATTTCGGGGTATCTTGTAATAACAAGAACAATGGGGAATGATCGTAAGAATGGCAAGTGTAAGTAGTTATCCATAAGGATTTATCGGTGGTCGGGAATAGCAAAAGTGATGGGCACAAAGTCTCGAGAGAATATCAAAGAGTATCTCCGAAATCTTCTGATGCAGTCGGTGACCATCTGGACTGAAGGGGCTCTCCGGGAGAAAGTATTTTCGAGAACCTAAAGTTAGTTTTTAGTAAAAATCGTTTAACCCGAATAGAAGAGGGTTCAGAATCCCAGAGTAAAGGTCGAGGAATAAAAGATCCTAATACCTCCCGATGGCGACGTGGGCCCATGGGCCACACAGCCATGTTAGTAAAAGTTTTTCAATGACTAGACTCGACTTCGGCCAAGGAGTTGGAAAAGGGGATTCCTACAGGCAGTCGGCTCTGATACCAACTTATGACGCCCCCGATTCAATCATACACTAATCATGCACGCAAACGTGTACGATCAAGATCAGGGACTCACGGAAAGATATCACAACACAACTCTAAAAACATAAATAAGTCATACAAGCATCATAATACAAGCCAGGGGCCTCGAGGGCTCGAATACAAGTGCTCGATCATAGACGAGTCAGCGGAAGCAACAATATCTGAGTACAGACATAAGTTAAACAAGTTTGCCTTAAGAAGGCTAGCACAAACTGGGATACAGATCGAAAGAGGCGCAGGCCTCCTGCCTGGGATCCTCCTGACTACTCCTGGTCGTCGTCAGCGGGCTGCATGCAGTAGTAGGCACCTCCGGGGTAGTAGTCGTCTGGCTCCAGGGCTCCAGCATCTGGTTGCGACAACCAGGTAGAAGGGAAAGGGGGAAAAGAGGGAGAAAAGCAACCGTGAGTACTCATCCAAAGTACTCGCAAGCAAGGAGCTACACTACATATGCATGGGTATATGTGTAAAGGGTCAATATCGGTGGACTGAACTACAGAATGCCAGAATAAAAGGGGGATAGCTAATCCTGTCGAAGACTACGCTTCTGGCAGCCTCCGTCTTGCAGCATGTAAAAGAGAGTAGATTGAAGTCCTCCAAGTAGCATCTCCAAGTAGCATCTCCAAGTAGCATCTCCAGTAGCGTCGCATAGCATAAACCTACCCGGCGATCCTCCTCTCGTCGCCCTGTAGAAAAGCGATCACCGGGTTGTCTGTGGAACTTGGAAGGGTGTGTTTAATTAAGTATCCGGTTCTAGTTGTCATAAGGTCAAGGTACAACTCCAAGTCGTCCTGTTACCGAAGATCACGGCTATTCGAATAGATTAACTTCCCTGCAGGGGTGCACCAACTTACCCAACACGCTTGATCCCATTTGGCCGGACACACTTTCCTGGGTCATGCCGGCCGCAGAAGATCAACACGTCGCAGCCCCACCTAGGCAAAACAGAGAGGCCAGCACGCCAGTCTAAACCTACGCACAGGGGTCTGGGTCCATCGCCCATAGCACACCTGCACGTTGCGAGGGCGGCCGAAAGCAGACCTAGCCTAGTGGCGTTCCAGTCCAATTCGGCGCGCGCCGCTCCGTCGCTGACGTCTGAAGTGCTTCGGCTGATACCACGACGTCGGGATACCCATAACTACTCCCGCGTAGATGGTTAGTGCGTATAAGCTCGTAGCTAACTCAGATCAAATACCAAGATCTCGTTAAGCGTGTTAAGTATCCACGAACGCCGAACAGAGCCAGGCCCACCTCTCTCCTAGGTGGTCTCAACCTGCCCTGTCGCTCCGCCACAAAGTAACCGTCGGGGACCGTCGGGAACCCAGGCCCACCTCTACCGGGATGGAGCCACCTGTCCTTTCAGCCCCCTCGTCAGAATCACTTGCGGGTACTCAATGAGCTGACCCGACTTTAGTCACCATCTGTATAGTATGTATGTATGTATAGTATATACCCGTGATCACCTCCCAAGTGATCACGGCCCAATAGTATAGCAAGGCAGACTGACAAGAATGTAGGGCCAATGATGATAAACTAGCATCCTATACTAAGCATTTAGGATTGCGGGTAAGGTATCAATGACTGTAGCAGCAATGACAGGCTATGCATCAGAATAGGATTAACGGAAAGCAGTAACATGCTACACTACTCTAATGCAAGTAGTATAGAGAAGAGTAGGCGATATCTGGTGATCAAAGGGGGGGCTTGCCTGGTTGCTCTGGCAAGAGAGAGGGGTCGTCGTCGATGTAGTCGTACTCGGTGGCATCAGCGCCGGTCTCGGGGTCTACCGGGGAAGAAGAGGGGGGAAGAAACAGTAAATACAGAGCCAACAAAGTATCACAAACAGAACGAGGCAATACGCGGTGCTAGGTGTGCCCGAACGCGGTAGTAGGTGATACCGACGAAGGGGGAAAGCATCCGAGAAAGTATTCCCAGTGTTTCGCGTTTTCGGACAGATGAACCGGAGGGGGAAAGTTGCGTGTTTGATATGTTAGAGGTGTGTGGTGGACGAACGGGCTGCGTATCCGGGTTCGTCTCGTTGTTCTGAGCAACTTTCATGTTGAAAATATTTTAATCCGAGTTACGGATTAAAAGATATGATTTTCTAAAGATTTTATTAATTTCTGGAATTTAATTAATTATTTAATCCAACATTATCCAGAATAGTAAATGCTGACGTCAGCATGACATCAGGGTGATGTCAGCAGTCAACGTTGACCATTGACCTGGTCAACCTGACGTGTGGGTCCAGTGGGACCCACCTGTCATTCTCTGTTTAGTTTAATTACAGATTAGTTAATTTAATTAGTGATTAGGTTAATCTAATCAGGATTAATTAACTTAATTAATTACTTTATTAATTAATTAATTAATATTTTAATTATTTTAGTTGTTATTTATTTATTTAATATATTTATTTTTATTTTATTTTTTATTATTATTATTTTTTTAATTCCTTTTTTTTCTTTTCCCTTTTTAAACGTTCTGGGTCGGGCCCCACGTGCCATAGGCACAGGGGCCATAGCGGGCAGGCGGGCGAGCGGGCGTCGGGCACAGGCGCAGCCCGTATGGGCGCTGCGGGCGCGACCGGCAAGGGCAACCCACCCGGCGCGCCGGCGTCCACGGCAGAGCGCCGGAGAAGAGGGGGGGGCGGTGGCC
>NC_041387.1:310293928-310298254 GCF_002162155.2 Triticum dicoccoides
TCGAGGGGAGTAGGGGGTAGCGGTTAGGGTTTCGGTGGGTGAGGAGATAAGGAGGAGTGGGGGAGTGGCCGGCTGGGCCTGGTGGGTTGGCCCAGTGGGGGGTTGTGGCCTGCTGGGCCGAAGCCCAGTGGGGGGGGTTTGCTTTCTCTTTTTTTTAGCTTTGTTTTATGTTTTCTTTTCTTTATCTATTTTCTTTTAATTTCTGTTTTATAAAATATAAATACAACTCCTAATTTAATGTTATAATTTATTCTACTGCCCCAAAAGTTTGACACCTAATTAAAATAGTTTGTATTATTATTATTTTTAAAAGGCATTTAATTAATTGTTATAGTTGTTATTTTAATTAGTTTAGAGCCTTTAAACATTTTATAAAATTTGTGGTTTCTCCACTAGTATTACCCATGATTTATTTGACACATTTTGGACATTTTAGTTTTAATGTTTGAAAACTTTTGTTGTTCGCCTAAATCTCAAATTTGAATTTGAATCATTTTCGAACTAACGCGAGATTAGCGACAGTAACGGAGGTGATGTGGTGTCATTAGCAGAGGTTACTGTAGCTTGATTATCCGGGCGTCACACTTCCTACCGTCATCACCAACTTTCTCCCCATCTATGCAGCGGTGTAACACCCCTTCTCCCCGCTGTAATCTCTACTTAAACATGGTGCTCGACTCCATATATTATTTCCCAATGATATTTGGATATCCTATGATGTTAGAGTAGATCTGTTTTGTCCTATGGGTCAATCATGATCTTGGTTGGTATGATTGTATATTTTATTTATGGTGTTGTCCTATGGTGCCCTATGTCTCGCGCAAACGTGAGGGATCCCCACTATAGGGTCTTTTAATACGTTCATGATTCACTTATGGTGGGTTGCAAGAGTGATAGAAGCTTAAACCCGAGTAGGTGGGTTGTTGCGTATGGGATAAAGAGGACTTGATACTTAATGCTATTGTTGGGTTTCACGACCTTAATGATCTCTAGTAGTTGCAGATGCTTACTAGGGGTCCAATCATAAGTGCATATGATCGAAGTAGAGAAAGTATGTTAGCTCATGTCTCTCCCTCATATAAAATTGCAAGAATGATCACCGGTACTTGTTATCGATTGCCTAGGGACAAATGACTTTCTTATTGACAAAAGCTATCCATTTTTATTACCTTGCAATTTATTCTTAGTTTTATTATCGCAAAGTACTCGTAGTTTTATTCTTGCAAAATAGTTTCAAACTTGTTTTAGGTAAAGCAAACGTCAAAGTGTGCATAGAGATGTATCGGTGGTCGATAGAACTTTAGGGAACATTTGTTCTACCTTTAGCTCCTCGTGGGGTTCGACACTCTTATTTATCGAAGAAGGCTACAAACGATCCCCTACACTTGTGGGTTATCAAGACCTTTTTTTGGCGCCGTTGCCGGGGAGCAATAGCGTGGAGTGAATATTCTCGTGTGTGCTTGTTTGCTTTATCACTAAGTATTTTTTATTTTGTGCTCTTGTTTTCTATCTCTAGCTATGGGTAGGAAACGCAAAATAGCAAAAAATAGTTGTACCTGCTAAACCAATGGTTGAAGAACCACCTAAAATCTATCATACTACTGAAGATTTCTATTTGGATCATCTTCGATCCATTTGTGCTCGTGCTGAAAACCCAACTAGCTTAGTTGAGGGAGAATAATTAAATGAGCATGCTTATTTTGTGCGACATTGTTTATCTAAAAAAAGAAAACTTTTGTGGCATCATATTAACAGTTTGTATTGCTATGCTTTGTATTTATGTGAAATACATGATTTTACTTATTGTTCCAAAGACCCTAAGAAAAACATTTTCTTCCAATGTGAGTTTAAGGATAATGGAATCTCATCTTCTTATGCCAAGGGTGTTTATAATTACTTTGATATTGAACAAATTGAAGAATTTGTTGCTTTTAAGGGTGCCTATGAAGTTGCTTCTTTGATTGAAAAGTATGATGCTACTCTTTACAAATCTGAAATTTTTTGGCATACTTAAATATTGCTATGAAATTCTTCTTATGATGCTTATATTAAACCATATATTGAGGACTTCTTCGTTGTCCAAGAAGGGACTAACATTTTGCAGGAGATGATGGTGGAAGAAATTGAACCATATATGAAGAAGAATTGATGAAACTGTGAGCTCATTGGACGAAAGAGATGATGAGGAGAGTGAAGAACAGAAGGAGGTAGAGCGGATTAGCTACATGTGCCCGCCTTCTAATGAGAGTAAATCTTCAACTCTTACATTATTTAATGCCCTTCGTTCTTACCGAAGGATGAATGCTATGATAATTGCTATGATCCCATTGATTCATTTGAAATATCCCTTTTTGATGAAATTGATGTTTGCTATGCTTGTGGCCAAGATGCCAATATGAATTATACTTATGGAGATGAACTTGCTATAGTTCCTTATGTTAAGAATGAAATTGTTGCTATTGCACCCACACATGATAGTCCTATTATATTTTTGAATTCTCCAAACTATATTATATCGGAGAAGTTTGTTCTCATTAAGGATTATATTGATGGGCTGCCTTTTATCGTTGCACGTGATAATTTTGATGAATGTAATATGGATGTGCTTGCTTTTCCTACTTGCAATTATTATGGGAGAGGAACTACATCTCCACCTCTTTATGCTTCCAACACGATAAAATTGCAAGAAACTGATAATGCTATGTATTGGCCTTTACTTGATGTGCATGGATTGTTCTTGTATGACATGCCGATGCATAGGAAGAGAGTAAGCCTTCTTCATTGCTTGATATATGTTTCTTTGTGCTCACTACTAAATGTCAAATCATTGCTAATTAAAATTGTCTTTGATATACCTTGGGATCCAGGTGGATCCATTACTTGAGCACTTTATGCCTAGCTTAATGGCTTTAAATAAAGCTCTGCCAGGGAGACAACCCAGAAGTTTTAGAGAGTCATTTTATTCTGTTTAGTGCTTTTATGAAGTTTAAAAACAAAAAAAATATAGAGGCGAACTCAAAACTTCACAAAAGGAAAAGTGAAAGTGAGAAAGACGAACACCGTTGAAGTGGGGGACGTCCTCGAACTTTGTTCATACCCATGGAAACTTTGTGAATCTCAATTACAGAACCTTTTCAACAAAAATAATCACCCCATTGTACAAATCCTTTGTATTGTAAAATTATTGTGCCATGATTTGCCATTAGGATGATTAAATTGCATGTTGGTATGTGCGGTGCAGAAACAAAAACTTTGGTTGTAGCGCATGAATTTTCATTTTTTACTGGAATGTCAAAAGGTTCTGAAACATTTTCCATAGTATTGCTATACAAATTGTTTATCTTTTCCTATCTTTTCATAATTTTTGGAGTACCATAAGTATGGTAGATGTTCAGATTGCTACAGACTGTCCTGTTTAAGATAGATTCTATTTTTGATGCATTGTTTTGCTTGTTTTGATGAAACTATAAATTTTTATCGGTGGTATAAGCCATGGAAAGCTTATATTATAGTAGCTGCAATGCAAAAAAAAGAATTCGTTTTCAACAGTACTTAGAGTAGTGATAACGGATCTTACCAAGCTTTCTGTTGAGTTTTGTGTGGATGAAGTGATCAAAGATCAAGGAGGTCTCGATATGAGAAGAAGGAGGAGAGGTAAGAGCTCAAGTGTGACATCCGGATAATTAAGCTAAAATAACCCTCTACTAATGATGTCACATCCCCACGATTACTGTCATTAATCTCGCGTTGATTCAAACCCGATTCAAATTCAAATTTAAAATAAAGTCAAATTATTATTTATTCAAACAGTAAAACAAAAATGTTTGGTGGTTTGCAAATATTCACTAACAATTTTTCATGAAGGAATTAACATTTTTCAATATATCAAATTCCCCCTGGATACTAGAACAGTAGATCAACAACACCTTTTTATCCCATTTAAATATAAACTCAAACTTAATAAATTATTTTGAACCCAAAATATTTTTTGTGACAGTGTAAAATAATGCATAGTAATTATATGGCAAGGTTTTACATTTTACAAAAGTATTCTGATGCAAAAGAAAGTACAAAACAGTAGCTAAATAATTAAACAGAATAGAAATTGAAAATAGTAGTAAAAAGAAAAAAAGGACGTAAACTACTGGACCCCCTGGCAGATTTAGCAAAATAGGCCCAGCCCACCCACACTTGTCCTGTTCCTCTCGCTACAGGAGACAGGGGGGCCGTGGCGGCCATCAGCCGGCCGTGGTCGTGCGTGGGGGCCATCCCGCACCTCCCCGGCGCCTACAAGTCACCCCTCGCCCCTCTGGAACCCTAGCCCCC
>NC_041387.1:310298645-310300506 GCF_002162155.2 Triticum dicoccoides
GACCGAATCAATCTCGTGAGATCCCACGGTGATCGCTGCCCCGTCGTCGTTGTCACGGCCACCGGCGTCTCCGTCGTGCCGGAGGGCGTCTAGGAGCTCCACCAAGCTTGACTTAATCGGTCCCGAGCATCGCCTCAAGCCGTGGCACTGGGTTGCCGACGCCATCGTCGTCTTCTCCGTGCTCGGCCGCCACGACCTCGCCGTAGATCCGTCACTCTGGTCCATTCCGGCCTCGTCGAGCTCGCCTACGACCTCCGCTGTGAGCGCCTCCCCTCGTCCCCCCCACCTTTCCGTTTGATTCCGCCGTCGATTGGGTTGTCCCGTGCTCGTCCGCCATGGCCGATTCTTCCTGTAAGGTCAGTTCAGTACGTGCACATGCCCCCCTGCTTCTGTTGTTCCCGTTTCCTTGTTGCGCGCCCCGCCGCTAGTGCCGCCGCTGGCCCCCGCGCATGCCCACGCCCGCGCCCGGCCGTGCCTCCGCACGCGTCAGGCTGCGCGTGGCCTCGCCCGCTGCTCGTCCCTACTGCTCCTACTGCTTCGCTGATGCGTTGCTGCTGCTCTTGCCGCTGTGCTGCTCCTGCCGCGTTGCTGCTCCTGCGTGTCGCTGCTTACTGCTACTTCTGCTGCTCGCTAGCTGAGGCGATGCGCTACGGCTGCTTGTTGCTTAGCTGCGGCTGCTGCCTACTGCAGCTGCTGGCCATGGCCGCCGTGGCCCTGTGTCGGTGCGTGCTAAGTGCTAACCATGGCTAGCCCTGTGAGTGTGTGTGTTTTGGGTGTTATGGCCGGCCCAAATACTAGTTTAGGAACTAATTTAGTTAGTTAGTCTATATAATTAGTATTACTCCCTACATTCCTTTATATAAGGTGTATTTGTTTTTTTATAAAATTCCACATTGTAAGGTGCATTTGTTCTAATTTCTCGTAATTTCGATTTTGACCCTCCAGAAAAAGAAAATATCTCCCCTAATTGCATGTATCTTTTCCTGTAGAGAAAGACAAAGAAACTATCTCTCTCCCAATTGTGTGTATCTCTTTCTTTCCTAGCCTAAATGATTTACTTGCCGCTAATCTACAAATTAGAAAAGGGTAATTTTGTCCTCACTAGCGCATAATTATGTGCCTTGGTCACTGTGCTGAAAATAATACACCTTAGATAAAGGAATGGAGGGAGTACTAGTTAATTAGTCCAATAGTAGATGACATGTGGACCCACTGTAGTTTAAAGAAAAACAAAATTTTAAAAAAACACCTAAGACAATGACATGTGGCCTCCTACACTATTCATATGTTGACTAGTCTGCATTTGACTAGGTCAACCGAACCCCACCGGCCCCACTGTCATACACTATGGCTAGACTAGCACTAAGTGACGAAAGTATTTTGCTGTTTCATATTCGAATTAAAAGAATTTTGCAAATTTAAAAATGAATTAAAAACTTTAAACATTAAAATAAAATAATTTGTAGCTCGGATGAAAAAACTTTGCACAAGAAAGTTGCTCAGAACGACGAGACGAATACGAATACGCAGCCTGTTCGTCAGCCGCGCGTCCCTACCATAGCGAACCTGCAACATTTCACCTCCGGTTCATCTGTCTGAAAACGTGAAACACCGGGGATACTTTCTCGGATATTCCCCCCCTTCGCCGGTACCACCTACTGCCGCGTTAGGGCACACCTAGCATCGCTCATTGCCATGTCATGCATCGTCATGCTTATGTTTGCATTATATTTATTATTTCTTTCCCCTCTTCTCTCCGATATACTACGAGACCGACGATGCTGCTGCCCCGTTCGACTACGGAGTTAACGACCCCTCCTTCTTGCCAGAGCAACCAGCAAGCCCCCTCCCCCCCCCCTTG
>NC_041387.1:310300700-310325451 GCF_002162155.2 Triticum dicoccoides
ACTGCTTGCATTAGAGTAGTGTAGCATGTTACTGTTTGGTTAATCCTATTATGTTGCATAGCCTGTCATTGTTGCTACAGTTGTTGATACCTTACCCGCAATCCTAAACGCTTAGTATAGGATGCTAGTTTATCATCAGTGGCCCTACATTCTTGTCAGTCTGCCTTGCTATACTATCGGGTCGTGATCACTCGGGAGGTGATCATGGGTATATACTATACATATATACATACTATACAGATGGTGACTAAAGTCGGGTCAGCTTGTTGAGTATCCGCAAGTGATTCGGATATGGGGGCTGAAAGGACAGGTGGCTCCATCCCGGTAGAGGTGGGTCTGGGTTCCAGACGGCCCCCGACTGTTACTTTGTGGCGGAGCGACAGGGTAGGTTGAGACCACCTAGGCAAGAGGTGGGCCTGGCCCTGGTCGGCGTCTGCGGTTACTTCAAAATAACACGCTTAACGAGATCTTGGTATTTGATCTGAGTTTGGCCACTAGCCTATACGCACTAACCAACTACGCGGGAACAGTTATGGGCACTCGACGTCGTGGTATCAGCCGAAGCCTTCTTGACGTCAGCGACTGAGCAGCGCGCACCGGGTTGGACCGTGTAACGCAACTTCCTTTGTAATGGAGGTTGCTAGGTCTGCTCACTAGCCGCGTTCGCAACGTGCAGGTGTGCAATGGACGATGGGCCCAGACCCCTGCGCGCATAGGATTTAGACCGGCGTGTTGACCTCTCTGTTGTGCCTAGGTAGGGCTGCGACGTGTTGATCTTCCGAGGCCGGGCATGACCCAGGAAAGTGTGTTCGGCCAAAGGGGATCGAGCGTGTTGGGTTATGTGGTGCACCCCTGCAGGGAAGTTGATCTATTTGAATAGTCGTGTCCTTCGGTAAAAGGACGACCCGGAGTTGTACCTTGACCTTATGACAACTAGAATCGGATACTTAATAAAACACACCCAGACAAGTTCCAGAGACAACCCGGTGATCGCTTTTCCACAGGGCGACGAGGGAAGGATCGCCGGGTAGGATTATGCTATGCGCTGCTATTTGGAGAACTTCGATCTACTCTCTTCTACATGCTGCAAGATGGAGGCTGCCAGAAGCGTAGTCTTCGATAGGACTAGCTATCCCCCTCTTATTCTGGCATCCTGCAGTTCAGTCCATCGATATTGCCTCTTTACCCATATACCCATGCATATGTAGTGTAGATCCTTGCTTGCGAGTACTTTGGATGAGTACTCACAGTTGCTTTGCTCAATCTTTTCCCTCTTTTTCCTCTTTTTTCCGGATGCCGCAACCAGACGTTGGAGCCCAGGAGCCAGACGCCACCGTCGACGACGACTCCTACTACACTGGAGGTGCCTACTACTACATGCAGGCCGCTGACGACGACCAGGAGTAGTTTAGGAGGATCCCAGGCAGGAGGCTTGCGCCTCTTTTGATCTGTATCCTAGTTTGTGCAAGCCATCTTATGGCAACTTGTTTAACTTATGTCTGTACTCATATATTGTTGCTTCCGCTGACTCGTTTATGTTCAAGCACTTGTATTCGAGCCCTCGAGGCCCCCTGGCTTGTAATATGATGCTTGTATGACTTATTTTAATTTTTGAGTTGTGTTGTGATATCTTTCCATGAGTCCCTGATCTTAATCGTACACATTCGCGTGCATGATTAGTGTACGATTGAATCGGGGGCGTCACAAGTTGGTATCAGAGCTGACTGCCTGTAGGAATCCCCCTTCCACACTCCTTGGCTGAAGTTGGATCTAGTCGATGAAAACTGTTCTACTAACATGGTTGTGCGGCCCATGGGCCCACGTCGCCCTTGGGTGGTATTAGGATCTTTTATTCCTTGTCTATACTCTGGGACTCCGACCTCTCTTCTATTCGGGTTAAATGAATTTTACTAAATCTAACATTAGGATTTCGTGATCACTTTCAACCGGAGAGCACCTTATTACCGATGATCGTCTGCTGCACCAGAAGATTTCGAGGATACTCTATGATGTTCTCTCGAGACTTTGTGCCATCTCTTTTGCAATTCCCATCCATCGATAAACCTTTATGGATAACCACATACACTTTCCATTCATACAATTATCCCCCGTTGATCTTGTTATTATAAGATACCTCGAAATTCTCTCTATTGTTCCGAGAATACTTTGTGCCTACTGCCTTGCAGTTCTTTGCCACATGAATACCCCTACGGATAATTTCTCGCACTTACCGAGTATCCACTCATCCCCACTTGATTCATGTATGTCGCCAATCTTCGTAATACCATTCGATCTTTCGAAAATCCTCAGCAGCCTATTGCTCTTGAAATTCTTGCTTGATTACATTAAGGTTAATCCCATATGTCTAGTAATCTTATTGGCATCCTTTGTCACTATCATCTTGAGTTCGTCGATTCAATATGCTGCGGATGCTCGCAATCCTCAGGAATTATCCTTCCGGCTCAGACATCATTTGGATATGAGCTGGTTCTTGACCAATCAATGCCTTGATCGGTTGTGCTTCTAAGTCTATTCAACTTATTTATTTTCGATCAGAACGTTTGCTTTTGATCCCTTAATTTGGAAATCATAAATTCCTTTACAGTTGAGCCTTGAATTAGTCAGTTGTTTCTATAATCTGATCTCCTTGCATTCTTTCTTCCTCTGGATGAGTACCGATACTCACATCAGATCTCTTGAGGACCATCGAATCCTTTGTTAGATTTTATTTGACATCGTCCTTCATGTTCAATCACTTTGGGAGTTCTTTCCCTGATACGTAATGCCATTGCAAAATACTATTCTCTCATATGGCCAACGATGCTCTGCTTTCGAGCTTGAGTTATTTACTTCTGTACTTTGTAGTATATGTTCCTAAGATATCCGATGGGTTGGACCAGTGCCTTCCCTAATCTGAGCAAACCCGAAAGATTTCATGGGTCATACTTATCTGGTATTACACCAGGTAAAACTTTCAACAACTAATGTCATTTTAGAAATACGAGAGGTGAATGGAAGGTTATGCATTGAGGAAGTGGGAGTGGACCTTGAACCTTTGTGTTCATGCCCATGGACACGATGTAGATCCTATCATGGAAGCTTCTTGTAATAATAACTATTTCCTTCAAATAATATCCTTTGGTATCGGTGAATTGATCCTTTGCAATCGTGGTTCCGACCATATGTTCTTCTTTGATCCCATTTCCCGGGCAAGTTTAAGCACTTGTCTTCCGCAGAGCAATACCCCAGTCCAACCTCTACTTTGATTTGTAGTCGAGTATTACCCCCTTCGTATCTCGAGATTATCATGGAACTGCATAACTTCTTATGAGTTCTTCATCAAGCACTACATTCTCACTGATTCCAATCTTTTCACAAGCTTTGAGTTATTAAACACTCAAAGACATCGATAACTAAATCGAGTCCGCATCGCGATTAAACAACTATTACTAATCTTCTTTACTTACGAGTTTGTACTCCATCACGTTATTTCTAACCTGATCGGCTATATCAGTATCATGCTGATTTTAACTGTGCTACCTGGTTCTTATTCCCGGAGCACCACTTTCGGCGATGAGCTAAGCTTACATCGATCTTCCTTGTCTTATCATTTCACCTCGAACAGCAAGCTTGATTCCGAGTTGGTGTCGTATTCGTGGTTCCAATAACCTTTCGCTTCGGCATTCCTTTTGACTTGATGTCATCATCGATCGGTTACATCTTCTTGAAACCTCTCGACAAATTGGCCGTGATCATCATCAACATTTTGAATCCTTCCCAGGCATCAATTGAATTCATGATGGTAAGTGCCATCCTCGTTCCTTGGTAATTTGAGTTACCATTGACAACATCTTTACCTTCCTTTCAACACAAACTTGTTCTTGTTAAGGATGCAACTTGCTATTCAGTTTGTGTTATGTTCTACCTTGAAGTATTACTGCCCCTTATGTCAAGGATGTTGCAAGGATTGCTCCACCTCTTAAGAGTTCCTGGTATAGTGATACTTCTCACCATCACTATTAATTCTTAGTCCCCGTGTCGATTCTAACCGGGACACCAACAAGTGAACGGTACTGTTTGGAATTCTGCCCGTCTAGCAACCCTATTGCTTTGAAGTTAATGGTCGATAGCTTCATTCTAAGTCTATTGCTTATTGAATCATCATTTGAACATTGATCGTGCTACCTAAGCCCATATCCCGGGTGCACCTTTCAACCAATGTTTAATGGTGTATGGTTTCCTTGAGCATACATCATTATATTATTTGATCTGACAAATGTTATTTCCTTGTTCACATAATTGTGGAAATCCATCTTTTTGGAAATCTCAATGAATTGTTGCTGAGTCCATCAGCCACCTCCTCATCCTCTCCTTGGTTAAATAATGAACTCATGATTTAGAACTTGCTTCCATAGTTCATTTCCTGAGAGTCTTGCAACGCCATCTCGTCAAATTGTGTTGCACCCCTTCCTTCTCAGGCAACATGAGTCTGAGGTATCCTAACACCAATCAACTCTGAATCTCGGTCAGATATGATGGTTGGAACATATTTCCAAGAGTTATAGCATTGGTCTTTATATGCACCGGTAAGGTGATGTCATACCTAGCACACCTGGCCGGAGGATCTAATGTTATAATTTCCCTTTGAGCAAGGTTATCCATTCTTCCATGAGAAAATTGTAAGACTTATTCTGTAAGTTGTTCCTGATGGATCCATTGTGTAATTCAAAGTCGATCTTTACATGATAACCATGTCAATGCTATCTCGAAGCATGTCTGTGGTACTCCGATCTTCAATAAGAACATTTGAAGTAATGCAAAAATTCCCTTATCAATTATCCAAACACCGTTGTATGGATAATGTTATGGAATTTTCTCTCCCATCATCTAAAGGTTTTCTATTTATGTCTTGCGATGGATATCATGCTCTGCTTGTCCTTGGGGAGGATATACCCCTGAAATACGTGTTTAAACACATTTTCCTTTCCACTATTTTGTTTAACTTTTCTAGTAATCTGACTTAACTGAGCAGTGACAATTCCCTGCTTATGTAAGCACCTTGATGTCTAAACTATGTCAATAAGACCCTGTTACTATTGTTGATGACATTTCGGTAGCCACCGATGGACGAGAACTTTGCCTAAATGGTCCGCCTCGTACAACAAGCAAGAAAATGGTTCCCTTCGTCCCTCGCCCTTGGTATCAACATTGTTGCCGACATAACTGATAGGCTACCTTCTAACATGTCTTGCCATCATGATCGTGCAATATGTCAGCGCCCTTTCTACCTTCAATCCACATGGTGGGCCAATAACCCACAACTCCACAGGATCAAAACCTAACTCTCCTGTACACCACCGGTTTCCAAAGTTATTCCTCGCGCGTGGCCTCATATGTAATTCACGCGCCACCTTCCTAGTGATCTATTCTGGTAACAGACGCAATACTCAATCTCGTTGCTCTGGACCCCTTTCGCACGTTGTTTCAGACATCGAACGATTGCCTATCCGTTTGAAACTTCTCATGGTACCTCCTTACTTTGCTCTCGATATTTCTTCAGCTTCAATTCGAGAGTTACTTTCCGCCACCTTCCCCGATGTTATCGACCAGATAGTCAACCTTGTAGAGGTCCGTTTTCCCGGAATACCCCCTTTATTCTTTCGTAAGTACGATGGAGTTCTCGAAGAAAGGATGTTGACTTCATCATGATGACTTGAAGTAGAGAAATGAAGACATCAACATAATGGATCAAATTCTTCGAGAAGAGCAACCAAGACCGAGAACACTCGCTAGAATTTCGTAACCAGAACCTCCCCCCTTACGCCTCTTAAATATTGGGATGAGATTTCTTGTAGTGGAGGAGAATTGTGACGTCCGGATAATTAAGTTACAGTAACCCTCTACTAATGATGCCACATCCCCACGATTACTGTCATTAATCTCGCGTTGATTCAAACCCGATTCAAATTCAAATTTAAAATAAAGTCAAATTGTTATTTCTTCAAACGGTAAAACAAAAATGTTCGGACTTGCAAATATTCACTAACAATTTTTCATGAAAGAATTAACATTTTTCAATATATAAAATTCCCCCTGGATATTAGAATAGTAGATCAACAACACCTTTTTATCCCATTTAAATATAAACTCAAACTTAATAAATTATTTTGAACCCAAAGTTTTTTTTGTGGCAGTGTAAAATAATGCATAGTAATTATATGGCAAGGTTTTACATTTTACAAAAGTATTTTGATGCAAAATAAAGTAAAAAAACAGTAGCTAAATAATTAAACATAATAGAAATTGAAAATAGTAGTAAAAAGAAAAAAGGACCTAAACTACCGGACCCCTGGCAGATTTAGCAAAATAGGCACAGCCCTTCCCCACTTGTCATTATAGTTGGCCAAACGGGCCGGCCCGGCACGGCACGGCACGGCCCGGCCCATCCTAATCGTGCCTGGCACGGCCCAGCCCGCCTAGGCACGAATATTATACGGGCCGTGCCGTGCCAGCCCGCGTGCTGCAGCCTGTAGCCCAGGCACGGCCCATATGTTAATCGGGCCGGCCCACCGGCACGCCAGGCCTACTAATCTACCTCCTATTTTGCGCATTGAGCGTTTTTTAGCCTATTTTTACCTGTTGGTCCATATTAGGATACATAAAAAAATATAAAAAGTTAATCGGGCCGTGCCGTGCCGGCCCGCGTGCTCGCCCTTCAGGCCCAGGCACGGCCCATGGCGTGCCGCGTGCCGGGCCCGGCCCGTTTAGCACGTGTCGTGCCGTGCCAGGCCCGTGCCGTGCCGGCCGTGCTACCGAGCTGGCCCAACTATCCCGGCCCGTTTGGCCAGCTATACTTGTCATGTTCCTCTCGCTACAGGAGACAGGGGGCCGTGGCGGCCATCCGCTGGCCGTGGTCGTGCATGGCGGCCATCCCGCACCCCCTCGGCGCCTACAAGTCACCCCTCGCCCCTCCAGAACCCTAGCCCCCGTCTCGACTATTCCCCCCTCGATCCCCATCGTTCCCCTTCCTCTCTGGACCGAATCAATCACGTAAGATCCCACGGTGATCGCTGCCTCGTCGTCGTTGTCACGGCCACCGGCGTCTCCGTCGTGCGGGAGGGCGTCTAGGAGCTCCACCAAGCTCGACTTAATCGGTCTCGGGCGTCGCCTCAAGCCGTGGCACTGGATTGCCGACGCCATCGTCGTCTTCTCCGTGCTCGGCCGCCACGACCTCGCCGTAGATCCGTCACTCCGGTCCACTCGGGCCTCGTCGAGCTCGCCTACGACCTCCGCTGTGAGCACCTCCCCTCATTCCCCCACTTTTCCGTTCGATTCCGCCGTCGATTGGGTTGTCCCGTGCTCGTCCGCCATGGCCGATTCTTCCTGTAAGCTCAGTTCAGTACGTGCCCACGCCCCCTGCTTCTGCTGTTCCCGTTTCCTTGTTACGCGCCCCGCCGCTAGTGCCGTCGTTGGCCCCCGCGCACGCCCACGCCCGCGCCCAGCCGTGCCTCCGCGCGCGCCCGGCTGCGCGTGGCCTCGCCCGCTGCTTCGTCCCTGCTGCCGCGTTGCTGCTCCTGCGTGTAGCTGATTACTGCTACTTCTGCTGCTCGCTAGCTGAAGCGATGCGCTACGGCTGCTCGTTCCTTAGCTGCGGCTGCTGCCTACTTCAGCTGCTGGCCATGGCCGTCGTGGCCTTGTGCCCGTGCGTGCTAAGTGCTAACCATGGCTAGCCCTGTGTGTGCGTGTGTGTTTTGGGTGTGTATGGCCGGCATACTAGTTTAGGGACTAATTTAGTTAGTTAGTCTAATTAGTATTACTAGTTAATTAGTCCAATAGTAGATGACATGTGGACCCACTGTAGTTCAAAGAAAAATAAAATTTTAAAAAAACACCTAAGTCAATGACATGTGGCCTCCTACACTATTCATATTTTGACTAGTCTACATTTGTCTGGGTCAACCAAACCCCACCGGCCCCACTGTCATACACTACGGCTAGACTAGCACTAAGTGACAAAAGTATTCTGATGTTTTATATTCGAATTAAAAGAATTCTGTCAATTTAGAAAATGAATTAAAAACTTTAAACATTAATATGAAATAATTCGTAGCTCGGATGAAAAAACTTTGCACATTAAAGTTGCTCAGAACGATGAGACGTATCTGAATATGTATCATGTTCGTCAGGCACGCGTCCCTAGCGTAGCGAACTGCAACATTTCACCTCCGGTTCATTTGTCCGAAAACGCGAAACACTGGGGATACTTTCCCGGATATTTCCCCCCTTCGCCGGTACCACCTACTGCCGCGTTAGGGCACACCTAGCACCGCTCATTGTCATGTCATGCATCATCATGCTTATGTTTACATTATATTTAGTTTTTCTTCCCCCACTTCTCTCCGATAAACTACGAGAGCGACGTTGCTCCTGCCCCGTTCGACTACGGAGTTGACGATCCCTCCTTCTTGCAAGAGCAACCAGGCAAGCCCCCCCTTGATCACCAGATATCGCCTATTCTTCTTCCTACTGCTTGTATTGGAGTAGTGTAGCATGTTACTGTTCGGTTAATCCTATTCTATTGCATTGTCTGTCATTGTTGCTACAGTTGTTGATAACTTACCCGCAATCCTAAATGCTTAGTATAGGACGCTAATTTATCATTAGTGGCCCTACATTCTTGTCAATCTGCCTTGCTATACTGGCCGTGATTGATACGTCTCCAACGTATCTATGATTTTTTATTGTTCCATGCTATTATATTACCCCTTTTGGATGTTTATGGGCTTTATTTTACACATTATATCATTTTTGGGACTAACCTACTAACCGGAGGCCCAGCCCGTATTGCTGTTTTTTTGCCTATTTCAGTATTTCGAAGAAAACGAATATCAAACGGAGTCCAAACGTAATGAATCCTTCGAAAGCTTGATTTTTATACCGAACGTGATCCGGAGAACTTGGAGTGCAAGTCAAGAAGCTTGCGAGGCGGCCAGGATACAAGAGGGCGCGCCCACCCCCTCTAGGCGCGCCCCCTATCTCCTGGGCCCCACAGGCAGCCACCGACGTACTAATTTCTCCTATATATACCTACGTACCCCCGAAAACATCCAAGGAGCCAACGAAACACAATTTCCACCACCGTAACCTTCTGTATCCGCGAGATCTCATCTTGGAGCCTTCGCCGGCGCTCCACCGGAGGGGGAATCGACCACGGAGGGCATCTACATCAACATCATAGCCCCTCCGATGAGTTGTAAGTAGTTTACCACAGACCTTCGGGTCCATAGTTATTAGCTAGATGGCTTCTTCTCTCTTTTTGGATCTCAATACAATGTTCTCCCCCTCTCTTGTGGAGATCTATTCGATGTAAACTCTTTTTTGCGGTGTGTCTGTCGAGATCCGATGAATTGTGGGTTTATGATCAAGTTTATCTACGAGAAATATTTGAATCTCCTCTAAATTCTTTTATGTATGATTGAGTTATCTTTGCAAGTTTCTTCGAATTATCAGTTTGGTTTGGCCTACTAGATTGATCTTTCTTGCCATGGGAAAAGTGCTTAGCTTTGGGTTCAATCTTGCGGTGTCCTTTCCCAGTGACAGCAGAGGCAGCAAGGCACGTATTGTATTGTTGCCATTGAAGATAAAAAGATGGGGTTTATATCATATTGCTTGAGTTTATCCCTGTACATCATGTCATCTTTCTTAATGTGTTACTCTATTCTTTATGAACTTAATACTCTAGATGCAAGCAAGAGTCGGTCGATGTGTGGAGTAATAGTAGTAGATGCAGGCAGGAGTCGGTCTACCTGTCGCGGATGTGATGCCTATATACATGATCATGCCTAGATAATCTCATAATTACTTGCTTTTCTATCAATTGCTCGACAGTAATTTGTTCACAACCGTAATACTTATGCTATCTTGAGAGAAGCCACTAGTGAAACATATGGCCCCCGGGTCTATCTTTTATCATATAAGCTTTGAATCCACTCTTATTTGCATCTTTACTTTTTGCATCTATCTTATAAAATACCAAAAATATCTTTATCTTATCATACTATCTCTATCAGATCTCACTTTCGCAAGTGGCCGTGAAGGGATTGACAACCCCTTTATTGCGTTAGTTGCGAGTTCTTTGTTTGTTTGTGTAGGTGCGTGGGATTTTTGAGGAGCCTCCTACTGGATTGATACCTTGGTTCTCAAAAACTGAGGGAAATACTTATGCTACTATTGCTGCATCACCCTTTTCTTTTCAAGAAAAAACAACTCAAGCTCAAGACATAGCAAGAAGGATTTGTGGCGCCGTTGCCGGGGAGGTCTTTGCTCAAGTCAAGACATACCAAGTACCCATCACAAACTCATCTCCCTCGCATTTACATTATTTGCCATTTGCCTCTCGTTTTCCTGTCCCCCACTTCACCCTTGCCATTTTATTTTCCATCTCTTTCCCAACCTCTCTCTCTTTCGCTTGCCTTTTTTCTGTTTGCTTGTGTGTTGGATTACTTGTTGCCATGGCGCAAGATAATACCAAATTGTGTGATTTCTCCAATACCAATAATAATTATTTCCTTAGTACTCCGATTTCTCCTCTTAATGATGTTGAGTCTTGTGAAATCAATACTGCTTTGCTGAATCTTGTTATGAAAGATCAATTCGCCGGCCTTCCTAGTGAAGATGCCGCTACCCATCTAAACAACTTTGTTGATTTGTGTGATATGCAAAAGAAGAAAGATACGGATAATGATATTGTTAAATTGAAGTTATTTCCGTTTTCACTTAAAGATCGTGCTAAAGTTTGGTTTTCGTCTTTGCCTAAAAATAGTATAGATTCTTAGAACAAGTGCAAAGATGATTTTATCTCTAAATATTTTCCTCCCGCTAAGATCATCTCTCTTAGGAACGATATTATGAATTTTAAACAACTTGATCATGAGCATATTGCCCAATCTTGGGAAAGAATGCAATTGATGATTCGCAATTGCCCTACTCATGGTTTGAATTTATGGATGATCATACAAAAAATTTATGCCGGTTTGAACTTTGCTTCTAGAAATCTTTTAGATTCGGCCGCGGGAGCCACGTTTATGGAGATCACTTTCGGAGATGCTACCAAACTTCTTGATAATATTATGGCTAATTATTCAATGGCACACCGAAAGATCTACTAGTAATAAAGTGCATGCTATAGAAGAAATCAATGTTTTGAGTGGAAAGATAGATGAACTTATGAAATTATTTGCTACTAAGAGTGCTCCTTTTGATCCCAATGATATGCCTTTGTCTACTTTAATTGAGAATAATAATGAATCTATGGATGTGAATTTTGTTGGTAGGAATAGTTTTGGAAACAATGCTTATAGAGGAAACTTTAATCCTAGACCGTTTCCTAGTAATTCCTCTAATAATTATGGAAATTCCTACAATAATTCTTATGGTAATTTTAATAAGTTTCCCTCTGATTTTGAGAATAGTGTGAAAGAATTTATGATCTCTCAAAAGAATTTTAATGCCTTGCTTGAAGAAAAATTGCTCAAAGTTGATGATTTGGCTAGGAACGTTGATAGACTTTCACTTGATGTTGATTCTCTTAAACTTACATCTTCTTCTCCTAAGCATAATATCAATGAGTCTCTCAAAGCAATGAGAATTTTCATTGATGAGTGCAAGGAAAGAACCGCTAGATTGCATGCTAAGAAAAATTGCTTTGTAAAGGCGTGTTCTTCTAGTTTCAATGAAAATAATGATGGAGATCTTAAAATTATTGATGCGTCTCCTATTAGATCTTTGTTTTGCAATATGAATCTTGATAATAATAGGACTGAAGATGAGTCAACTTTAGTTAGAAGGCGTCCCAAGAATTCGGAGTTTTTAGATCTTGATGCTAAATTTGGTAAATGTGGGATTAGAGAGGTCATGACTTTAAATAGTATTGAGCCAATTATCTCGGATTTTAAGGAATTTGATTATGATAATTGTTCTTTAGAAGGTTGTATTTCCTTGTTGCAATCCGTTGTTAATTCTCCTCATGCTTATAGTCAAAATAAAGCTTTTACCAAACATATCGTTGATGCCTTGATGCAATCTTATGATGAAAAACTTAATTTAGAAGTTTCTATACCTAGAAAACTTAATATGAGTGGGAACCTACTATAAAGATTGGAATTAAAGATCATGAGTGTTTTGCTTTGTGTGATTTGGGTGCTAGTGTTTCCACTATTCCGAAAACTTTATGTGATATTCTAGGTTTCCATGATCTTGATGATTGCTTTTTAAATTTGCACCTTGCGGATTCCACCATTAAAAAGCCAATGGGGAGGATCAATGATGTTCTTATTGTTGCAAATAGAAATTTGGTGCCCGTAGATTTTATCTTTCTTGATATAGATTGCAATTTTTCTTGCCCTATTATTCTTGGTAGACTTTTCCTTAGAACGATTGGTGCGATTATTGATATGAAGGAAGGGAATATTAGATTCCAATTTCCATTAAGGAAAGGCATGGAGCACTTTTCAAGAAAGAAAGTCAAACTATCTTATGAATCTATCATGCGAGCTACTTATGAATTGAGTGTCAAAGATGGCACTATTTAGATCTATCTTCGCTTTTATGCCTAGCTAGGGGCGTTAAACGATAGCGCTAGTTGGGACGCAACCAATTTTATTTGGTTTTTGTTTTTGTTCCTGTTTAGTAATAAATTTTGCATCTACCTTCTGTTTAGATGTGTTTTTATCTTTTAATTAGTGTTTGTGTCAAGTAGAACCTATAGGATAACCTATGATGATAGTTGATTTGATTCTGCTGAAAAACAGAAATTTTGCACCCATGAATTTAGTTTTGTTAAATCACAGAAACGTGATTTTGCGCTGATTCTTTTTGCTACTGATTAATAGATAAATTGTCCAGGACTTCCTATTTTGGTAGGATTTTTCGAGTTCCAGAAGTTTGCGTTAGTTACAGATTGCTACAGACTGTTCTATTTTTGATAGATTCTGTTTTTCGTGTGTTGTTTGCTTATTTTGATGCATCTATGGCTAGTAAAATAGTTTATAAACCATAGAGAAGTTGGAATACAATAGGTTTAACACCAAAATAAATAAAAAATGAGTTCATTACAGTACCTTATGTGGTGGTTTTGTTTTCTTTCACTAACGGAGCTTATAAGATTTCCTGTTGAGTTTTGTGTTGTGAAGTTTTCAAGTTTTGGGTAAAACTTTGATGGACTATGGAATAAGGAGTGACAAGAGCCTAAGTTTGAGGATGCCCATGGCACCCCAAGATACTAAAAAATAGCCAAAAGCCTAAGCTTGGGGATGCCCCGGGAAGGCATCCCCTCTTTCGTCTTCGTTCATTGGTAACTTTACTTGGAGCTATATTTTTATTCGCCACATGATATGTGTTTTGCTTGGAGCATCGTGTATTATATTAGTCTTTGCTTTTTAGTTTACCACAATCATCCTTCCTGTACACACCTTTTGGGAGAAGACCACTTCATTAGAATTTGCTAGAATACTCTATGTGCTTCACTTATATCTTTTGAGCTTGATAGTTTTTGCTCTAGTGCTTCACTTATATCTTTTAGAGCACGGCGGTGGCTTAATTTTTAAGAAATTGCTAGTCTCTTATGATTCACTTATATTATTTTGAGAGTCTTTTAGAACAACATGGTATTTGCTATGGTTATAAAATTGGTCCTAGAATGATGAGCATCCAAGTTGGGTATAATAAAAACTATCATAGAAAGTGAATTGGATGCTATAATCAATTTGATGCTTCATAATTGTTTTGAGATATAAATGTGGTAATGTTAGGGTCATGCTAGTGGGTAATTATGAAATTGAGAAATACTTGTGTTGAAGTTGGCAAGTCCCGTAGCATGCACGTATGGTAAAAATTGAGTGGCAAATTTGTTGCATTAGGTGCTCTTTTGATTGTCTTCCTTATGAGTGGAGGTCGGGATCGCGCGATGGTTAACTCCTACCAACCCTTCCCCTAGGAGCATGTGTAGTAGTACTTTGCTTCGAGGGCAAGTAGACTTTTGCAATAAGTATATGAGTTTTTTATGACTAATGTGAGTCCATGGATATACACACACACTCATCCTTCCACTTTGCTAGCCTCTATTATACCGCACAACTTTCGCCCGTATCATGCACCCATTATTTACCTTCCTCAAAACAGCCACCATACCTACCTATTATGGCATTTCCATAGCCATTCCGAGATATATTGCCATGCAACTTTCCACCGTTCCGTTTATTAAGACACACTCATCATTGTCATATTGCTCTTTGCATGATCATATAGTTGACATTGTATTTGTGGCAAGACCACCTTCATAATTTTCATACATGTCGCTCTTGATTCATTGCATATCCCGGTACACCACCGAAGGCATTCATATAGAGTCATATCTTGTTCTAACTTTGAGTTGTAATTCTTGAGTTGTAAATCAATAAAAGTGTGATGATCTTTATTATTAGAGCATTGTCTCAGTGAGGAAAGGATGATGAAGACTATGATTCCCTCACAAGTTGGGACGAGACTTCGAACTTTACAAAAAGAAAAAAATAGAAAAAATAAAGAAAGGCCAAAAAGAAAAAAAAGAAAATGAAAAAAAAATGAAAAAGAAAAAAATAAAATGAGAGAAAAAGAGAGAAGGGACAATGCTACTATCTCTTTTTCCACACTTGTGCTTCAAAGTAGCACCATGATCTTCATGATAGAGAGTCTCCTATGTTGTCACTTTCATATACTAAGTGGGAATTTTCCACTATAGAACTTGGCTTGTATATTCCAATGATGTGCTTCCTCAAAATGCCATAGGTCTTCGTGAGCAAGCGAGTTGGATGCACACCCACTTAGTTTCTTTTGTTGAGCTTTCATATATTTATAGCTATAGTCCATCCGTTGCATGGCAATCCCTACTCACTCACATTGATATCTATTCATGGGCATCTTCATAGCCCGTTGATATGCTTAGTTGATGTGAGACTATCTTCTTCTTCTTTTTGTCCTCACAACCACCATCTTATACCATCATAGTGCTATGTCCATGGCTTGCGCTCATGTATTACGTAAGAGTTGAAAAAGCTGAAGCGCGTTAAAAAGTATGAACCAATTGCTTGGCTGAAACCGGGGTTGTGCATGATGGAGTATTCTATGTAATGAAAATGAAGCATGGCCTAACTATATGATTTTGTAGGGATAAGCTTTCTTTGACTAAGCTATTTTGATAGGACATGATTATTTGTTAGTATGCTTCGAAGCATTATTATTTTTATGTTTTATAAGCTTTTATTTTGAATCATTTGGATCTGAACATTCATGCCACAGTAAAGAAAATTACATTGAGAATTATGCTAGGTAGTATTCCACATCAAAAATTCTGTTTTTATCATTTACCTACTCAAGGACGAGCAGGAATTAAGCTTGGGGATGCTTGATACGTCTCCAACGTATCTATAATTTTTGATTGTTCCATGCTATTATATTACCCCTTTTGGATGTTTATGGGCTTTATTTTACACATTTATATCATTTTTGGGACTAACTACTAACCGGAGGCCCAGCCCGTATTTCTGTTTTTTTTGCCTATTTCAGTATTTCGAAGAAAAGGAATATCAAACGGAGTCCAAACGGAATGAATCCTTCGGGAGCGTGATTTTTGGAACGAACGTGATCCGGAGAACTTGGAGTGCAAGTCAAGAAGCTTGCGAGGCGGCCAGGAGACAGGAGGGCGCGCCCACCCCCTCTGGGCACGCCCCTATCTCCTGGGCCCCATAGGTGGCCACCGACGTACTTCTTCCTCCTATATATACCTATGTACCCCAAAAACATCCAGGGAGCCAACGAAATACAATTTCCACCACCGTAACCTTCTGTATCCGCGAGATCCCATCTTGGAGCCTTCGCCGGCGCTCCACTGAAGGGGGAATCGACCACGGAGGGCTTCTACATCAACACCATAGCCCCTCCGATGAGTTGTGAGTAGTTTACCACAGACCTTCGGGTCCATAGTTATTAGCTAGATGGCTTCTTCTCTCTTTTTGGATCTCAATACAATGTTCTCACCCTCTCTTGTGGAGATCTATTCGATGTAAACTCTTTTTTGCGGTGTGTTTGTCGAGATCCGATGAATTGTGGGTTTATGATCAAGTTTATCTATGAGAAATATTTGAATCTCCTCTGAATTCTTTTATGTATGATTGAGTTGTCTTTGCAAGTCTCTTCGAATTATCAGTTTGGTTTGGCCTACTAGATTGATCTTTCTTGCCATGGGAGAAGTGCTTAGCTTTGGGTTCAATCTTGCGGTGTCCTTTTCCAGTGACTGCAGGGGCAGCAAGGCACGTATTGTATTGTTGCCATCGAGGATAAAAATATGGGGTTTATACCATATTGCATGAGTTTATCCATCTACATCATGTCATCTTTCTTAATGCGTTACTCTGTTCTTTATGAATTTAATACTCTAGATGCAGGCATGAGTCGGTCGATGTGTGGAGTAATGGTAGTAGATGCAGGCAGGAGTCGGTCTAATTGTCGCGGACGTGATGCCTATATACATGATCATGCCTAGATAATCTCATAATTATTCGCTTTCTATCAATTGCTCGACAGTAATTTGTTCACCCACTGTAATACTTATGCTATCTTGAGAGAAGCCACTAGCGAAACCTATGGCCCTCGGGTCTATCTTTTATCATATAAGCTTTCAATCTATTTTTATTTGCATCTTTACCTTTTGCATCTATCTTATAAAATACCAAAAATACATTTATCTTATCATACTATCTCTATCAGATCTCACTTTCGCAAGTGGCCGTGAAGGGATTGGCAACCCCTTTATTGCGTTGGTTGCGAGTTCTTTGTTTGTTTGTGTAGGTGCGTGGGACTTTTGAGGAGCTCCTACTGGATTGATACCTTGGCTCTCAAAAACTGAGGGAAATACTTACGCTACTATTGCTGCATCACCCTATCCTCTTGAAGAAAAACCAACGCAAGCTCAAGACGTAGCAGTGATCACTCGGGAGGTGATCACGGGTATATACTATACATATATACATACTATACAGATGGTGACTAAAGTCAGGTCGGCTCGTTGAGTACCCACAAGTGATTCGGATATGGGGGCTGAAAGGACAGGTGGTTTCATCCCGGTAGAGGTGGGCCTGGGTTCCCGACGGCCCCCGACTGTTACTTTGTAGCGGAGGGACAGGGCAGGTTGAGACCACCTAGGCAAGAGATGGGCCTGGCCCTGGTCGGTGTCTGCGATTACTTCAAAATAACACACTTGACGAGATCTTGGTGTTTGATCTGAGTCTGGCCACTGGCCTATATGCACTAACCAACTACGCGGGAACAGTTATGGGCACTCGACGTCATGGTATCAGCCGAAACCTTTTTGACGTCAGCGACTCAGCGGCGCGTGCCGGGTTGGACCGCGTAACGCAACTTCCTTTGTAATGGAGGTTGCTAGGTTTGCTCACCGGCCGCATTCGCAACGTGCAGGTGTGCAATGAGCGATGGACCCAGACCCCTGCGCGCATAGGATTTAGACCCGTGTGCTGACCTCTCTATTGTGCCTAGTTGGGGCTGCGACGTGTTGATCTTCCGAGGCCGGGCATGACCCAAGAAAGTGTGTCCGACCAAAGGGGATCGAGCGTGTTGGGTTATGCGGTGCACCCCTGCAGGGAAGTTGATCTATTCGAATAGTCGTGTCCCTCGGTAAAAGGACGACCCAGAGTTGTACCTTGACCTTATGACAACTAGAACCGGATACTTAATAAAACACACCCAGACAAGTTCCAGAGACAACCTGGTGATCACTTTTCCGTAGGGCGACGAGGGGAGGATCGCCGGGTAGGATTATGCTATGCGTTGCTACTTGGAGAACTTCAATCTAGTCTCTTCTACATGCTGCAAGACGGAGGCTGCCAGAAACGTAGTCTTTGATAGGACTAGCTATCCCCCTCTTATTCTGGCATTCTGCAGTTCAGTCCAGTGATATTGCCTCTTTACACATATACCCATGCATATGTAATGTAGATTCTTGCTTGCGAGTACTTTGGATGTGTACTCACGGTTGCTTTGCTCCATCTTTCCCCTATTTTTCCTCTTCTTTTAGGATGCCGCAACCAGACGTTGGAGTCCAGGAGCCAGACGCCACCGTCGATGACGACTCCTACTACACTGGAGGTGCATACTACTACGTGCAGGCTGCTGACGACGACCAGGAGTAGTTTAGGAGGATCCCAGGCAGGAGGCTTGCGCCTCTTTCGATCTGTATCCCAATTTGTGCTACTCATCTTATGGCAACTTATTTAACTTATGTCTGTACTCAGATATTGTTGCTTCCGCTGACTCGTTTATGTTTGAGAACTTGTATTCAAGCCCTTGAGGCCCCCTGGCTTGTAATATGATGCTTGTATGACTTATTTTACTTTTAGACTTGTGTTGTGATATCTTTCCGTGAGTCCCTGATCTTGATCGTACACATTTGCGTGCATGATTAATGATGATTGAATCGGGGGTGTCACATCAAGCTTGGGGATGCCCAAGGCACCCCAAGTAAATATTCAAGGAGACTCAAGCATCTAAGCTTGGGGATGCCCCGGAAGGCATCCCATCTTTCTTCAACAAGTATTGGTATGTTTTCGTTCTCGTTTCGTTCATGATATATGTAAATCTTGGAGTGTCTTTTGTGTTTATTTTTCACTTTTCTTTTATGCACGATGCTGGTATGAGATAGTCCATGTTTGATTTATAAAATGCTCATTGCACTTCACTTATATCTTTTGAGTATGGATTTATAGAATGCTTCATGTGATTCACTTATATCATTTGAAGTTTGAATTGTCTGTTTCTCTTCACATAGAAAACCGTTGTTTGTAGAACTAGCAAAGTGGCCCGCTTGATGCGCGGACTAGCGTTTTACAAAGTTAAATGATGAAAGCATATTATTTGATTTTTTTGAAGAAAGAATTGAAACCAAATGTGATGCATTTTCAAATATAAAACTACTTCGAACATAGTTTTATCTTCGACATGTTTGGGTCCTTATTGATATATAAATATATATGTTACCCCTTCATCATTTACTTCCTAATTATGCATGCCATACTAATTTCTTTATGATCACTCGTGTTGTTTAAATTATGTTTGTATTATTTTCTATCTTGTTTATCATGTTGCTTATCTATATATTTTCTGTAAACATAAATTTAATAGTTGTCATAGTGTTAGTGTAGTTATAGGTAAATCTTCTAACACCATGCAAAATTCATATATTTATTTTAGTGATTTAGTTTATTTACGTACTATACATATCCAGGAAAACTTTCTCGATAAGACACGTGCACTCTGTAGTACCAATTAGGGCTGGAAAAAAAGCTCAAAGCTCGCGAGCTAAACGAGTAGCTCGTGACTCGGCTCGAATTGACTCGAATTCGAAGAATAACGAGTCAAGCCGAGCTTTATTTTAAGATCGTTTATAGACCGAGTTAAACGAGCCAATCTCACGAGTACTCGTATAACTCGTTAAGCTTGGTAAAAAAAATTATCCACTCAGCCCATCCGTTCAAGGCCCAGCCGCCCAAGGCCCATCCGCCGAGGAATCTAGGATACTCATACGTCGCGCGACGATTTCGCTTCTTTCCATCCCTGGCGATGTTATAGATGGTCGTTTCCGCTCCTGCCTTCTCTGTTTCTTTCTCCTCTGAATCTCGACGGCGGCGGTGCCGCGCCTACGCTGCAACCCCACCTCTCCGGCGAGCGGCCTGCGCTTCTTAGGTGCGTGCGTAGGACCCTTCCTTCCAGCACTGCTCATCTCATCCTTCTCTTCCTTTAGTTACTTCTCTACTACTGATCTATATGCTCGCATTCTTCTGTCCGACCCAGCGGCGAGCCACCGGTGACCATGCAGAAGCCACCAAGCTCGGAGTCGAAGGCCGCAAAGAGGAGGCGATCTGGTCCCATTGCTTCGCCGGCATCTGCTACTGCCCGGACACGGGCACACAAGTGCACAGAGCCACCACGCTCCAGAGAAGTTGCTGTAGTGCCAACGCCTGTAGAAGCAGTAATCAAATTCCTGCATTATTTCCTTTGTCTTGACTATATACAGTACATGTGCTCTCATATATACTTGTTAATTAGTGGCCAAAATCTCTTGAAGAATTTGAAGTACTTGATTGCTGCTATGTTTCTGATTCGTTTGCCCACTGCAGTTGGGCATGTACTGATGCACATGTCACACGTACAGTACATCTCCAAAGAAAAACCATTAGCCATTAGGATTGCTGCTATGTTTCTTATATGTTTTGTTTTGATTTCTATTTCCTTCTTTATGTGTAGGATAATCGTGATTATGAGTATGAAGAGGATGAGTCTGATATGGATGATGAAATGTCTGAGGAAAGCTTACCTCCACATGTGATGATTGATTCTGGACGTGAGGGCCAGCAAGAACATGGGCCAGTTGATGGTGTATCCTCCGAGCCGAAGAAGAGCCGTAGAAGGAAAAAGGGTATTGCAGTGTCCCCCAAGGTGAAAAAAAAGAGGGTGAGAGGAAAGCGTTCAAAATGTTGGCAGCATTTTACCATGGTTCCAGTTGAAGGGGAAGAGAAAGAAAAGGCCAAGTGCAACTATTGTGGAGATTTATTTATTTACAAACAAGGGGGGCAGACTACTAGTCTTAATAGGCACAATGACTTATGTCCAGCATATCGAGCATTCATGAGGGGAAAATCACAAGGTCAGGGTACACTCAACTTCGAGTCGGGTTCATCACTTACATCTGTTTGCACTGAATATAATCCTGAAGAAACTCGTAAGATCATTGCTAAGATGGTAATTGCACATGATTATCCTTTTAGAATGGTAGAACACAAATGGTTTAATATCTTGATGAGACATATGAATCCAGCATATAAGTTCATTGGTAGAAAGACCATAAGAAAAGAGTGTATCAAGGTTTATGAATCTGAGAAGGAACTTCTTAAGAAGAGTTTCAGGGATGTCGAACATATTTGTTTAACAAGTGACTTGTGGACATCAAATCAAAATCTCTCCTACATGGCTTTGGTCGCTCACTACATAGATTCGATTGGGTTATGCAATGTCATGTCCTGAACTTTATTGAGTTAGATCCACCACATTCAGGAAGCATCATAGCTCAAGCAATATTTGAATGTTTATGTGAATGGAAAATAGAGGACAAGGTCATCTCAATCACAGTTGACAATGCTAGAAATAATGATGGAGCTGTGAGGAATTTGATTAACAAGTTTGTTGCAAGGAAAGTACCTGGCTTCATTTCCACACATTTTCATGTTCGTTGTTGTGCTCACATAGTCAACTTGGTAGTGAATGATGGTTTGGAACCATTGCAAGCTTTTATTAGCTCGCTAAGGGAAACTGTGAAGTATTTGAAGAAGTCTCCTAGTCGCATGTATAAATTCCTTGAAGTTTGTAAAACACTGAATATAGAACCTGGGGCTGGATTATGTCTAGATGTGTCAACAAGGTGGAATTCAACATACAAGATGTTTGATTCTTGTACTCCCTATAGGCCTGTTTTTCATGAATATGCAGACTCTGATATGAATTACACGTGGGAGCCTTCTCATGCAGATTGGAATATGTATTCCAAGGTGCAACCAATCTTGACGCAATTTGCTGAGATAACTAAGGTGTTATCAGGATCTGTATACCCTACTGCAAGTATCTTTTACCCTTATATAGTGACTGTCAAAATGGAGATAGTTGTTGCATGTCATTCTAAAGATAAGCATCTATCAGCTATGGCGTACGCAATGATAGATAAATTTGATAAGTATTGGGCGGAGAAAAACAATGTTATGGTTCTTGCTACTGTTTTAGATCCTAGGTGGAAGATGAGATTTGTTGGTTACTGTTTTAGAAAGATTTATGGTGAAACCAAGGGCTGTGAGGAGGAAGCTGAGGTTAGAAAGGAGTTGTACAACCTATATGACACTTATGAGGCTGAGTATCGCCAAAAGAATTCTGCTACTCAAAATACTGGAGGTACGTCTTTGAGTATGCAATCAAGGGCATCAACAACCACAGTACGACCAAGTGGTTTTCGGAACTATCTACAAGCAACAGCTACAGAAGCATCTAAATCAGAATTGCTCCTCTATTTGGATGAAGCAAATGTAGATCCCGAAGACACAACATTTGTGTTACTTGATTGGTGGAAGGTGAATGCTCATAGGTTCCCCGTTATATCCAAGATGGCACGTAGATTGTTGACTATACCCGCTACTAGTGTTTCTTCCGAGTCAACTTTCTCTACAGGAGGTAGAATCCTTGATGATTACCGGAGTTCTCTACGTCCAGCAATGGTCGAGGCATTAGTATGTGCCTCTAGCTTCATACGAGGTTCACACCAGGACAATCAACCACCAATAATAGTGGTAAGTCTTGTTATCAATCTTTCTGTTACTTTCCATACAAATATTGTGTCTAACCTGCATGACATTCGTTGTTTCCATGTACAGGATGAGAAGGAGGATGTTGAATTCATACCATTTCCTAAGAGTGAGGTGGCAAGCTCTTGAATGACAAGTTTGCTGCCTAATCTATTTCTTGCTAGTAGGTTGTAATTATCAAATTCTTATATGTTTGATTGGTAATAGCTATTAATTATCGAAATCTTATCTAGTTTGGCATTTCAATTTGCACAGGTACTCAAAATAAATGTATATGGGATGCTGGACATGTGGGAGTGGAAGACCTTTTGGAGTTTTGGTAGATGCTAGCAGCATGTGATGGATGGATGATTGATCATCAACAATTGAACATTGATGCCGCAGCTGCAACTTATGCTTAATTTCCTATCTCTCTATGAATTGTGGTCTGTGCCCTTTAATGTAATGCGAACCTTGGAATATTATGCTGCATGAATTTTCGACTGTTAAGCTACCTACAATGTGATAGTGGACTTTTATGTGGATTTTTAAGTACTTCTGGTTTCTGTACACGTTTTTGTCACAAGTGTGAATATTGTGGTCATGCTGCCTTGCTGTTGTGACAAGGAAATTGCATCTGTTTGGTGATGTATATGTTTAATATATACATACTAATTTTTATCATAATGTAGGTTTTATGGACATTTATTTAACGAGCTTAACAAGCTAAACGAGCCAGCTCGCGAGTTATACGAGTCGAGCCAATCTTGAATTTGAACTCGTTATAGTAACGAATCGAGTCGAGCTAGCTCGTTAACAAAACGAGCTTTAGCGAGTCGAGTCGAGCTGGCTCGACTCGGCTCGAATTCCAGCCCTAGTACCAATGGTAGCTTGTACTTTCACATTACATTGTTTGCTTTCACACTGTCCACTTTCTAGTAAGAAATAGTGCCTACTTTCTTTGGAGAAAAAAAACATTGTCCACACTACTACATGTCCAAAACATCATTTGTTTATCGGTCCCACCAAGCTGATTCTTTACTTTCCGCATTATCTAGTCTTCTCGACTTCTCAGTTCTTCAGACATGTTTTTTTAGCTAGAGACCTTATAACAATTGTTATATACTAATTTGCACTAAAAGCAATTAAAGATGTATGTACAAAAGGGGTCAAAAAGAAAAGGAGATGGCCAAGCCCATCTAACCAATGCCTACTCTTGGAAACATGTCTAACTCAAGGATCTTTCAGACTACGAAAGTGTGGCAATCCGGTCTTAAAAAACTTGAAGGAGCTAGTGCTTAGTTCTATGCTGTAGCAACTGTAAATCTTTCTTGTGTAGCAGCTTCCATGATGTGGTGATCGGATCAATATGCTTAAATATCTTTTTGTTCCTTTGCATCCAAATATGCCAACAACCCATAATGACACTATCATGGCCACTCCATTTGGTAATTCATTCTTAGCCAGCATGATTTCTTGAATAACATATGTGTCCCTTTTCTTATTAGGGGCGATCAAGTCCCAGCATTGCAGAGCAAATGAGCAGTCCAAAAAGCGGTACAATGTGGTCTCTTCAATTTTCTCATTACATAGCGCACATTGGTAGGAGGGGAGGTGAAATGATTTCCTGAGAAGCAGACTTCTTGTGTTTAGCCTATCTTCGATGAGAAACCAACAAAAAATTTGGTATCTCTAACTCCCTACCGATTTCCAAATCTTCTTAAATGCAAGGTGTGCCATCCGTCCTTCAATTAGAACTCTGCAAAGTTTGGCAGCAGAAAAGGTTGCAGAATTTCAACAGTAGCTCCATATATCCTAACTAGCCAGGTGTGAGAGTGGTGTGAGCTAATGTTAATTGAACTTGTTGGAACTGGCCAAAAGCTTGGGTAGAGAGGGGCCTATGAAAGATCTCTTGGATATTATCGGTCTTAGAAACTTGTTGAACTGAGGACAAACTGTTAAGGCAAAAAAGAGAATAGGTCAGGGTATTGTAGCTTAAGAGCATATGTATTCCACTTATCATGCTAGAATAGACTATTCTTTATGACACATCATATGTTCTAGACTGATCGTTGCCTATGTCATAATATGAGGAATATGAGTTCAGGTTGTTAGAATGGAGAGAGAGGTTTGATGTAATGGTTGTTGTATTGCTTGAGCCTCATGGGCATATATATAGGAGTACAATGATCTACTTGGAGTACAAGACAAGCCAGAACAAATCCTAGTCTATCTCGTCTTTCCTAATAATCATGATACTCAACATCCCCCCCGCAGTCACAACGGTAGCGACACAGACGGTGAGGCTGGAGAAGAATCCGAAG
>NC_041387.1:310325768-310371152 GCF_002162155.2 Triticum dicoccoides
ATTGCAGAGTCGTGGCTGAAGTGAGAACCGACGAGGTTGCTCAAGCAAGGCGGTAGCCCTTTGTGCCGTTTGTCGATGTAGCCGAGAGCGTGGGTGGTGGAGTCATGGTCAAGGTAGCCGTGCGAAGATGTCGTGGTCGATGTCGAGTCAGGGTGGCCGGTGTCGAGGAAGTCGCCGTGGAGCCACAGGCGCAAGGGGGCGCCGAGTTAGCATGGGCGCAGTGGTGTCGAAGTAGGGGTGCGCCAAGAAGAAGATGTTGTTGACGACGCATCGCGGCGGGTTTGCCAAGCCCGGGGACACATCGTGGATGAAGGCACGCACCGGTGTTGCCAGCATCGGGCATGCGTAGACGGACGAAGACGAAGTTGACGAAGCGTCGCACCAGGCTTGCCAGGCCCGGGGACGCGACGTGGATGAAGGCACGCATCAGTGTTGCCAGCACCGAGCATGCGTAGACGAGGGACCTGCACGAGCTGTACGCCATGTCGAAGAAGTCGGAGGGCCAGCAGAGAAGAACTCGACGACGATTGCGGCGTCCATCGGCGTGGGGCCAATATCACCAACGGTGGTCGGAGTAGACGAAGTAGTCGGCGTAGATGACGGCGACGCTGACGACGGGCTGGTGCTGGATGAAGACGAAGGAGGTGGACGGGCGGCTGCGGCGGCTACGGGGTAGCAGTCGCGGCGGCCAAAGAAAAGCGGTGACGGCGGCCTTACGGCGGTGGCGGCGGCTTGATTAGGAGCGCGGCGGCGATGCTCGAAGTAGGCGGAAAACCCTGACAACATGACGAAGACCGGCGCGGACGGTGGCATTCCCGCGCCAAGGGAGACGACACATCGCATACCACGGGAGGTCGACCTGGGGTGACGGCGGAGTGGACCGCGGGCCGTGCGCTGCGGCCCGAAGGGGCGACGCAACGGCGGCGGGCAGGTCAGGGCGATGGAGGGAAGACCTCGGGGCGGTGGCGAAGACCGCGGGCCGCGGCGCGACAGCCCGAAGGGGCGGCGCGGCGGAGGAGTGCGGCTTGGTGCAACCGCAGGGACGGCCTCGGGATGGCTGCGTGGACCGCGTGCCACGCTCGCTACGGCCCGACGGGGTGACGCAGTGGCGGCGTGAGGATCGGTGCGGCCACGGGGACAACCAGGAGCGGACGACCTCGGGGTGGCGGTGGACTGCGGGCCGTGGCACTACAGCCCGAAGGGGTGATGCAGCGGTGACGCGGGTCGGTGCAGCCGGGAGAAGAACCACGGGGCGGCGGCGCTGGAGCCCGACGGGGTGACGCAGCGACAGCCCGTTGCTCGATCGATGGAGGGACGCTGAACTAGGGGACGATCTTCACAGGACCTGCAGAGGCGCGCGCAACCGACGGGCCAGATCGGTCGCACGGCGTAGATGAGGCGGATCACGACGGCAGGCGGGTGATCAATCCGATCGCGCGCGAGGTCGGGGATGCCGCTCGATGGAGACAGGGTGGCGGCGAAGTCCGGGATGAAGCCGGCGACGGCGGGCGGCAGGGCGGCTATGATTGGCCGCCGCATGGCGCGAGGCCGCCAGGTCGGGTGATGCTGGAATCCCGATCGGAGCAGGGCCGTGACAGCCGACGTAGATCAACGGGCGGGCCGGCGCGCGAACGGCGGCGGCGAAGGGCCGCCGCATGACGCGAAGCCGCCGGGTCAGGGCAACCGGCAGGTAGACGCGCGGACGACGCGCGAGGCCGCCGGGTCGGGGCGACCGGCGGGCAGATGCGCGGACGACGCGCGAGGCCGCCGGGTCGGTGAAGAAGTCGGCGTATCGCGCCGGGGTTGGAGTAGAGGCGCACGGGTTCTAAGACGACGGTGGGCGACGCAAACCGATCAAGATTAGGTCGGAAAACCAAAAAGAAACCACCGATCAAGATGACCGGCGGGAGAGAAAAAATCCGGAGCAAGGGCTCGGGAAAAAGACTCTCTAGGGCAGCCGGTCAACACGATGGCGGACGAACCCTAGGTACGGGCGGCGCGGCCCCGGCGGCGGTTATGGAGGCAGACCGCCCCAGGGGCGGCGTGCGGGTGCGGAAGCGGCGGCGGTTAGGGTTTAGAACCCGGAAACTGATACCATGTTAGAATGGAGAGAGAGGTTTGATGTAATGGTTGTTGTATTGTTTGACCCTCATGGGCATATATATAGGAGTACAATGATCTAATTGGAGTACAACACAAGTCAGAACAAATTTTAATCTATCTCGTCTTTCCTAATAATCATGATACTTAACACAGGTGATAATTAAATGGTTGGCTGTTGCCTGGTTGTAAATCAGTACACATAAATTTTAATAAGTCATAATTTAGTGATTCATGCCTAGAACTAAAAATGTGTTCTGCTCATGTGCATGATTAGTTAACGCACATAGCCAGAATTCAGGTCGCAAGCTAGTCCATGGCCAATATGCAGGATGTACGACCACCAAAAGAAAGTGCAATGTTCTATCTACGAAACTATTACGCATACGACAGTTGCCAAGAGAACTTTGCATGATGGAGGATTGGACGGTGATGTCCATGTTTACAGTACGCTCAAACAGCTTGATGTGCTGCATCATCCCAAAATCATTTGGAAATTACCCAAAAAGGCTTTCGTTCCGCTTTATATATAAAGCAAAGATCATCAACAACGTGGTACAACGCACGTCACCAGAACACACGCACACATCCAAGGCAGAATACATTGGCGCTGAGCGCAGCAACATCACCCATAGCACTACAAGAGCCACCGAGGGTCTCAACCATGAACACGCCACCGCGAAGAGAAGAAGCTACATACGACGCACCGTGGGCTCCAAGGCGGTGCCTTCAGGAAGGTTACGACACCGAAGCGCCGCCACCGCCCGACCCAAGGATCAGAGTTTCTCCCGGAGCAACACGATGGGCAGTGAGAGCCGCGGCGACGCCTTCAAGAAGGGAACGAGCTTCGCCGCCGCCGGTCCGTCCGAAGATAGAGCAGGTTTTCACCCCGGCCGATATTCACCGCCACCAAACGCCACACCCTGGCTACCACGCCGCCCACACGGCCATGGCCACCAGGCAGCACCAAGCCACGGGCTTTGCCCAGGAGCACCGCGAACCGCCACCAGAGCCGCCACCCCGGCATCGAGGACCTTGAGGCCACCTCACCCGCCATCCACCGCTACCTCAACCAAAGAGACGAGTGAAAAGGAACCGCCTTTTGCACCTCTGAGCTGTCCCCAACATCGAGACCCAATAGGCCGGCCAAAACTGGCTACCATCGACCCGTCTTGCCGCCGGGCGCGAGACGAGCTCGGTCCTGCCGCCGGGCGCGAGACAAGTCAGGTCTTGCTGTCGGGCGTGAGACGAGCTTGGTCCTGCTGCCGGGCGCGAGATGAAACCGGTCCTGCTGCCGGGCACGGGACGAGCTCTGACCCGCAGCCGGACGCGAGACGGGCGATGGACGCCATTGGGAGAGGGCCAACCCTCCGATGAAGGTAGCGCTCGAACGACGGGGAGAGGAATCGAAGGTCAACAAGGGCGCTCACCGACAGGCAGACGTTGAAGAGGTCCAACCGTCGCCGTGAAGCGACGCAGACCACCGCCATGGGCCACCACCACGTCGTGGCAGCCCACATTCATGTTGGGACCCCGAGGGACAGTCTCGAGCCAGTGCCACCACCCTCGCCACCAACGGCCGCCGCACGCAAGGTCGGCCGAAGCCCACACCGCCGCCAACGCCACCACCAGCACGAACCACCACCACCACCACCAACAACCACGGCAGGGTGGCCGCTCGCGGGCCGCTGACCCCGTCCCGCGCCGCCGGCCGGGATCCCAGCGGCAGATCTGGCCGACAAGCATCCACCCGGCGCCGACCACCACACCGCGCAACCGCTCGAGTCTGCCCGCACGCAGCCCTCCACGCCACCGCCACGACATTCAGCGCCGCCGCCTGCCGCCGCCACGCCCCGCACAGCGCCGCGCCCTGGCCGAGCCAGATCGACCGGCGTTGACCTCACCAGGCGAGGAGGAGAAGGCTCCCCGCCGCCGCCCACGCCAGGCAAGCTTCGCCCGCCGGCGCGCCCGGGCGGCGGCGAGGGAAGAGGAGGAGGAGAGGGGACGGGGGCCGGCGGCGGTGAGAAGCCTCCTCTGTCGCCTGCGGGAGCGCCAGAGGAGGGTTAGGTCGGGGGATTAGGTCCTCAAAACAGAGAGGCGAAAAGGACCTCACGAAACCGAGATTATAGCGACTTATGCCCTGTGTTTGATTCCAAGTTGCCAAAAACATGACCATTGAATCTGATTAATTAATCTTTATTTCCCTTTACTACAAAAACTTCCTGTGGCGTAGTATATTATATAGCAGAAATACAACAACAGTAATCATCGTAGTACTCCTTTTTCTGCATTACTATCTCCTATTACTGTGTGATTACAATTTGAGCGCAGGTTGTCATGGCAGATAAATTAGTAAGAGAAAGGACTAATTTTGGTGGACATGATGATGATATTTCACCATGTTTCCTGGTATTATATCTTACAGAAATAGAACGGCATTTCGGAAACACTGAAAGCTAAACTCGTAAGCATCATTCTTCTGGACAGATGTACTCTGAAGGAAAAACAAAGACTAAAATGGGAAACGTATATGAGAACTGATCATTATTATAGTTGAACGGCTTGCTTCATAACCAATAACTCCCGATAAAATCAAATAGCAATATGTAAGCAATAATTATATATATGTTAGCATTTACCTTTAAGAAATTAATATCTCATCTTCAGTTCTTGCATGCTAAGCCAAGTAACAGTGTTGGCTAGGTGGAAATAACTGGTCAGTTGAAGCCTTGAAGGTGTAAACCGTAAAATAAGTGGTGCATTAACGTATTTCATGCCTAGAGAAGGATCTTTCCTACGGACCCATCATTAAACAACACAAAAACTATGATTACATTAACTATGATAGTCGGGGGTCCCACTTATAAAAACAGGAGTCTGTAATGTACCTTATGGACAAATTTATTCACCCTTAATGTGTAAAGCATGTACAACCCAATTTTCTGAATAAAATATTCGGAATCAGCAAGAAATTTCTGAAAACAAAACATAGTGCAAATGATGGTGCTTGAAAGTTGTCCTGGTAGGATCCTATCCAGCAAAATGTACATATCAAGCTTTGTAATTTGAAGACTATCTTTTTTATGGAGAATTACACTGATCTTTATTGCACAAATTTTCTTATACTACAGGTGTGTTTACTCTTTCAACCTCCTGCATTTATGAAAAAACTCTAAGTGCAAGGGAAAAATCATGAGTATCATGAACTACAAATCTCATATGCCAATCAATTTTACTTATCTGAAGAAAATGTTTTGACTACTATATGTTGGCAAGTGCAACTTACCAGTACCAGTGAACTGAATGCCGAAAAATATCTAGTACGTAGGCATGGTTTATGTACAGAAGTAAGTGGCAGCAAGTTCCTTAGTAAGGCAAGAAGTTGAGAGGAACAATCTGCTGTAGTTACTATGGATAGCTTTTAGGCTAGGAGTGAAGCTAGTTGTGCACGTTTTGGTGCAGCCCCATATAGTTAGTTGTATGTGCATGCACTCTTTCTTTGTAACTCCAAGAAATCAACTTCAAACTTGTAGTGTACGTGAGCTACTCTAGTGCTAATGTATGTGCGTGTGTTTGTAGATTGCACTGCATGTATATGCTGCAACTTGTTTTATCTTCCTCTATTCGAGACTTCGATTATAGCAGCCCACACACATAGCTGTTATCTGATCTTCAACTTTGGTTCCGGGAGTTTAGCTAACAATATTAATGCCCAATAACATGTTTGACTAAATACATACACGCACCTGAAATTTCAAATCTTGTGGTTAGATGACTGAGCTTCCTTCCAAGCAACCGAAAAGACCACTCCAATCGTCGAGGTTCAGTGATGAATTTAACAGTTGAGTCCTTCCAACAAATCATTGTACCACCAATCCGCAGCAACCTGCACCTCCTCGTGGCTGTGAGATCGGCTTGAGTCCAGCAAATACACCCCATCTACCGCTACATCTACCATCATGAGAATGATTCAATAATTGACCAAAAAATAGAAGCTCGATTGATGCATGGCCAGAACCTAAAATATGAGGCGATTAAAAGATTAAAAGAGAAAGAGATTAGGAGAGAAACTGGATTGGGTTGGCGGCCCTTTTTTAAGATCAGTTACAGAGTTGGATCGATCTAGGATGACATGAAAAGTAGATATAAAAGGATTAAGCAGAGGCTGGACTGGATCATCGCCATTTACCACATCGTCAATAACATCGTGGGGATCTAGAAAATAATGGCACCAATAATTACAATCGGTGGATCAAGGAAAGTTGAAATACATGTACGCACCTCTCTTATCAGCACATAAGTCATCATAGAATGGATCCAGCCTCAGCACCTTTGGGCGCAACCCCATTGATGTGAGAACCTGAGCCGCCAGAGAAACCATAGCGCCAGGTCGTGAGCGGTGCCTCTCTTTGCAATATGATTCTGACAAAACGATTTTTTAGAAGACAAAATGATTAGTTACCTATTAATCCCATGGTATTTTTTTGTAATTAGCTTAGAATATGCTGAAACGTTTTTTGCTTTATTATAATGGCAATGGGGGTAATTTTTTCACTTTAAGTCTAATCTAATGGTTATATAATTTTAGTTAGCTAAATAAACGGTTGGATGTTTCTAATTATTGTGGTAATTTTTAGCCTATTTATCTTTTTTTGATGAGTCATTAAGTGCTTTTTATATATAATAGATGCTCTTTTGCTTCACTTATATTTGTTAGAGCATGGTATTTTGTAGAAAGAATTAAATTCTCATGCTTCACTTATATCTATTTAGAGAGTCAAACATGAATTGGTCAATTGCATGGTTAGTCACAAAATCCTACATAAAACTTGTGGATCACTGAATATGATATGTTTGATTCCTTGCAATAGTTTTGCGCTATAGAGATGGAATATGTGGGAGGTACTAGTAAATGGTTGTGGTTAGTAAGAATATTGGTGTTAAGGTTTGTGGTTCCCGAAGCATGCACGTATAGTCTCTTGTTATGCCATGAAGTTGGAGCATGATCTATTATTGATTGTCTTCCTTATGAGTAGCGGCTGGGGACGAGCAATTGTATTTTCCTACCAATCTATCCCCCTAGGCGCATGCATAGTAGTACTTTGCTTCGAGGGCTAATAAACTTTTGCAATAAGTATATGAGTTTTTTATGACTAATGTGAGTCCATGGATTATACGCACTCTTACCTTTTCGCAATTTGCTAGCCTCTACGGTACCGTTCATTGCCCTTTCTCACCTCGAGATGTGGTGCAAACTTCACAGGTGCATCCAAACCCCATGATATGATATGCTCTATCACACATAATCCTTATTGTATCTTCCTCAAGATAGCCACCATCCCTACCTATTACGGCCCTTCCATAGCCATTCCGAGATATATTGTCATGCAACTTCCACCTCTTCCGTTTTGATGACTTGAGCATTCATTGTCATATTGCTTTGCATGAACGTAAGATAGCTAGTCAGCACTGGAATCAGCTTCTTTGCCATCCGTCATGGCGGACGACAAACTGTCCGGCTGAACATGTGCCAGCAAAGGCCTTTTTTGCCGTCCGCTTTCAAGTAACGGACGACAAAGGATTGCGCCGTCTGCCATCCGAGGCCAGCAGACGGCAAAGACAACGGACGACAGTGGTTTGGGGTGAGAGCCGTTAGGGGATTAACGACGGCAAAGAGGCAAAACTCTTTGCCGTCCCCTGACAGACGGCAAAGAGCTTAGCCAGGGCAACACTGGGAAGCTATCACGCGGCCAGCTATGTCGTCTGCCAACAGACGGCATAGATGGCCCTGTTTGCCAGGCCTATTTGGTCACTTTGCCGTCCGCTTGCAGAGGCAAAATGACCAAATAGGTAGCCAGTGTTTCCAGTTTGCACAAGTGACTGACACGTGTACTTTTTGCCGTCTGCAAGCGGATGGCAAAGCTCTTTGTCGTCCGCTAGAAGACGACAAAGAGGCTATATGTGACGACCCGTGTCATTATTATTATAGATAATGACGCTAGTCCTTGGATCATTTCTTGACAAAATCTTGTTTTGTCAAATAATAATCCATGTCAGAGATTTGCAACAAGGAATAGCTAGAGATGGTCATTTATATTACAATACCATGCCACGCAGGACTAAAAGTCCTAGGTAGGCTTCTCACATGTTCACCAAATTATTACATGTCCTAACACTTGAGTTCCAACTAGCAGTACTGGATATATATAGTATTGAAATAGTTCCTGGATTACATAGCTAGCTCACAAGTTACTTATTCATCCCAGCCCCCATATGTGGCATCCAGATCGTACATAGCACTAGATGGATCCACATCTAGGTCCCCTGTGTAGTTGTAGCCATGACCATTGCTCTCCTCACTTGGTCCAGTAGGATTCTCATACAAGCTTTGCTCTAAGAAAAAGATGATTAATAGCAAGAGTGAGTACAAAGTACTCAGCAAGCTCAAATAGCAAAATGCAACACTCATGATAGCTCAATATAAATCAACAAGTCCTACCTCAACTCAACACCTTCCAAAATAAACATTTGTTGCGGAAGTTCATTTCAGTTTATAAAAGCTATCAAACACTCGTATTGCAAGATAGACCACCAATAGGTCCCCGTAGTCCCCAATCCAAAAGACTGGCATGAATTCATGTTTTACTTTAACTCTGCAGAGTTCGTATCACTTTAACCATAGAGCTCGAAACCATAATTGCCATCTGCATTTCCTTAGATGCGAGACATGGTTCAGAACATAAAGCTTTTTCCCATTGTGTATATTATATCTCCACCCGGCTAGTGTCACTAGCCGTTGTGTCGGGTTTTGGAACCCGCACTCCACCAACGCTTAATATATAGCGCTTGCCAATGCACCCATCCGGCATTAGCGTGGGAACTCATCGCCCATCCTACTACTACTTACCCATGTGGAGAGTATAATAACTTGATGGTATTGGGCTCAACTCGTTTTCGACGAGACCATGGTTGATACGGTTGTAGTACGACGCATAAAACGAGTGAAAGTTATTTAATCTTAATATACTAGCCATATGTAGAGGGCCCCACCTTCCAGTATGTCCATCCAGGACACCCTCTACCCACCAAGTAATTATTAAAAAAAAATCAATGGATTAGCTCCTCCATCAGCTAACCCAACTCCTTGTCAACAGTCACTCCACACAATTTATTACCAAAACATTTTATGCAAGTTGATGATAAGATACAGCAGAGAATATTGTTTTTTTTAAATAGTTCTAGTCAGCATGATCAAGAAGAGCTTGCCTGAGTTCTTGTACTCAGACCCGGACTCAGTTTGCTTCTGTAGCGCCTCCTTCTCCTGACTGTACTCGCTTCCTGCAGTTCGGCAAATATATATTTCGAGACTAAGTCGAGTGAATACTAGGGATATAAAAATATACGCTGGTGCAGTGTGGTCATCCTACAGTCAAATATTACTCTCTTTTTTTCTAATGTTTTTTTACTAAGCTTGCATTAGTACGTGTACTAGGTGTGCACCTGGGTAAGTTACTAAGCTAATTTATCCTCCACGTGCCCTCTCCCTTTCTCTAAACTAAGCCTATCTCTCTCTTCCCTGTACTAGTTCTGTACTAGTAGTCCTCAACCGAACAGAGCACCCACTAGTACTACTAGTCCAGCGAGAACACAAGTAATAATACTGACTGATGCTCCTCTGCTCCTTGCCCAGATCGGCGCCGCCGCCAGCGACGGGAAAGATGTCACTGCTAGATCCTCCACACTCTCTCTCCCTTGATGTGAATCCCCATAATATCCCCATGAATTTCAGCCTCAACTCTCTAATCCCCCTGTGTGTGTGTTCTTTTTGGCTTGCAGGTCAAACCCTATTGGGGATGTGATTTTCCTGCTCCAGATTGAAGTGGTCGGCGTTGGGCGCCGCCATGATGCTAGATGGTGCAGGTCAGAGCTCTAGTGTGTGGCCATGGAGCAGATCGAACATATGTGCAGGTTAGTGATGCCTTGTCCCCCTCCTATTTTTATTTTTTATGCTCAAGTTCTCAGATTTAGTAAATTAAATTGGCTCACATGTGTGTTGAACAAGTTCATCACTCCCTGTTCAAGATTATGGTGTGCTGATACTGTACAATAGCCTGATCCATTTTATTTGAGCTATTTGAGGCTGTATCCCCTTTCTTCCTCATACTTTTATTTTCCTAAACTGAGATGTGATGCTACTGTGATTGCTTATCTTTTATGTGCATATGTGAAAATCCATTAAGGAATATTGTGTGTGCATCTGGGTTAGGCCTCTTTGTGTATGTGAGTACTAAGAACTGGCAGAAGAGGAAGAACTCACCTTTCTTCTTCTGCTCTCTCTGTTGGCCCTACTCTTGCTGCTCCTGCGCTCCAGACCCCAATCCAGTAGGCTAGCTTCTTGCTCTAGCCTGTCCCCTTCAGTCTACTGATGATTTCTCATGTCACCATCTTCACTTATTGTTCTTGGATCTTTGTTGGTTTTGGACAGGGGAATGCTAGTGCTGCTGGGAAGAAGAGAGCTTGGTCTGGCTATTTTGGGTAGAGCTGAGATGAGTGAAACTTGGCAGTTGCTTACTATGCTCTACTTGCCATCTAATATCTGATATCCACCGCCCTTGGCTGGTATGGCTGCCCATCCCCTTCTCCATTGTTCTCACAGGTGCTAGCTTCTAATTGGCTGAAGGTTGAAGCCCATACATAGACTATACTGTTGACCAATTGACTATTAATGTGGTGCACGTGAGGGTGGTGGTCCATGTGTCTTGCTATTCTGGTTGACCCAGAGATATTTTTGTGTTGGTCCAACTATATAGCTTAGCATAGCATGGTCTCCCTATATTTTTTCCAAAGATTTGTAATACACTTTTACAGCTATACTATCTGAGGTTTATGAATATAAATATATATACTTGAGTGGTTATGATGCTTGTTGAATAAATCTGATATGTATTTGCTTGATGGATTCTACTTAATTATCTAGTTAAGGGTGGAATTACTATGTGAAGAAAAATACGGGTCGTTACATCCTACCCTCCTTAGAAAAAGATTTCGTCCTCGAAATCGAAAGCTTACTTAAAAAGGTTGGGGTAGGTTACTCGTAGGTCTTCCTCCTTCTCCCACGTCACCGCACGAACTGAGTGGTTCTTCCATTGCACTTTGCAGAACCGAATGGTCCTTGTCCTGAGCTTGCGGTCTTCAACTTCTAAGATCTTCAATGGTCGTTCTTCATATGTCAGGTCTGGTTGTAATTCAATCTCCAAGTCTGATACTTGTGGTGGTGGCTTGTTGCATTTCTTAAGTTGAGATATGTGGAAGACATTGTGAATTCTTGATAAACGTTCTGGTAACTCCAACTTATAAGCAGATGTTCCCTTCTCCTCCAAAATTTTAAATGGCCCAACATATCTAGGACTCAACTTTCCTTTGATTCCAAAGCGTCGAACCCCTCTCATAGGTGATACTTTTAGATAAACCAAGTCTCCTACTGCCAATTGCATAACCCTCCTATTCCGGTCAGCATAGCTCTTCTGCCTATTTTGTGCAATCTGGAGTCGTTCTTTGATTAGTTGGATCTTCTCATCATTCTCTCTCACTATGTCAGGACCAAGTAATGGTCTCTCTCCAACTTCATACCAGCATATAGGTGATCTGCATTTCCTCCCATACAATGCCTCATATGGAGCCATTTGTATGCTGGATTGATAACTATTATTGTAAGCAAATTCTGCTAGGTGTAGATGCTTATCCCATGATTCTCCAAAGTTCATTACACATGCTCTCAACATATCCTCAGGGATTTGATTTACCCACTCTGTCTGGCCATCGGTTTGGAGATGATAAGCCGTGGTAAAGTGGAGCTCAGTTCCAAGAGACTTTTGTAGGCTCTTCCAAAAACTTGATGTAAATACTGAACCTCGGTCAGATGTTATGGTCTTTGGCACACCATGGAGGGCAACTATCCTCTCTAAGTACAGTTCAGCCAACTTATCAAAGGAATATTTCTGGTTTGTGGCAATGAAGTGTGCTGACTTAGTGAGTCGGTCGACCACAACCCATATAGCATCCTTCTTTTTTGGTGTCATAGGAAAACCAGTAATAAAATCCATACATAGATCTTCCCATTTCCAATCTGGTGTCTCTAGTGGCTTTAATAACCCGACAGGCCTTTGATGTTCTGCTTTTACCCTCTGACAAGTGTCACACTTGCTGACATATTCTGTGATTTCCCTTTTCATACCAGGCCACCAAAAATTTCCCTTCACATCCTTATACATCTTCGTGCTCCCAGGATGGATAGTGTACAAAGTATCATGAGCTTCATGCAAAATAATTTCCTTGATCTGTAGGTCATCTGGCACATAGATCCTACTATGGTTCCAAAGAACTCCTTCCTGGTCCAACCTGAATTGTGAAGGCTGTCCCGCTCGAATTCTTCTCGTTTCCTCCTTGATGAAGGCATCCATTGCTTGCTTTTCCTTAATCTGATCTAGCAATGTGGGGTGAAATGTCATGATTGCTATATTAGCACTAGATGTGGCCTCTCTCAGCTCTATTCCCATCTTTGCAAGATCCTGCAATAGCTCTTTGCCATACCCTTCAATCGATATGTGGTTGCATTGCTTCTTTCTACTAAGTGCATCTGCCACTACATTTGCCTTACCAGGGTGGTAGTTAATTGTCAGATCATAATCCTTGATTAGTTCCAGCCACCTCCTCTGCCTCATGTTCAACTCTTTTTGTGTAAAAATGTATTTGAGACTCTTGTGGTCGCTGTACAGTGTGCACTTAGAACCATATAAGTAGTGCCTCCATGTTTTCAGTGCAAACACAACAGCTCCCAACTCCAAGTAATGGGTAGGATAGTTTACTTCATGCGTCTTTAATTGCCTAGAAGCATAGGCTATCACTCTATCATTTTGCATCAGAACACATCCTAGTCCAGATTTTGAAGCATCACAATACACCACATAATCTTGTCCACTTTCAGGTAATGCCAACACTGGTGCGGTAGTTAACCTTTTCTTAGTTCCTCAAAACTTCTCTCACACTCTTCAGTCCAAAAAAATTTAGCTTCTTTCCTAAGCAATTTGGTGATTGGTGCTGTAATCTGCGAAAACCCTTTTATAAATCTGCGGTAGTATCCAGCAAAGCCCAAGAAACTCCTTATCTCACTTGGATTGGTCGGACGAGCCCAAGACACAACTGTCTCAATTTTGGATGGGTCAACCTCAACTCCTCTTCCTGAAATTACATGCCCCAAGAAAGCTACTTGGTCCAGCCAAAACTCACACTTACTAAATTTTGCATACAACTGATTCTCTCTTAAGATTTGAAGTGCTATCCTCAAGTGTTCAGCATGCTCTTCCTTGCTTCTTGAATATATTAATATGTCATCAATAAAGACCACTACAAACTTGTCCAGATATTGCATGAAAATTTTGTTCATCAAGTTCATGAACATAGCTAGGGCATTAGTTAGACCGAATGGAACCACAGTGTACTCATGGTGTCCATACCGAGACACAAATGTCGTCTTCTCAATGTCCTCTTCCTTCACTTTCATTTGGTGATATCCAGATCTCAAGTCAATTTTCGAGAAGACACATGCACCCTTGAGTTGATCAAATAAATCATTTATTCTTGGTAACGGATACTTATTCTTTACAGTTACCTTGTTGAGATCTCGAAAATCTGTGCATAGCCTCAACCCTCCATCCTTTTTCTCTACAAATAATACTGGTGCTCCCCATGGTGACATGCTTTCCCTAATGAATCCTTTTTCCTTCAGCTCATCCAATTGTTTCTTTAGCTCCACTAACTCTGGATGTGACATTTTGTAGGGTCTTTTGGAGATAGGTGATGCCCCAGGCATTAAAACAATGCTGAACTCTAACTCCCTATCAGGCGGCATAACCGGCAGTTCATCTGGAAATACATCAGGAAACTCACAAACTACAGGTATATCCTTTATTTCTTTCTTTTGTCCACTTGCTGCCATTACTAAGGGATTGTTGGGTCTGGTTCTACTTCCAAAATATATCAGCCTAGAGCCATCAGACTTCCTTATGGATACACTTTTAAGTTCACAATCTACTTTCACTCCATTAGCAGCTAACCAATCCATCCCAAGGATTATTTCTAACCCTGACATCTCTATAACATGCAGGTCTGCTGAAAATTTGGTGTTGTGGATTATTATTGGTTGATTTCTGTGCATTGCCTCTACTGTAATCTTCCCTCCAGGTGAGTTAACTCCTAAAGCTTTTTCCAATGGTGTGCATGTTAATCCATTCTTATTCACGAAATCTTGGGAAATAAATGAGTGTGTGGCACCGGTATCAAAAAGAACGATACCAACTAAAGGAGGAATGAGTAGTTTACCAATGACAACATCTGTAGCTTCTCCTAGTTGCTCTGCAGCCACATAATTCAGCTTTGGCTATCCTCCTACTTGTCCTCCACGCCCAACTCCTCTTGCTGCATAGTTCATAGGTCCACCTTGTCCTCGCCCAGCTGGTGGACGATGCACTTGAGTCTGCTGCATAGGTGGCCTTGTAGGATTTGCGGGAGGAGAGGTGCAATTGAGCTTGTGGTGTCCTGGTCTCCCACAATTGAAGCAAAGTCCTGTACCCGTCATACAATCTCGAGTAGCATGACCTTTTCCACACTTCCCACATTTAGGAACAAAGGTTGGCTGAGTAGGAAATCTAGGCCGTGGTGGTGGCATATGAGGACGCACTGGTCCAGGCATCATAGGACGTGGGTGATGCATCATGGGGCGTGGATCTACCCTTGCTTTCTTCCTTCTTTCTTCACTTAGGTTGGCATGCTCATTCTCAAGTATGAAGGCCCTGTTGACAAGGTCTTGAAACTGGGTGATCTCGTGAATTGAGAGGTGCATTTTCAGGAATGGATGTAGCCCCTCCATAAACTTTTTCACCTTCTTGGCTTCTGTATTCACATCATCCGGAGCATATCTTGCCAAATCATTAAACTTGTTTAGGTAGTCATTTATCCTCTTGCTACCTTGAGTCAGATTGCGAAACCCCCTCTTTTTGATATCCATCTTTCCCTTTGGAATATGGGTCTGACGGAAATTCTCCTTGAACTCCTCCCAAGTGATAGGCTGATTATTTGCTCGATTAAGGCTGAAATTTCTCCACCAAGCTGTTGCTGGTCCGGTTAGCTGGTGCGATGCATATCTCACCTTTTCTTCATCTGAGCACCCTACGGTTTTCAGATTATGTTCTACCTCTAACAACCAGTCATCTTCCTCTAGTGGATCCACCGCCTTGGAGAATGTAGGTGTCTGAGTTTTCAGAAACTCTCCTAAACTAACTCCTGCACCGGGTAGGTTTGCTCCTCCAGGAACTAGTCTGGTCAGTATTGCTTCGAGGAAGCGGTTCTGGTTCTCTTGGGACTCCTTTCGAGAATTCTCCATGAACTTAAGGACATCTCCCAGATTGCCTTCTCCACCCATAAGTCCAGAAGTTCCAGCATTGCCAACTTCTGGGTTGCTTGGAAGTTGCACCGGTCCAGGTAGAACACTTTGATCTTCTGAAGCTGGAGTACCCCCATGTTGATCATGGCCGCTTGATCCCAAACAAAAAACAAGGTCTTGCTCAGTCAAACCATTGTTATTCATCCTGCATTTTTTTATTCTAGTTAGTTGGTTACTTCTTTGCATGATTATTGATTCAAATCAGCAAGCACAAGTGCAAGTGATACCAATAAATAGCATGCTATCCTTAAATTTGTAGTAACCAAACATGAAGTGCAATCATGGTGGCAAATGCCTCTTACTAACCAGAATGATACCACTCTGATACTCACTAAAGCACACAATAGTAAGGTACTATGAGCCTCCTAATGCACACAAGTTATATACTACAGAACAAGCACTTATATTACAACCAGTACATCACACAAGTCTTAGTTAAGGGCATAACTGCATTACAACTACAACACACTCCACATAGGGTTCAGATCTTACTAGTACATAGGGGACAAACTCTGCTTTGCCACATATCTTACATAAACACACATATTCAGGCTGCCACTACACTAACTACTGCCGATCCCAAAAGACTAGTCTATGGCCAAGGCGTCCCACGCCTAAGAGTCTGGCAGATTGGAACTTGATTAGATGATGCTGCTGCCACCGCCATTGTTGCTACCGCTGCCACTTCCATTGCTTCCTCCGCTGCCACTCGCGCCAAGCCCAAGTACCCTTTCATACATAGCAGCCTCCCTGTACTCCCTCGAGTTGGCACTCATGTGTGGGTGGATAAAGTCAGGTTGGTGTGGTCGTGGAATAGGGAAGTGGGGTAGCTGCTGCTGCTCTATATCTGGCTGTAGGGCTGGTTCTGGTTCAACTATACGTTTAGGTAGCATCTGGGGTGGTGCAGGTGGTACGTTTGGTGAGGGTGGAACTAGTGGCTCATTTGGGTTCTCTACTCCCTCAACTTCTTCCTGTTCCTCTAGTTCTACTTCCTCTGGATCCTCCTCTTCTTCCTCTTGAACATCACCTGGTACTATTATAGGATTAAGAGGACCTCCAGGCATAGCATTTAGTGCTCCCTGAAGCACAATCCTATCATGTTCGCTCATTTGATAGCATTGATACCAGAATTGGGTTGCTTCCTGGTGTCTAATAAGCTCCTCCTTCATTGTATGACACATCATCATATCAGCAATCATTGTCATACTAGAAGTGGTGCTAACTGTTGAAGCGACAGGTGTAGGCTGAGCTAATGAAGACCCAACACCCAGGCTTGCTCCTCTAGGTCCTTGCTGATGGTTTTGCCCAAAACCCCCAGAATCAAGTGCTAGCAAGTCACGGTATCCGGTGGTGCGCAGTTTCTCTCCAAAGCGTGCTTGTAGTCCAAGCATAGCTTCCTTGGCAACCTCCTCATGGGTAGAGTGTCATCGGATGGCCGTTGCATTGTGGAGATCTCCACATAGAAGTCCATGTCTGATGGAACACCGCTGAGCACCACAACTACACGCCTGTAGGAGTGTGTACCATCATTTGGCATCTCTTCAAAGAATTGAGGACATGGTGCCTCAAGCTCCTGCATCATTTGCCAAAGTAGTAGGACATGCTGGCCACGAACCCTTGATGGTGGAATTCTAATTCGAACCATCCTGCAACAGGCTTCTAATTAGCATGGTAGTCATCTAAAGTTACTGGACAGAATAATTATGATGTGGGATTTATTGGTAGTGCAATATAGCAAGTATGGGTTCCAATTAAAGTATTCCTACCGTCTCTAACTATCTGCGTGGCCCTCGAAACCATTCCTCTGATACCACCTGTGACGACCCATGTCATTATTATTATAGATAATGACACTAGTCCTTGGATTATTTCTTGACAAAATCTTGTTTTGTCAAATAATAATCCATGTTAGAGATTTGCAACAGGGAATAGGTAGAGATGGTCATTTATATTACAATACCATGCCACGCAGGGCTAAAAGTCTTAGGTAGGCTTCTGACATGTTCACCAAATTATTACATCTCCTAACACTTGAGTTCCAACTAGAAGTACTGGATATATATAATGTTGAAATACTTCCTAGATTACATAGCTAGCTCACAAGTTACTTATTCATCCCATCCCCCATATGTGGCATCCAGATCGTACATAGCACTAGATGGATCCACATCTAGGTCCCCTGTGTAGTTGTAGCCATGACCATTGCTATCCTCACTTGGTCCAGTAGGATTCTCATACAAGCTTTGCTCTAAGAAAAAGATGATTAATAGCAAGAGTGAGTACAAAGTACTCAGCAAGCTCAAATAGCAAAATGCAACACTCATGATAGCTCAATATAAATCAACAAGTCCTACCTCAACTCAACACCTTCCAAAATAAACATTTTTTGCGGAAGTTCATTTCAGTTTATAAAAGCTATCAAACACTCGTATTGCGAGATAGACCACCAATAGGTCCCCGTAGTCCCCAATCCAAGAGATTGGCATGAATTCATGTTTTACTTTAACTCTGCAGAGTTCGTATCACTTTACCCATAGAGCTCGAAACCATAATTGCCATCTGCATTTCCTTAGATGCGAGACATGGTTCAGAACATAAAGCTTTTTCCCATTGTGTATATTATATCTCCACCCGGCTAGTGTCACTAGCCGTTGTGTCGGGTTTTGGAACCCGCACTCCACCAACGCTTAATATATAGCGCTTGCCAATGCACCCATCCGGCATTAGCGTGGGAACTCATCGCCCATCCTACTACTACTTACCCATGTGGAGAGTATAATAACTTGATGGTATTGGGCTCAACTCGTCTTCGACAAGACCATGGTTGATACGGTTGTAGTACGACGCATAAAACGAGTGAAAGTTATTTAATCTTAATATACTAGCCATATGTAGAGGGCCCCACCTTCCAATATGTCCAGCCAGGACACCCTCTACCCACCAAGTAATTATAAAAAAAAATCAATGGATTAGCTGTTCCATCAGCTAACCCAACTCCTTGTCAATAGTCACTCCACACAATTTATTACCAAAACATTTTATGCAAGTTGATGATAAGATACAAAAGAGAATATTGTTTTTTTTTTGAAAATAGTTCTAGTCAGCATGATCAAGAAGAGCTTGCCTGAGTTCTTGTACTCAGACCCGGACTCAGTTTGCTTCTGTAGCGCCTCCTTCTCCTGACTGTACTCGCTTCCTGCAGTTCGGCAAATATATATTTCGAGACTAAGTCGACTGAATACTAGGGATATAAAAATATACGCCGGTGCAGTGTGGTCATCCTGCAGTCAAATATTACTCTCTTTTTTCTAATGTTTTTTTACTAAGCTTGCATTAGTACGTGTACTAGGTGTGCACCTGGGTAAGTTACTAAGCTAATTTATCCTCCACGTGCCCTCTCCCTTTCTCTAAACTAAGCCTATCTCTCTCTTCCCTGTACTAGTTATGTACTAGTAGTCCTCAACCGAACAGAGCACCCACTAGTACTACTAGTCCAACAAGAACACAAGTAATAATACGGACTGATGCTCCTCTGCTCCTTGCCCAGATCGGCGCCGCCGCCAGCGGCAGGAAAGATGCCACTGCTAGATCCTCCACAATCTCTCTCCCCTGATGTGAATGCCCATAATATCCCCATGAATTCCAGCCTCAACTCTCTAATCCCCCTGTGTGTGTGTGTTCTTTTTGGCTTGCAGGTCAAACCCTATTGGGGATGTGATTTCGCTGCTCCAGATTAAAGTGGTCGGCGTTGGGCGCCGCCATGATGCTAGATGGTGCAGGTCAGAGCTCCAGTGCGTGGCCATGGAGCAGATCGAACATATGTGCAGGTTAGTGATGCCTTGTCCCCCTCCTATTTTTCCTTTTATGCTCAAGTTCTCAGATTTAGTAAATTAAATTGGCTCACATGTGTGTTGAACAAGTTCATCACTCCCTGTTCAAGATTATGGTGTGCTGATACTGTACAATAGCCTGATCCATTTTATTTGAGCTATTTGAGGCTGTATCCCCTTTCTTCCTCATACTTTTATTTTCCTAAACTGAGATGTGATGCTACTGTGATTGCTTATCTTTTATGTGCATATGTGAAAATCCATTGAGGAATATTGTGTGTGCATCTGGGTTAGGCCTCTTTGTGTATGTGAGTACTAAGAACTGGCAGAAGAGGAAGAACTCACCTTTCTTCTTCTGCTCTCTCTGTTGGCCCTACTCTTGCTGCTCCTGCGCTCCAGACCCCAGTCCAGTAGGCTAGCTTCTTGCTCTAGCCTGTCCCCTTCAGTCTACTGATGATTTCTCATGTCACCATCTTCACTTATTGTTCTTGGATCTTTGTTGGTTTTGGACAGGGGAATGCTAGTGCTGCTGGGAAGAAGAGAGCTTGGTCTGGCTATTTTGGGTAGAGCTGAGACGAGTGAAACTTGGCAGTTGCTTACTCTGCTCTCCTTGCCATCTAATATCTGATATCCACCTCCCTTGGCTGGTATGGCTGCCCATCCCCTTCTCCATTGTTCTCACAGGTGCTAGATTCTAATTGGCTGAAGGTTGAAGCCCATACATAGACTATACTGTTGACCAATTGACTATTAATGTGGTGCACGTGAGGGTGGTGGTCCATGTGTCTTGCTATTCTGGTTGACCCAGAGATATTTTTGTGTTGGTCCAACTATATAGCTTAGCATAGCATGGTCTCCCTATATTTTTTCCAAAGATTTGTAATACACTTTTACAGCTATACTGTCTGAGGTTTATGAATATAAATATATATACTTGAGTGGTTATGATGCTTGTTGAATAAATCTGATATGTATTTGCTTGATGGATTCTACTTAATTATCTAGTTAAGGGTGGAATTACTATGTGAAGAAAAATATGGGTCGTTACACTATACATCCCTTGTTTTTATTTAAATCCAATTAATTAGACATGGTTTCAAACATAGATATACATGCATACATATCCAACAAATCCAACAACATGTCCAACAACATATTTCATCAAATCCAACAACATAGTTCAACAAAGTCCAACGTATCCATATATACATAACCAGAAACAAGTTTCCAACAACATATCCATATAGACATACATATACAAACAAGTTTTCATAAACAACAAGGAAGCACAAGAAGAATAGTACACTCCATGAATCCAAGCTTCCTCATGTAAAGCAAATCTACAATTGGGAAAGATGAAAGTTAGAAGAAGAAGAAGAAGAAGATTAGTTAGAAGAAGAAGAAGAAGAGGAAGAAGGAGATTTTTTTTCTTCTCTTTTTTTTTTCTCCTCTCCTCTTCTTTATCTTCTTCTTCTTCTAACTAAGGTAGGTAAAAATGCCATTTTATTGCTAAGCTAGGTAAAAATGCCAAGTGTAGGTCATTTTAGAGCTAAGTTAGGTAAATAGGCCATTTTGGAGCTTAGTAAGGTTATTATGTCCTTTTCGAGGAAAATAAGCTAAGTCTATATCATTTTGGAGGTACCAAAGATTATCATGCCATTTTTGACCTAAGTATGCTAAGTATGTGATAAATGAACTGAATAAGCTAAGTATAGCTCATTTTTTATCTAACTTAGGTAATTATGCCATTTAGGAGGAAAATAAGCTAAATATCCATTTGTAAAGAAAAACATTAGAGAAAAATTACCCTCATCACAACAAATATGATGAAGATCGCAAGTAAGGTAACAATTGATCCAACGGCATAATGATACCAAGCCTCATTATCAATGGCATATTTTCTAATCTTCTTAAGCTTTAGGCGCATTTCATCCATCTTCATCTTGTGATCATCGATGACATCGACAACATACAACTCCAATGTCATCTTCTCTTCTTCAATTCTTTTAATTTTTTCTTTCAAATACTTATTTTATGTTTCAACTAAATTTAACTTCTCGACAAGAGGGTCGGTTTCAAATTCCGGTTCACATACCTCCTAGATTAAAATATCTCTATGTCAACTTGATGGCCATAATTGTCATAAATGTGAAATGAAACAAATAGTTATGAAAGAGAATTTACCACATCCGAATCATAAAGCGGGCGAGGGCCAACGGGGATGGACATCAAGACCATGGCACCATGTATAAGAAACAATCATACAAAGTAAGAAAATTATACATACCAACTATATAAATCATACAATCATATAAATAACTATATAAATCAAGTACAACATAAAAATTTGAATACATAATAATCACTATTGGTAATGACGTGCTCATCATCATCATTAATAAATGCATCATCATCATCACTATCGGTAATGACATGCTCATCATCATCATTAATAAATGCATCATCATGTGGAAGGCCACCTTTACGTAATCGTTCAAGCATTGATAGGTCATCTGCAACAGTAGCTTCTTCTTCTTCCGGCTCTTCTTGTCCCGGCTCAGGGGTGATGTCGGATTCACTATCGTTGTCTACTTCAATGTTCTCGGGGTGGAGTAGAGCGGTTCTTGAAACGTTTTTTGGCAAGACGTGTTTCTTGGAAGAATTCTCCTTCGTCATATATGTCTTGGTTAATGTGAGATTCATAATCCTCTTCATTGGGGGGAGGTGGTCTAACACGTGGCGGCACTTCATAAACGACATCCCAACCACTGAGATTTGGATCACTTTGACAAGTCCATGGTAGATAGAAAACTTGGGCCTGTTGAGCCTTAATATAGACATCGGGAACATCCAAATGGGTGCTTTGTTTGATTTTGACTAGCCCTATATGTTCATGAGTCCTTCTAGTCTCCCTGGGCTAGAACCAATAACATCTGAAGACTATGACGTTTGGTGGGTTTTCACCATAGAATTGAAGTTCATAAATTGCTTCAACTCTTCCATAATACTCGATACCTCCTTCACCGATAGCAGACACAATAATTTTTAGACTTTCGGTCGGCCATAGATAGCTCTTTTCCATAGGTACGAAAGCGATACCCGTTGATGTCATAATTGTCAAATGAACGGACCTTATAGTCAAAACAGTTAGCTAGTTGTCTCAATTCGGCATCCATAATCTCTGAATTAGCCTACAAGTTTAATACGAAAGGATTGTTGCATTAGTCGCAAATTAGCCAAAGAAATGAAAAGGTCTAAGGGAAATTACCATTTTTTGAACCAAGAGATGAAACCGGGATATTCGCCTCCTTGCTTTGCCAGAAGCTCATACTCTTCGATGGAATCCTTTTGGATCACTGCTCCATACGAGAATATGGCAACGTATCGACTGCATCAAATATCCAGGAATAAGAGCAGTTCAAAGAAATGAGAAGTTGCGAAACAATGTACTGAGATCTTACTCGATGTATGGCCGCACTTCTGTTAGGTTGTTAAAGAGATACAACAAAATGGCCCTCCATCTTCAACATCCAACGATACTGGTTTCCAAGCACTGGATGGTGCGAGATTCCCTTTGAATAGGCTGAGGTTGGATTGACCCTTTTTAGGGTCGTCAGCATTGTACCGAGGCTTCGGATTATGCAAATGACGATTTTTAGCTTTGTAGTGTGCTGTCACGAAGTTTGACGCCTCCTCAGTGATGAATGCCTCGGCCATTGATGCTTCTATTCTTTGTTTATTTTTACATTTTGCTTGAAGCGTCTTCTGCATCCTCTCCGTTGAGTAGCACCAACGATTTTGCACGCCCCCCCCCCCAATCGTGCCTCGGTCGGGAGATGCAAAATCAAGTGTTGCATTGGATTAAAGAAGCTTGGTGGAAAGATCATCTCAAACTTGCAGATCAACTTCGGCACCAACTGTTCCATTTCTTCTAGGAGGCCAGGTGATACGTCTCCAACGTATCTATAATTTTTGATTGTTCCATGCTATTATATTACCCCTTTTGGATGTTTATGGGCTTTATTTTACACATTTATATCATTTTTGGGACTAACCTACTAACGGGAGGCCCAGCCCGTATTGTTGTTTTTTTGCCTATTTCAGTATTTCGAAGAAAAGGAATATCAAACGGAGTCCAAACGGAATGAAACCTTCGGGAGCGTGATTTTTGGAACGAATGTGATCCAGAGGACTTGGAGTGCAAGTCAAGAAGCAGCCGAGGCCTCCACGAGATAGGAGGGAGCCCCCCATAGGGCGTGCCCCCTGTCTCGTGGGCCCCTCGGGCGTCCACCGACGTACTTCTTCCTCCTATATAAGCCTATGTACCCCGAAAACATCCAGGGAGCCAACAAAACACAATTTCCACCACCGTAACTGTGACGCCCGGATAATTAAGCTGCAGTAATCCCACGCTAATGATGCCATGTCACCACGGTCACTGTTGTTAACCTCGCGATGATTCGAAACCATTTCAAAATTCAAATTCAAATTAATGTCAACAATAAAAGTTTTCAAAAGTTAAATAAAAATGTTCGGGAGGTGCTATAATTTGCATACGTAAATATGGTGCAATAAACACATTTTTATAAAATGCCTAGATATTTTATAGTGGATAGAAATAACAAAACAATTAAATAAAAAGAAAAGCAGAACCTAACTAAACTAAAAAAAAGACAAAAGCCTGCCCCCTTGCCCCCCATTAGGCCTCGGCCCAGCTGGCCATCGGGCCAACCAGGCCGGTCGACCCGCGCCTACTAACCGGCCAGCCCACCCCCACTCACCTTATCCGCCCACCTACCGAAACCCTAACCGCACCCCCTCACTCTCGCCTCACGTCTCTCTCCCCCTCCTCGATCCAGATCGGATCGGGGGACCGAACCAGACGATCGCTCACTGCGCCCCCGACCCCGCCGATGTTGATGCCGTGCGCGGCACCGCCGCACCTCGCTGGCACCCCGATGCCTGCTGCCGTCACCGGACCTCCCGCACCTCTTCCTCGCGGGATCGACCCGCCGCCGCCGCTGGAACCGCGTCGACTCCATCACCTCGAGGCCGTGCCCCGTCGCCCTACGCCGTCGTCACCTCAACATCGTCGCCTCGCCTCCTCATCTCCTCCTCGTCGGCCGACCTGAGCCACGCCGACCCCTCCCCTTCAACGCTCCCGCGCCCGCGCCCGCGCCCGTCACCGAACGCGCCCGTGCTCCGGGCTGCACTCGCCCCGCACAATACACCATCGCGCGCGCACACGCCAGCCATGCTCCCTAGCCGCTCTCGCGGGCCTCTGGCCGTGACCGGCCGCGACCGTTGTCGCGCCTGCTCGCCCAGCCGCGACCCAGTGCGCGACCGCTCATCCCCACTACAACCCAATGTGGCGCTCGCCGCCCGTCTGCGTGCGGCCCCGCCACTGCTGGTCGTCCTGCCGCCGTCGCTGGCCCCGCCTGCGACGGTTCCAGCCGCCGCCGCTCTCGTAGCTTCCTGGAGCCCCTCCGCCGTGGTTCCCGGAAGCCGCTCCGCCGTGGCCCTGCCTCTGGGTGTGCTTGTGCGTGTGCCACTGACATGCGGGCCCCAGCAGATTAGATTATGAACTAATCTAATTAGTCAAACTAGATAACCTCTAATAGACACTAACAGCAGGGCCCCACCTACTAATTAGGATAAATTAAATTAAAACAAGACCCTGTTAAAAAGTAGGAGTCAATGACATGTGGGCCCCGCTGACCCTGTTAACCAGTCAACATTGACTGGGTAACTGCTGACTGTACATGCTGACTCAGCCCCCTGGACCCCACTGGTCATAGACATAGACTAGCCAATAACCTGATAACAGAAGTATTTAGGGATTTCAATTCTAATTAAATAATATTAGAAATTTAGTAAAAGAGACCTTAAACTTTGAAAATTAATATAAAATAAACTGTAGCTCGGATGAAAAATACTTTCTACATGAAAGTTGCTCAGAACGGCGTGACGAATCCGCATACGCAGCCTGTCCGTCCGCCATGCATACCTAGCATAGTGAACCTGCAACATTTAACCTTCGGTTCATCTGTTCGGAAACGCAAAACACCGGGGATACTTTCCCGGATGTTTTCCCCCTTCACCGGTATCACCTCCTACCGCGTTAAGGCATTCTTGGCACCGCTACTTGTTATGTCGTGCATCGTTATGCATCTATTTGCATTGTATTCATTGTTTCTTCCCCCTCTTCTCTCCGGTAGACTACGAAACTGACGCTGCTGCTGGTACCCCGATCGACTACGGTGTGGATGACCCCTCCTTCTTGACAGAGCAACCAGGCAAGCCCCCCCATGATCACCAGATATCGCCTATTCTTCTCTATACTGCTTGCATTAGAGTAGTGTAGCATGTTACTGTTCGATTACTCCTATTTTGTTGCATAGCCTGTCATTGTTGCTACAGTCATTGATACCTTACCCGCAATCCTAAATGCTTAGTATAGGATGCTAGTTTATCATCATTGGCCCTACATTCTTGTCAGTCTGCCTTGCTATACTATTGGGCCGTGATCACTCGGGAGGTGATCACAGGTATATACTATACATATATACATACTTCAGATGGTGACTAAAGTCGGCTCGGCTCGAGGAGTACCCGCGAGTGATTCACGGATTGGGGGCTGAAAGGACCTTTGTCCCGACGGCCCTCTATGTGGATCTTTGTGGCGGAGTGACAAGTCAGGTTGAGACCACCTAGGAGACAGGTGGGCCTGGCCCTGGTCGGCGTTCGCGATTGCTTCATAATAACACGCTTAACGAGTTCTTGGTATTTGATCCGAGTCTGGCCACTGGCCTATACACACTAACCAACTACGCGGGAAAGATATGGGCACTCGATGTCGTGGTATCAGCCGAAGCCTTCGTGACGTCAGCGATTGAGCGGCGCGTGCCAGATTGGACCGCGTAACGTGACTTCCTTTGTAATGGAGGTTGCCAGGTCTGCTTCCGTCCGCCCTCGCAACGTGCAGGTGTGCAATGGGTGATGGGCCCAGACCCCTGCGCGTATAGGATTTAGACTGGCGTGCTGACCTCTCTGTTGTGCCTAGGTGGTGCTGCGACGTGTTGATCTTCCGAGGCCGGGCATGACCCAGGAAAGTGTGTTCTACCAAACGGGATCGAGCGTGTTGGGTTATGTGGTGCACCCCTGCAGGGAAGTTAATCTATTCGAATAGCCGTGTCCCTTGGTAAAAGGACGACCCGGAGTTGTACCTTGACCTTATGACAACTAGAACCAGATACTTAATAAAACACACCCAGACAAGTTCCACAGACAACTCGGTGATCGCTTTTCCATCGGGCGACGAGGGGAGGATCGCCGGGTAGGTTTATGCTATGCGGTGCTACTTGGAGGACCTCAATCACTCTCTTCTACATGCTGCAAGACGGAGGCTGCCAGAAGCGTAGTCTTTGATAGGACTAGCTATCCCCCTCTTATTCTGGCATTTCGCAGTTCAGTCCACTCATATTTCCTCCTTACACATATACCCATGCATATGTAGTGTAGCTCCTTGCTTGCGAGTACTTTGGATGAGTACTCACGGTTGCTTTGCTCCCTCTTTTCCCCCGTTTTCCTCTTCTTCTCGGATGCTGCAACTAGACGTTGGAGCCCAGGATCCAGACGCCACCGTCGACGATGACTACTACTCTGGAGATGCCTACTACTACGTGCAGGCCGCTGACGACGACCAGGAGTAGTTAGGAGGTTCCCAGGCAGGAGGCCTGCGCCTCTTCCGATTTGTATCCTAGTTTGTGCTAGCCATCTTATGGCAACTTGTTTAACTTATGTCTGTACTCAGATATTGTTGCTTCCGCTGACCCGTGTATGATCGAGCACTTGTATTCGAGCCCTCGAGGCCCCTGGCTTGTATTATGATGCTTGTATGACTTATTTATGTTTTAGAGTTGTGTTGTGATATCTTCTCGTGAGTCCCTGATCTTGATCGTACATGTTTGCATGCATGATTAGTGTACGATTGAATCGGGGGCATCACAAGTTGGTATCAGAGCCAACTGCCTGTAGGAACCCCCCTTTCCAACTCCTTGGCCGTAGTTGAGTCTAGTCGATGAAAACTGTTTTACTAACATGGCTGTGCGGCCCATGGGCCCACGTCGCCATTGGGTGACATTAGGATCTTTTATTCCTTGTCTATACTCTGGGACTCTGAGCTCTCTTCTATTCGGGTTAAATGATTTTGCTAAAAACAAAATTAACTTTAGGTTCTCGAAAATACTTTCTCCCGGAGAGCCCCTCATTTTAGATGATCGTCTGCTGCACTAGAAGATTCCGAAGTTACTCTACGATGTTCTCTCGAGTCTTTGTGCCATCGCATTTGCGATTCCCTTCCACGGCCAACCCCTATGAAAACTTCATACACTTGCCATTCAAACAACCATTCCCCGTTGATCTTGTTATTACAAGATAGCCCTAAAATTCTCTCTATTGTTTTGAGAATACTTTGTGCCTACTTCCCTGCAGTTCCTTACCACCTGAATACCCCTACGGATAATTTCTCGCACTTATCGAGTATCCGTTCTTTCCCAGTTGATTCATGTATTTCACAACTGTCTTTGTAATACCATTCAATCTTCCAAAAATCCTAAGCAACCTATTGCTCTTGAAATTCTTGCTTGCTTGCATTATGGTTAATCCCATAAGTCTCGTTGGCATCCCTTTTCATTATCATTTTGAGTCCATTGATTCAATAAGTTGTGAATGTTCACAATCATGAGTCGAATCCTAGGATTATCCTTCCGGCTCAGACGTCATTTGGATATGAGCTGGTTCTTGACCAATCAATGCCTTAATCGGTTCTGCTTCTAAGTCTATTGAACTTATTCATTTTCAATCAGAATGATTGCTTCTGATCCCTTGATTTGGAAATCATAAAATTTCTTTGCATTAAGCCTTAATTAGTCAGTTATTTCTATAATCTGATGCCTCGGCATTCCTTCTTCCTCTGATTGAGTACCGATACTCACATCAGCCCCATTGTGGACCACCATACCCGTTGCCGGGTTATTATCCAACAGTGTCCTTCATGACCAAAATTCTTGTGGGTTCTTTACCTGATACATAATGCCTTTGGTAAATTGTATCCTCTGATTTCTCAACCATGCTTTGCTTTCAAGCTGGTGGTATTTACTATTGAAGCTTGTGGTATATGTTTCCACGATACCCCGATGGGTTGAACCTATGCCTTCCTTAATATGGGTGAACTCAAAAGTTTTCACGAGTCATACTCTTCTGGTATTTTGCCAGATAAAATTTCAACACTACAACTTCTGCGAAAGTGAGAAGTGAATGAAAGGTCATGCATCAGAGAAGTGGGAGTCGACCTTGAACTGGTGTTCATGCCCATGGACACGATGTAAATCCTATCATGGAAACTTCTTGTAATAATAACTATTTCCTTGATATAGGTTCATCTAGTATCCATGTTTGGTCCTTTGCAACCATGGTTCCGACCATGATTGTTCTCCTTGGATTCCATTTCTCAGACAAGATGAAGTACTTGTCTCCTGTAGATCATTTCACGTGTCCACCTTCTACTCTGCTCTACCGTCGAGTAGTACACTCTAGTATCTCAAGAATATCAACGAACTACATAACTTCTTGTGAGTTCTTCATCAACATTATTTCTCGATGATTCCAATTTTCTCCGGGTTTTGAGTTGTTTTTCACTCGAAACCCCGATAACTGAATTGAGTCCGTGCTACGTTTCAACTACTCTTTGTAATCCTTATTACTTGTGAGTTGTACTTGCTGATGTCATACCCAACCGATTGGCTACATCATCATTGTCATGTTAAAGCTTAAACTGTGCTACCTGGTCCTTATTCCCAGAGCACAACTTTCGATGATGAGCTAAGCTTACGTCGATCTTCCTTGTCTTACCGTTTCACCTCAAGCAACAAGCTTGATTCCAAGTTTATGTCGTATCCGTGGTTTCAATAACTTTTCGCTCCATCCTTCCTTTTGCTTGATGTCGTCGATGACCGATTACATCTCCATGAAACCTCTCGACAAAATTTGTCATGATCATCATCAACATTCTGAGTTCCTCCAGGATATCAATTGTATTCATGATGAGGAATTCCATGCTTGCCCCCTCGATGATTTGTGTTATCATCGGCAACATTCTTGCTTTCCCTTCAACACAAACTTGTTCATGTTTCATGTTGTACCTTGAGATCCTTACTACCCAACTTATGTTATGTTCTACCTTGGAGTATTGCTATCTTCTATGTCAAGAATGTCATGGGAAATTCACCACCTCTTGAGAATTCTTGATATAGTAATACTTATCACCATCTCCATTTGTTTTCTGATCCCCATGTTGTTTCTAACCTGAATACCGACAATTGAACTATGATGCGTGAATTCAAAACTTCTAGCAATCCTATTGCTTTGGAGTTAATGGTCGATAGTTCATTCTTAGACTATTGATGATTGAATCACCATTCCCATGTTGGCCGTGCAACCCAGCCCATATTTTGGGTGCACCTTTCAACCAATGTTTAATTGTGTATGTTTTCCTCGAGCATACAACATTATACCATTTGATCTGACAAATGCTATCTCCTTGTTCACATTATTGTGGAAAATCCATCCGCTTGGAATTCTCGATGAATTGTCGCTGAGCCCATCAACCACCTTCTCATCCCCTCCTTGGTTTAATGATGAACTATTGTTTCAGGAACCCGCTCCCATATTTCATTTCTCGAGAATCTTGCAATGTCATTTCGTCGAATTGTGTAGCCCCTTCTCTTCTCGGACATTTTGAGTCTGAGGTATCATGACACCAATCGGATCTGAATCTCGGTCAGATATGATGGTTAAGACATTTTCCTAGAGTCATATCATTGGTATTTATATGACCCGGTAAGATGATGTCATGCCTAACACACCTGGCTGGAGGCCCTATTGTTATAGTTTCCTTTTTAACAAGGTTAACCATTCTCCCATGAGGAAATTGTAAGACTTATTCTATAAGTTGTTCCTGATGGATCCTTTGTGTATCCAAAGTATGATCTTTGCTTGAAGACCATGCCAATGCTATCTCTAAGCATGTTTGTGGTACTCCGAATTTCAACAAGAACATTTGAAGCCCAATGCTAAATGTTTCTTGCTCAAATTATCCAAACACCGTTATATGGGTAATATCATGAAAATTCTCTCCCTTACCTAAAGGGTTTTCTACATTATATCGTGTCATGCATATCATGCTCTGCTTGTCCTTGGGAAGGATATACCCCTGAATTATGTGTTTAAACACAATTTTCATTTCCATTGTTCTGTTTAATCTGATATCACATTTTCCTTTCCATTGTTTTGTTTAACCTTCTTGAGGTTTATATGATCTAAGCAGTAATAAGTCACTGATTTGTAAGCACCTTGGTGTACAACTCTGTCGGTAAGACCCTGTTACTATTGTTGATGACATTCCGGTAACCACCGATGGGTGAGAACTTTGCCAATTGGCTCGCCCCGTTCAACGAGCAGGAAAATGGTTCTCTTTGTTCCCCGTCCTTGGTACCAACATTGTTGCCGACATAACTGACAAGCTATCCACTGACATGCCTCCCTGTCGCCGTTGTGCAAGATGTCACCACCCTTCCTATTTTCAACCCTAATGGTGGGCCCATAACCCATAGTTCCACAGGATCGAAACCTGACTCTCCTGTACACCTTATTATCAAAGTTATTCCTCGTCCGTGGCCTTGTATGTAATTCATGAGCCACCTTCAAGTATGATATCAGACACAATACTTATTCCCGTTGCTTTCAACCCCTTTCACGCCCTATAACAGGCATCGAACATTCCTGCCCGCTTGAAACTTTCCATGATACCGCCTTACTTTGCTCTCGATATTTTCCAAGTTTCAATGTGAGAGTTACTTTCCACCACCTTCCTCGATGTTATCGACTAGATAGTCAGCCTTACAGAGGTCTGTTCCCCTGGAATAACCCCCTTATTCTTTCGTAAGTACGATGGAGTTCCTAAAGAAAGGACGCTGACATCATCATGATGACCTAAAGCAGAGAAGTGAAGACATCAATGTAATGGATCGACCTCTTCGAGAAGAGCAAGCAAGAATGAGAAGACCTACTAGATTCGTTACCAAACCTTCCCCCCTTTCACTATCTCTTAAATCTCGGGACGAGATTTCTTGTAGTGGAGGAGAATTGTGACGCCCGGATAATTAAGCTACAGTAATCCCACGCTAATGATGCCATGTCACCACGGTCACTATTGTTAACCTCGCGATGATTCGAAACCATTTCAAAATTCAAATTCAAATTAATGTCAACAATAAAAGTTTTCAAAAGTTAAATAAAAATGTTCGGGAGGTGCCATAATTTGCATATGTAAATATGGTGCAATAAACACATTTTTATAAAATGCCTAGATATTTTATAGTGGATAGAAATAACAAAACAATTAAATAAAAAGAAAAGTAGAACCTAACTAAACTAAAAAAGACAAAAGCCTACCCCCTTCCCCCCCATTAGGCCTCGGCCCAGTTGGCCATCGGGCCAACCAGGCCGGCCGACCCGCACCTACTAACCGGCCAGCCCACCCCCACTCACCTTATCCCCCCACCTACCGAAACCCTAACCGCACCCCCTCACTCCCCCCTCACGTCTCTCTCCCCCTCCTCGATCCAGATCGGATCGGGGGACCGAACCAGACGATCGCTCACTGCGCCCCTGACCCCGCCGATGTCGATGCCGTGCGCCACCCCGCCGCACCTCGCCGACACCCCAATGTCTGCTGCTGTCACCGGACCTCCCGCACCTCTTCCTCGCGGGATCGACCCGCCGCCGCCGCTGGAACCGCGTCGACTCCATCACCTCGAGGCCGTGCCCCGTCGCCCTACGCCGTCGTCACCTCAACATTGTCGCCTCGCCTCCTCATCTCCTCCTCATCGGCCGACCTGAGCCACGCCGACCCCTCCCGTTCAACGCTCTTGAGCACGCTCCCCTTCCCCCTCTGCTTGCTCGTCACCGAACGCGCCCTTGCTCCGGGCTGCACTCGCCCCGCACGGCGCACCATCACGCGCGCACACGCCAGCCATGCTCCCTAGCCTCTCTCGCGGGCCTTTGGCCGTGACCGGTCACGACCGTTGTCGCGCCTGCTCGCCCAGCCGCGACCCAGTGCGCGACTGCTCATCCCCACTGCAACCCACTATGGCGCTTGCCGCCCGTCTGCGTGCGGCCCCGCCGCTGATGGTCGTCCTGCCGCCGTCGCTGCTCTCGTAGCTTCCTGGAGCCCCTCCGCCGTGGTTCCCCGAAGCCGCTCCGCCGTGGCCCTGCCTCTGGGTGTGCTTGTGCGTGTGCCACCGACATGCGGGCCCCAGCAGATTAGATTAGGAACTAATCTAATTAGTCAAACTAGATAACCTCTAATAGACACTAACAGCAGGGCCCCACCTACTAATTAGGATAAATTAAATTAAAACAAGACCCTGTTAAAAAGTAGGAGTCAATGACATGTGGGCCCCGCTAACCCTGTTTACCAGTCAACATTGACTGGTCAACTGCTGACTGTACATGCTGACTCAGCCCCCTGGACCCCACTGGTCATAGACATAGACTAGCCAATAACCTGGTAACAAAAGTATTTAGGGATTTCAATTCTAATTAAATAATATTAGAAATTTACTAAAAGAGACCTTAAACTTTGAAAATTAATATAAAATAAACTGTAGCTCGGATGAAAATACTTTCTACATCAAAGTTGCTCAGAACGGCGTGACGAATCCGCATACGCAGCCTGTTCGTCCGCCATGCGTCCCTAGCATAGTGAACCTCCAACATTTAACCTCCGGTTCATCTGTCCGAAAACGCGAAACACCGAGGATACTTTCCCGGATTTTTCCCCCTTCGCCGGTATCACCTCCTACCGCGTTAAGGCACTCTTGGCACCGCTACTTGTTATGTCGTGCATCGTTATGCATCTGTTTGCATTGTATTCATTGTTTCTTCCCCCTCTTCTCTCCGGTAGACTACGAGACTGACGCTGCTGCTGGTACCCCGATCGACTACGGTGTTGACGACCCCTCCTTCTTGCTAGAGCAACCAGGCAAGCCCTCCCTTGATCACCAGATATCGCCTATTCTTCTCTATACTGCTTGCATTAGAGTAGTGTAGCATGTTACTGTTCGGTTACTCCTATTCTGTTGCATAGCCTGTCATTGTTGCTACAGTCATTGATACCTTTTCCGCAATCCTAAATGCTTAGTATAGGATGCTAGTTTATCATTATTGGACCTACATTCTTGTTAGTCTGCCTTGCTATACTATTGGGCCATGATCACTCGGGAGGTGATCACGGGTATATACTATACATATATACATACTTCAGATGGTGACTAAAGTCGGGTCGGCTCGAGGAGTACCCGCGAGTGATTCACGGATTGGGGGCTGAAAGGACCTTTGTCCCGATGGCCCTCTGTGTGGATCTTTGTGGCGGAGCGACATGGCAGGTTGAGACCACCTCGGAGACAGGTGGGCCTGGCCCTGGTCGGCGTTCGCGATTGCTTCATAATAACACACTTAACGAGTTCTTGGTATTTGATCTGAGTCTGGCCACTGGCCTATACGCACTAACCAACTACGCGGGAAAGATATGGGCACTCGACATCATGGTATCAGCCGAAGCCTTCGTGATGTCAGCGACTGAGTGGCGCACGCCAGATTGGACCGCGTAACGTGACTTCCTTTGTAATGGAGGTTGCCAGGTCTGCTTCCGGCCGCCCTCGCAATGTGCAGGTGTGCAATGGGCGATGGGCCCAGACCCCTGCGCATATAGGATTTAGACCGGCGTGCTGACCTCTCTATTGTGCCTAGGTGGGGCTGCGACATGTTGATCTTCTGAGGCCGGGCATGACCCAGGAAAGTGTGTCCGGCCAAATGGGATCGAGCGTGTTGGGTTATGTGGTGCACCCCTGCAGGGAAGTTAATCTATTTGAATAGCCGTGTCCCTTGGTAAAAGGACGACCCGAAGTTGTACCTTGACCTTATGACAACTAGAGCCGGATACTTAATAAAACACACCCAGACAAGTTCCACAGACAACCCGGTGATTGCTTTTCCACAGGGTGACGAGGGGAGGATCGCCGGGTAGGTTTATGCTATGCGGTGCTACTTGGAGGACTTCAATCTACTCTCTTCTACATGCTGCAAGACGGAGGCTGCCAGAAGCGTAGTCTTCGATAGGACTAGCTATCCCCCTCTTATTCTGGCATTCTGCAGTTCAGTCCACTCATATTGCCTCCTTACACATATACCCATGCATATGTAGTGTAGCTCCTTGCTTGCGAGTACTTTGGATGAGTACTCACGGTTGCTTTGCTCCCTCTTTTCCCCCGTTTTCCTCTTCTTCTCGGATGCCGCAACCAGCCGTTGGAGCCCAGGATCCAGATGCCACCGTCGACGATGACTACTACTCTAGAGATGCCTACTACTAAGTGCAGGCCGCTAACGACGACCAAGAGTAGTTAGGAGGTTCCCAGGCAGGAGGCCTGCGCCTCTTTCGATCTGTATCCCAGTTTGTGCTAGCCATCTTATGGCAACTTGTTTAACTTATGTCTGTACTCAGATATTGTTGCTTCCGCTGACTCGTCTATGATCGAGCACTTGTATTCGAGCCCTCGAGGCCCCTGGCTTGTATTATGATGCTTGTATGACTTATTTATGTTTTAGAGTTGTGTTCAGATATCTTCCCATGAGTCCCTGATCTTGATCGTACATGTTTGCATGCGTGATTAGTGTATGATTGAATCGGGGACGTCATAGTAACCTTCTGTATCCGTGAGATCCCATCTTGGAGCCTTCGCCGGCGCTCCGCCGGAGGGGGAATCGACCACGGAGGGCTTCTACATCAACACCATAGCCCCTCCGATTAGTTGTGAGTAGTTTACCACAGACCTACGGGTCTATAGTTATTAGCTAGATGGCTCTGTCTCTCTTTTTGGATCTCAATACAATGTTCTCCCCCTCTCTTGTGGAGATCTATTTGATGTAAACTCTTTTTGCTGTGTGTTTGTCGAGATCCGATGAATTGTGGGTTCATGATCAAGTTTATCTATGAATAATATTTGAATCTCCTCTGAATTCTTTTATGTATGATTGAGTTAACTTTGCAAGTCTCTTCGAATTATCAGTTTTGTTTGGCCTACTAGATTGATCTTTCTCGCCATGGGAGAAGTGCTTAGCTTTGGGTTCAATCTTGCGGTGTCCTTTCCCAGTGACAGCAGGGGCAGCAAGGCACGTATTGTATTGTTGCCATCAAGGATAAAAAGATGGGGTTTATATCATATTGCTTGAGTTTATCCCTCTACATCATGCCATCTTTCTTAATGCGTTACTCTGTTCTTTATGAACTTAATACTCTAGATGCAGGCAGGAGTCGGTCGATGTGTGGAGTAATAGTAGTAGATGCAGGCAGGAGTCGGTCTACTTGTCACGGACGTGATGCCTATATACATGATAATGCCTAGATAATCTCATAATTATTCGCTTTTCTATCAATTGCTCGACAGTAATTTGTTCACCCACTGTAATACTTATGCTATCTTGAGAGAAGCCACTAGTGAAACCTACGGCCCCCAGGTCTATATCTTATCATATTTGCTTCCAATCTACTTTTATTTGCATCTTTACTTTTTTGCATCTATATTATAAAATACCAAAAATATATTTATCTTATCATACTATCTCTATCAGATCTCACTTTCGCAAGTGGTCGTGAAGGGATTGACAACCCCTTTATTGCATTGGTTGCGAGTTCTTCGTTTGTTTGTGTAGGTGCGTGGGACTTTTGAGGAGCTCTTACTGGATTGATACCTTGGTTCTCAAAAACTGAGGGAAATACTTACGCTACTATTGCTGCATCACCCTTTCCTCTTCAAGGAAAACCAACGCAATCTCAAGACGTAGCAAGAAGGATTTCTGGCGCCGTGGCCGGGGAGGTCTTCGCTCAAGTCAAGACATACCAAGTGCCCATCACAAACTTATCTCCCTCGCATTTACATTATTTGCCATTTGCCTCTCGTTTTCCTCTCCCCCACTTCACCCTTGCCGTTTTATTCTCCCTCTCTTTCCCAATCTCCTCCTCTCTCTCTCTTTCGGTTTCCTTTTGCTTGCTTGTCATTATGTCTAGTTCCTTATCCGCTCCTATGTCTCCCGAGTTTGAAGTTATTCACTTCAAGCAAAGGCAAGGAGAAAATTTAAAAGATGCTTGGTATAGGATGATGGAATCTTATCGCAAATGCACCCTAGAGGTGAACTTTAGAATTCTTCTTCGCAATTTTTATGTTGGGCTAAATATGACGCATAGACAACTCTTGGATTGCATTGCCAAGGGAAATTTTATTGAAATTGATCCTAGTATTGCACATGAAATTATAGAGGGAATAGTGGGAACACTACCTCAAAAGGGAGGATTGCATCCTACCCAAGAAGAAACGCAAGTGTTTGGAAAGATTTGCGAAGTAACAATTTTTTTACAAAAGTCTCTTGAGCCTCTTAAAAGTGTTAGCGGAAATCTTCACCGCATGAATATGTCGATTACTCTTTGCAATAAGCGGTTGGATTCTTTAGATCTAAAAATTTCCGAGTATGAAGGGATGCGGAAAGAACCTCCCAGATTCGAACATGACTCCGCTAAAAAACTGAAAATCAAAGATGGCACTACTTAGATCTATCTTCGCTTTTATGCCTAGCTAGGGGCGTTAAACGATAGCGCTAGTTGGGAGGCAACACAATTTTCTTTGTGTTTTTTTGTTTTTGTTCTTGTTTAGTAATAAATCTTGCATCTACCTTCTGTTTAGATGTGTTTTTATCTTTTAATTAGTGTTTGTTCCAAGTAGAACCTATAGGATAACCTATGATGATAGTTGATTTAATTCTGCTGAAAAACAGAAACTTTGCGCGCACGAAATTAGTTTTGTTAATTCACAGAAACGTGATTTTGCGTTGATTATTTTTGCTGCTGATCAATAGACACATTTTCCAGGACTTCCTATTTTTTTAGGATTTTTAGAGTTCCAGAAGTCTTCATTAGTTACAGATTGCTACAGACTATTCTATTTTTGACAGATTATGTTTTTCATGTGTTGTTTGCTTATTTCGATGCATCTATGGCTAGTATTAAGTGGTATAAACCATAGAGAACTTGGAATATAGTAGGTTTAACACCAAAATAAATAAATAATGAGTTCATTACAGTACCATATGTGGTGGTTTTGTTTTCTTTCACTAACGGAGCTTATAAGATTTCCTGTTGAGTTTTGTGTTGTGAAGTTTTCAAGTTTTGGATAAAGCTTTTATGGACTATGGAATAAGGAGTGGCAAGAGCCTAAGCTTGGGGATGCCCATGGAACCCCAAGATATTCAAGGATATCCAAAATCCTAAGCTTGGGGATGCCCCGAGAAGGCATCCCCTCTTTCGTCTTCGTTCATTGGTAACTTTACTTGGAGCTATATTTTTATTCGCCACATGATATGTGTTTTGCTTGGAGCGTCGTGTATTATATTAGTCTTTTCTTTTTAGTTTACCATAGTCATCCTTGCTGTACACACCTTTTGGGAGAAGCCTATTTGATTAGAATTTGCTAGAATACTCTATGTGCTTCACTTATATCTTTTGAGCTTGATAGTTTTTGCTCTAGTGCTTCACTTATATCTTTTAGAGCAAGACGGTGGCTTAATTTTGTAGAAATTGCTAGTCTCTCATGCTTCACTTATATTATTTTGAGAGTCTTTTAGAACAACATGGTATTTGCTATGGTTATAAAATTGGTCCTAGAATGGTAGGCATCCAAGTTGGGTATAATAAAAACTATCATAGGAAGTGAATTGGATGCTATGATCAATTTGATACTTGATAATTGTTTAGAGATATGGAGGTAGTGATATTAAAGTCATGCTATTTGGGTGATTATGATTTAAAGAATGCTTGTGTTGAAGTAGCAAGTCCCGTAGCATGCACGTATGGTTAAAGTTGTGTAACAAATTTGAAACATGAAGTGTATCTGGCTTGTGCATCCTTATGAGTGGCGGTCGGGGACGAGCGATGGTCTTCTCCTACCAATCTATCCCCCTAGGAGCATGCGCATAGTGCTTGATTTTTGATGACTTCTAAATTTTTGCAATAAGTATATGAGTTCTTTTGACTAATGTTGAGTCCATGGATTATACGCACTTTTACCTTTCCACCATTGCTAGCCTCTTCGGTACTGTGCATTGCCCTTTCTCACCTTGAGAGTTGGTGCAAACTTTGCCGGTGCATCCAAACCCCGTGATATGATACGCTCTAGCACACATAAACCTCCTTATATCTTCCTCAAAACAGCCACCATACCTACCTATTATGGCATTTCCATAGCCATTCCGAGATATATTGCCATGCAACTTTCCACCATTCCGTTTATCATCATCATGACAAATTTTAATTTTGTCATATTGCCATTGCATGATCATATAGTTGACATCGTATTTGTGGCAAAGCCACCATGCATTATTTTTCATACATGTCACTCTTGATTCATTGCACCATCCCGGTATACCGCCGGAGGCATTCATATAGAGTCATATCTTGTTCTAGTTTCGAGTTGTAATTCATATGTTGTAATCAATGAAAGTGTGATGATCATTATTATTAGAGCATTGCCCAAAAAAAGGACAAAAAAAGGCCCAAAAGAAAAAATAAAAGAAAAAAGAAAAATAAAAAAAGAAAATAAATAAAAAGGGCAATGTTACTATCTCTTTTCCACACTTGTGCTTCAAAGTAGCACCTTGTTCTTCATGTAGTGAGTCTCATATATTGTGCTTCAAAGTAGCACCATGTTTTTCATATAGTGAGTCTCATAAGTTGTCTTTTTCATACTAGTGGGAATTTTTCATTATAGAACTTGGCTTGTATATTCCTACGATGGGCTTCCTCAAATGCCATAGGTCTTCGTGATCAAGCATGTTGGATGCACACCCACTAGTTTTCTTTTGTTGAGCATTCATTTATAGCTCTAGTGCATCCGTTGCATGGCAATCCCTACTCCTCATGTTGACATCAATTGATGTGCATCTCCATAGCCCGTTGATTATCCTCGTCAATGTGAGACTTTCTCCTTTTTTTGTCTTCTCCACACAATCCCCATAATCATATTCTATTCCACCCATAGTGCTATATCCATGGCTCACGCTCATGTATTGCGTGAAGGTTGAAAAAGTTTGAGATTATTTAAGTATGAAACAATTGCTTGGCTTGTCATCGGGGGTATAGAAGTTGGGAACATCTTTGTGTGACGAAAATGAAGCATAGCCTAACTATATGATTTTGTAGGGATGAACTTTCTTTTGCCATGTTATTTTGAGAAGACATGATTACTTTGATTAGTATGCTTGAAGTGTTACTATTTCTTTTATCAATATGAACTTTTATTTTGAATCATTTGGATCTGAACATTCATGCCACAATAAAGAAAATTACATTGAGAATTATGCTAGGTAGCATTCCACATCAAAAATTCTCTTTTTGTCATTTACCTACTCGAGGACGAGCAAGAATTAAGCTTGGGGATGCTTGATACGTCTCCAACGTATCTATATTTTTTGATTGTTCCATGCTATTATATTACCCATTTTGGATGTTTATGGGCCTTATTTTACACATTCATATCATTTTCGAGACTAACCTACTAACCGGAGGCCCAGCCCGTATTGCTGTTTTTTTGCCTATTTCAGTATTTCGAAGAAAAGGAATATCAAACGGAGTCCAAACGGAATGAAACATTTGGGAGCATGATTTTTGGAATGAACGTGATCCAGAGGACTTGGAGTGCAAGTCAAGAAGCAGTCGAGGCCTCCACGAGATAGGAGGGCGTGCCCCCCTGTCTCGTAGGCCCCTCGGGCAGCCACCGACGTACTTCTTCCTCCTATATAAGCCTACGTACCCCGAAAACATCCAAGTTGCCAACGAAACACAATTTCCACCACTGTAACCTTCTGTATCCGCGAGATCCCATCTTGGAGCCTTCGCCGGCACTCCGCTGGAGGGGGAATCGACCACGGAGGGCTTCTACATCAAGACCATAGCCCCTCCGATGAGTTGTGAGTAGTTTACCACAGACCTACGGGTCCATAGTTATTAGCTAGATGGCTTCTTCTCTCCTTTTGGATCTCAATACAATGTTCTCCCCCTCTCTTGTGGAGATCTATTTGATGTAAACTCTTTTTGCGGTGTGTTTGTCGAGATCCGATGAATTGTAATAATATTTGAATCTTCTCTGAATTATTTTATATATGATTGAGTTATCTTTGCAAGTCTCTTCAAATTATCAGTTTGGTTTTGCCTACTAGATTGATCTTTCTTTCCATGGGAGAAGTGCTTAGCTTTGAGTTCAATCTTGCGGTGTCCTTTCCCAGTGACAGCAGAGGCAGCAAGGCACGTATTGTATTGTTGCCATCGAGGATAAAAAGATGGGGTTTATATCATATTGCTTGAGTTTATCCCTCTACATCATGTCATCTTTCTTAATGCGTTACTCTGTTCTTTATGAACTTAATACTCTAGATGCAGGCAGGAGTCGGTCGATGTGTGGAGTAATAGTAGTAGATGCAGGCAGGAGTTGGTCTAATTGTCACGAACGTGATGCCTATATACATGATCATGCCTAGATAATCTCATAATTATTCGCTTTTCTATCAATTGCTCGACATTAATTTGTTCACCCACCGTAATACTTATGCTTCCAATCTACGTGAAACCTATGGCCCCCGGGTCTATCTCTTATCATATTTGCTTCCAATCTACTTTTATTTGCATCTTTACTTTTTACATCTATATTATAAAATACCAAAAATATATTTATCTTATCATACTATCTCTATCAGATCTCACTTTCACAAGTGGCCGTGAAGGGATTGACGACCCCTTTATTGCATTGGTTGCGAGTTCTTTGTTTGTTTGTATAGGTGCATGGGACTTTTGAGGAGCGTCCTACTGGATTGATACCTTGGTTCTCAAAAACTGAGGGAAATACTTACGCTACTATTGCTGCATCACCCTTTCCTCTTCAAGGAAAACCAATGCAAGATCAAGACAAAGCACGAGGCGATAGTTCTTTCGCACGAAGAACACGGAAGAAATAGCTCAGCTCTGCCAGCACTAGCCATTCATCCTCGGGGATGAAGCCACGCAACATCACCGACATTATCCGCTCAATCCATATGTGCTAATCATGACTTTTTAGACCAAATATTTTCAATTTATCAAGACCCTCTCCCCTCTTTAGATTTGTTGCATACCCATCGGGGAACATCAACTGCATTTTCACCCACAAAATAATTTCCTTCTAGCTGGCCTTCCAAGATTGAACCATGCCTTTGGCTTCGTCCAGTTCTACTTTCCTTTTGGTTCTTCTAGGTTTTGTAATAGTCTATCACAGAGCTCCTCTTGATCGTCTCTAGCCTTAGTATTATTCTTTGATTTCCCCTCTATGCCAAACAATGTACCAAAAATGGCTTCGGCGATATTCTTTTCAGTGTGCATCACGTCGATGTTGTGTGGGCAAAGGAGGTCTTTGAAGTAAGGCAGATCCCAGAAGCATGTCTTGTGAGTCCAGGCGTGTTCCTTATTATACCCCTTGAAATACCCTGGACGCTCTGGATCTGGCTCGAGAGTGTTTAACTAATCTAGGGTCGGTTGGCCTGTCAACACAGGTGGTGCAGAGTGTTTGACAACTCTACCTTTGATGAAGTTCTTCTTGTCTTTCCTGAACTTATGGAGAGGATCTAGAAACGGTCTATGCAAGTCGAAGCAACTATACTTGTGCCTTGCTGTCAGCCAACGAAACTCAAGAGCTCCCTTGCATGTGGGGCACGGGAACCTTCCATGCACACACCAGCCAACGAATAGTGCATACGCCAGCAAGTCATGCGTCGAGTACATGTACCAGGCACGCATTATGAAGTTCTCTTTGCTAAAGGCGTCGTATGTCTTGAACCCATTATCCCAAGCTTCTTGCAATTCGTCCTTAAGCGGCTGCATGTACACATTCATATTCTTCCCCGGATAGTTGGGCCCTGGAATTATCAACGTCAGGAAAATGTTCTTTCTTTGCATGATCTGCTCGGGGGGGGGGGGGATTGAGTGGAATGACAAACACGGGCCAACAGCTGTATGGGGCTTCCATCTGACCAAACACACTAAACCCATCTGTGCTCACAGTGACTCGAGGATGCCTTGGATTTGGCTTTTTTTCCTTATGTAATGCATTGAAGTGCTTCCACGCTTCACCATCCAATGTGTGCACCATCATCACATTCCCATCTGCATCTAGTTCGTTTTTTGCCCGTTTTGTGCCATGTCATCTGTCTAGCTGTCTCTTCGACCATGAAAAGACGTTGAAGTCTTGGTACAATTGGAATATACCAAAGAACATTAACAGGTATTTTGGTCTGCGTCTTCTCACCCATACCGTTATCTACCACAACATACGTGGAGGAATTGCAAATGGGACAACAGTTCAAGTCCTCATACTGAAGCCTAAATAAGACACATCCTTTCTCACAAGCATGTATCTTCTCATAGGGCATCTTAAGAGCACGGAGGATTTTGTCTGACTGGTACAGGTTTGGAGGTAACACATGGCCTTTGGGTAGAAATCGTCCAAATACTTTCATCATCGCATCATAGCATTCTCTGCCCAAGTTGAATTGAGCCTTCAAAGCCATTATTTGTGAGATGGCATCCAGTTGACAAAGCTAAGTGTGCTCGTGGAGAGGACGTTTTGAGGACTCCAACATTTTAGTGAAGGCCTTTGCAGATTCCTCCATCTCCTCGTCCGAGTCCCGAGCATCGTCAAAGTCTTGCACCATGTCTGCGGTCCCGGTACCATGCTCGTCGGTGCGACGACGAACCACCTCGGCTCTGGCACGTTGGGCAGACTCACCATGTAATGTCCAGACCGTGTAATTAGGCGTAAAACCAACATTCTGCAGGTGTTTACTCATTTCAAGCTCGTCCCTCTTTTTATAGTTGTCGCACCGGGCACAGGGGCACCAGCTTAATTCCTGGCCATTTGCAAATGCGGCTCTAACAAACCCCTTGGTTTTTGTTAACCATTCCTCGGTCCAAATTTTTGACTAGTGTAACCGGTGTACATCCACGCACGATCACTCATATTGACTTCCTACTGGACACACAAGAAATATATACATAATTAAGCAAACCATATCCATCAATTAATGGAGTTTGTCAATTTTATTACGTCCATGCAACCTACACGCTAATAGGTAATGATAGGTCCTAATCCCACCCGAGTATGTGTAGATTGGGTTCGTTTTCCCATGCTCTGCTCTGGATGCGACACAAAATTTCGGCAGCACCTCCCCGTTGTTCTCCTGATAGACGTCTCGGCAATAAGCAGAGAGGATGTGTACCCGAAGAACAATAGGGAGGCACTGGCGAAATTCTGCATCGGATCCAGAGCAGAGCATATGGGAAAACGAACCCAATCTACACATACTCGGGTTGTCCATGGATAATGTTGGACAATTTGAAAGAATCACGATTATAAATATGCAAATGCATGCATATTTATAGATGTAACCCTTTCGAACGAGAGAAACATAGTGGTTACGCATACTGATGGTTGACACCTATAGCTAGCAAGTTTCATCAGCATGAAGACCGGAGCAGAGCAAATGAAGGGGGAGGTGGAGATGTCATTTGTGCTCACCAACGAACGCAGGGGCGGAGCTCGTCGAACACTAGACCCTCGCAGCGATGAAATAACTGCACATTTAAATCAAAAGATGATTAACATAGCAAGTATTCGACACCGACGGCCACATGTACCTCGCACCGACGATACTTGCTATTACGGTACCATCAACACCGAGGAACCCTCTAACCCGCTCGTCCCTGGGTAAACTAAATAGCAACTACCATCGGTGCAAGGTACATGAGGCGGTCGACGTTGAACACTAGATCCACATCCCACAAGTGAAGCCGGCGCCCGGCGTCCCGCAACAATAGTTTTGGTGGCCGATGACGGTCGAACACATTGGCGAATTTGTCTGGCAGCCTCTGCGATGAGGATTAAAGCCAAGTTTTGAAATTTCAAACAACCAAACCGACTTGAGTTAGTTTGGGTGTTTCAAGTTTCAACACTTAGCTTTCAATCGTCATCTCTGAGGCTGCCAGACAAATTCGCAATGGTGTTCGACCGCCATCAACGCCGAGAACTGTTGCTGCTAGACGTAGGACCCCTGTGTCACTTGTGGGACGTGGATGTAGTATTCGACAACGACGACCACATGTACCTTGCAGTGATGATACTTTCTATTTAGGGTACCATCGACACCGAGGAACCCCCTAATTAACCCCCTAATTCGCAATGGTGTTCGACCGCCATCGACACCGAGAATAGTTGCTTTGGGACGCTGGACGTTGGCGCCACTTGTGGGGCGTGGATGTAGTGTCAGGGTGTGGGTCGGGGTGTCTTTTTCTTCTTCTTCTTCTTCTTTCTCTTTTTTCCTCAGGTATGGCAACGCGCGGTCGACGGGTCAGCACTCAGACCGGGGGTTCTTGGCATGGGCGTCGGGACCGGCAGGAGCCACTGGCTCCACCATCTATCCCCTCGACAACCCTCTTCCTTTTTCCCTTTTTCCTCTTCTTCTACTTATTCTTCTTTTTTCAATTTTTTTCTTCTTCTAATTATCTAAATCTAAATCTGGCAGTAGCCTAATCCTACCACTATAACCTAAACCTAACCACAAAAAACAATTGAAAAAAATCACCTTGCCGAGCCGGGGCGGGGCGGGAGCCGGGGCAGTGGTGGAGGAGGCGACGGGCGCCAGGGCGCCACCGGGGCGGGGCGGCGAGCCAGGGGTGGTGCGGGGCATGGCGGCAAGCCGGGGCGGGCCGGG
>NC_041387.1:310371729-310377699 GCF_002162155.2 Triticum dicoccoides
AGGGCGGCACGACGGCGAGGTGGTGGGCGATGGGACGGGGCGGCGCGGCGAGGTGGCGGGGCGGAGCGGCGGTCAAGGGCGGCGGCACGGGTGGTGAAGGAGGAGATCGAGAGAGAGAGGGGTGGCGGCACGGGTGCGGCCCCTTTTCTGCTAGTAGGTCATAGTTCTTTGCCGTCTGCTAGTAGCTGGCAAAGAGCGTACCTAGTGGGGCGGGGCCGGGGGGAAACGGATGCCCTAACGTCCATTTTCTTTGCCGTCTGCTGGCGGACGACAACGAAGTTTTGCCATCAGCCAGCAGACGACAAAGAAAATGGCCGTTAGGGCGTCCTCGTAACCCCGCCTCCCACCCTCTTTGTCGTCCGCTAGCGGATGACAAAGATATGCTGATGGCAAAGCCTTTTGTTGCCGTTCGCTGCCTCTTTGCCGTCTGTTTTCTGGTGGCTGATGGCAAAGCGTTTCTTTGCCGTCCGCTAGTTGACGGCAAAGAGTCGGCAGACGGCAAATCTGCTGATTCCAGTAGTGAGCATGATATTTCCATGGCTTGTCCGTTTTTTGATATTGTTGTTATGCTAGATCATTGCACATCCTGGTACACTACCAGAGGCATGCATATAGAGTCATACTTTGTTATAGGTATCGAGCTGTATTTTTTTCTTTTGAGTTATAAGTAAATAGAAGTGTGATGATCATAATTATTCATTTTTAGAGCATTGCCCCAGTGAAGAAAGGATGATGGAGACTATGATTCCCCCACAAGTCGAGATGAGACTCCGGACAATGATAGAAAAAAATAAAAAGAAAATGAAAAAAAAGAAAGAAAAGAAAGAAAAGAAAAAGAAAACAAAGAGAGAAGGCGCATGATAATTCCACTCTTGTGCTTCAAATTAGCACCATATTTTTCATATAGAGAGTGTCCTATTTAGTCACTTTCATATACTAGTGGGAATTTTTCATTATAGAACTTGGCTTGTATATTCCGATGATGGGCTTCCTCAAATGCCCGATGTCTTGATGAGCAAGAAAGTTTGATGCACACCCACTTAGTTTTCATGTTGATATTTCATAAACTTATAGCTCTTGGTGCATCCATTGCATGGCAATCCCTAATCCTCGCATTGATTTCAATTGATGAGCATCTCCATAGCCCGTTGGTTAGCCGCGTCGATGTGGGACTTTCTTACTTTTTTTGTCTTCTCTATATTTACCCCTATCATCATACTCTATTCCACCTATAGTGCTATATCCATGGCTTGTGCTCATGTATTGCATGAGGGTTGAAAAAGCTGAAGCGCGTTAAAAAGTATGACCCAATTGCTCGGCTTGTCATCGGGGTTGTGCATGATAAATACTTTCTGTTAAGAAGACAGAGCATGACAAGACTATATGATTTTATAGGGATAGCTTTCTTTAGAGTCGATATTTAGAAAGATACGATTGTTTGTTGGGATGCCTGAGTATTGATGTCTTTATATCAAATTATAGACTATTGCTTTGAATCACTCATGTCTTATTATTCATGCCATGATTAGACATATGATCAAGTTTATGCTAGCTAGCATTCCACATCAAGAATTATCTTTTTTATCATTTACCTACTCGAGGATGAGCATGAATAAGCTTGGGGATGCTGATACGTCTCCGTCGTATCTATAATTTTTGATTGTTTCATGCCAATATTATACAACTTTTACATATTTTTGGCAACAATTTATGTAATTTATTGGACTAACCTATTGATCCTGTGCCCAGTGTCTGTTCCTGTTTGTTGCATGTTTTTTGTTTCATAGAAAATCCATATCAAATGACGTCCAAATGCGATAAAAATTTACGGAGAATTATTTTGGAATATATGTAATTTTTGGGAGGTGGAATCAACGCAAACGGGGGCCCACAGCCCCCAAGATACACCAAGGCGCCAGGGGGTGCCAGGCTTGCCCAAGTGTCTTATGTCCTCCTCGTAAGGAGGTTGGGGCCCTTCTTCTGTCGCAAGAAAGATAATTTATGGAAAGAAGCGTGTAAAATCTTCAATGCAAACGGAGTTACGGATCTCAAGGAATTTAAGAAACCGTGAAGGGCCAGATCTGGGTAACGCGAAACAGAAGGGAACAGAGAGATAAATCCAATCTCAAAGGGTCTCCCGCCCCTCTGCCACCATGGAGGCCATGGACCAGAGGGGGAACTATCCTCCCATCTAGGGGTGAGGCCAAGGAAGAAGAAGGAGGAGGAGGGGGGGGGGGGCTCTCTCCCCGTCTCTCCCGGTGGCGCCGGAACACCGTCGGGGCTAGGATCGTGACAACGATCTACATCAATAACCTTGGTACCATCATCACCAAATTTCTCCTCTATGCAGTGGTGTAACACCCCTTCTCCCTGATTTAATCTCTACTTAAATATGGTGCTCAACTCCATATATTATTTCCCAATGATATTTGACTATCCTATAATGTTTGAGTAGATCCGTTTTGTCCAATGGGTTAATCATGATCTTGGTTGGTATGATTGTATATTTTATTTATGGTGCTATCCTATGATGCCCTCTGTCTCATGCAAACATGAGGGATCCCCGCTGTAGGGTGTTGCAATACGTTCATGATTCGCTTATGGTGGGTTGTGAGAGTGTCAGAAGCTTAAACCCGAGTAGGTGGGTTGTTACGTATGCGATAAAGAGGACTTGATACTTAATGCTATGGTTGGGTTTCATGACCTTAATAATCTTTAGTAGTTGTGGATGCTTGCTAGGGGTCCAATCATATGATCCAAGTAGAGAAAGTATGTTAGCTCGTGCCTCTCCCTCATGTAAAATTGCAAGAATGATTACCGGTACTTGTTATCGATTGCTTAGGGACAAATGACTTTCTTATTGACAAAAGCTATCCAATTTTTATTACCTTGCAATTTATTCATAGTTTTATTCTCGCAAAGTACTCGTAGTTTTATTCTTGCAAAATAGTTTCATACTTGTTTTAGGTAAAGCAAACGTCAAAGTGTGCGTAGAGTTGTATCGGTGGTCGGTAACACTTGAGGGAATATTTGTTCTACCTTTAGCTCCTCGTTGGATTCGACACTCTTATTTATCGAAGAAGGCTAGAAACGATCCCCTACACTTGTGGGTTATCAGGATGTAATGTTCCATCTCCTGCATAAGGATTAGCTAGTAGTTTCTCTATCATACCTGAAGGAATTTCATAATAAATATTCTCAGTAGGTGCAGTAGGTTGAGAAGCAACTCTTTGCTCTTCCGGTCTAGGTGAAACTACCCCGAACAAGCACGTCAAAGGATTATTTTCTATAGTGACAAGTGACAGTAAATTTCAGCACATAATATAAATGTTTCCTTACGACATTCCACTCACCGAAGGCGCTGAAATTATTGACAAGCGGTTTTCATCAAGGTATTCTCTGCAAGCATAGAAATTATCGGTAACAAATAGTTACGTGATAAGATAATTCATAACAGGTGACAAATAACAAGTGTAACTAATGTGCGGCAAGGTGACCCAATCCTTTTTGTAGCAAAGGATAAGCCTGGAGAAACTCTTATATAAAGAAAAGAGCTCCCAAGGACACATGTGAATTATTATCAAGCTAGTTTTCATCATGCTCATATGATTCACGTTTGTTACTTTGATAATTTGATATGTGAGTGGACCATTGCTTGGGTTCTATCCTTACATGGACAAGCCTCCCACTTATGATTAACCCTCTCGCAAGCATCCGCAACTACGAAAGAAGAATTAAGATAAATCCAACCATAGCATGAAGCATGTGGATCCAAATTAGCCCCTTACGAAGCAACACAAAAACTAGGGTTAAAGCTTCTGTCACTCTAGCAACCCATCATCTACTTATTACTTCCCAATGCCTTCCCCTAGGCCCAAATCATGGTGAAGTGTCATGTAGTCGACGTTCACATAACGCCACTAGAGGAAAGACAACATACATCTCATCAAAATATCGAACAAATACCAAATCCACATGATTACCTATAACAAGACTTCTCCCATTCCTTAGGAACAAACGTAACTACTCAAAAAGCATATTCATGTTCATAATCAGAGGGGTAATAAATATCATCGAGGATTTGAACATATGATCTTCCACCGGATAAACCAACTAGCATCAACTACAAGGAGTAATCAACACTACTAGGAACCCACAGGTACCAATCTAAGGTTTTGAGACAAAGATCATGTACAAGAGATCAACTAGGGTTTGAGAGGAGATGGTGCTGGTGAATATGTTGATGGAGAATGACTCCTCTCCATGAGAGTATCGTTGGTGATGACGATGGCTTTGATTTCCCCCTCTGGGAGGGAAGTTTCCCTGGTAGAACGGCTCCACCGGAGCCCTAGATTGCTTCTGCCATGGTTCCTCCTCGAGACAGCGGCGCTTCATCCCGAAAGCTTCCTTCTGATATTTTCCAGGTTAAAAGACATCATATAGCAGAAGATGGTCACCGGAGGCCTGCCAGGGGGCCCACAAGCCCTAGGGGTGCGCCCAGGGGGGTAGGGCGTGCCCCAAGCTTGTGGCCACCTGGTGGGCCCCCTCTGGTATTTTCTTCGTCCAATATTTTTTATATATTCCAAAATAATTCTTCGTAAATTTTTAGGACTTTTGGAGTTGTGCATAATAGGTCTCTCAGATTTTCTCCGTTTCCAGTCTAGAATTCCAGCTGCTGGCATTCTCCCTCTTCATGTAAACCTTGTAAAATAAAAGAGAAAATGCATAAGTATTGCAACATAATGTGTAATAACATCCCATAATGCAATAAATATTAATATAAAAGCATGATGCAAAATGGACGTATCAGTCACCAACGATGGTGATGAGGCCCTTGGACCCGGCATCTTTATCTTCAAGTAGGCATAGTGGGGAACCACCATGAACTTCGCCAGCACGGGCCGGCCCACCAATGCATGGTAGGGGCTGGATAGGCCTAGCACCTTGAACCAAATGGGCTCGCGCCGAAAATGGCCGAAGGTGCCGAATAGGATGTCGAGCTGGATCCAGCCGATGGGGAGCAGGAGAGATCCCGCACGATGCCATGGAACACTGTCTGGATCGGATGCAGCTGCCTGGCCTCGATGTCGAGCTTGGTCATGGTGTCGTGGTAGAGGATGTTGATGCTACTGCCACCGTTGATGAGGACCCACGAGAAGCGTCAGGTGAGCCTTTCGACAACTATGGTAGGGTCAAGGACGAGGGCGTAGCCGCCCAGCATGGGCATGATGGCCGGGTGGTCCTCTTGAGTCCAGATGACCGGGCGGTCGGACCAATGCATGTACCGTGGGCTGGGGGGGGGGGAACCACGACATTCACTTTGGCTTGGTGGTGGCGCTCACTATGCTTTTCATTGCCCTTGCTGGTAAATACGACATAGAACGCATTTGGGTTGGTGAATGCTTCGTCTCGCATCACACCGACTGCTAGGGAAGGTGGCGGAGGCCCCGTGCCTGCCGGCGGAGGTGGCGGGGACGGTGGCAAGTTGCCCTTCACCAATGCTGGGTGAAGGTGCACTGTTGAAGCGTGTGTGTGGATGGCCTCTCGCCGTTGTGATGCATCCAGGGGGTGTCGAGCGTCTGCTCAAAGCTAAGGCTGGGTAGCCAGGCGGTCTTGCCGGTCCACTGGCGCCAGTTGCCGGCTTCCTCGGCTTGCTAAACTTCTTCAGTGGCGGCTACGAGGTGGTTGTCATACTGGAGAGCCAACTACTCGCCCTTGCGTTTGTTCTTGTTGTTGTTGTTGTTGTTGTTGTTGTTGTTGTTGTTGTTGTTGTTGTTGTTGTTGTTGTTGTTGTTGTTGTTGTTGTTGTTGTTGTTGTTGTTGTTGTTGTTGTTGTTGTTGTTGTTGTTGTTGTTGTTGTTGTTGTTGTTGTTGTTGTTGTTGTTGTTGTTGTTGTTGTTGTTGTTGTTGTTGTTGTTGTTGTTGTTGTTGTTGTTGTTGTTGTTGTTGTTGTTGTTGTTGTTGTTGTTG